>NC_089756.1:55906977-55974477 GCF_040412425.1 Macrobrachium rosenbergii
GAGTCTGATTTGTGGACTTAGGATTTTCACTTAGTCTTTGGGCTCACAGAAACTCTACAAGTCCACAAATCAGACTTGTATTTGTAATGAAGTACATTCGCCACTCTTTTCATTTATGTCCTTCATATTCTTGTCAAAAATTGCCTCGAAGTGTAGAAGGCTCAGCTCGAGATGTATGCAATTATTTTCAGTCTCCCAAACAGTCGAGATGTTGAAGGAATTCCAGGAATTTGTAAACATAAAACCCCATAAAATTCTTCATGTGTGCCAAACTCGATTGCCTGCCTTCAATCTTTTCTCTCTCTGTACAAGCTGCTTTGAATGATCGGCTCCTAGCTGCTGAATCTATTCTGGCAAAACTGAATGACCCTCTAAATGAGTTATACTTAGAATTTTAGGATTTTGTCTTATACCCATCCTCAGTGATCTTAGATGCTTGGATTCTGACACAGAAGGAGCTTCACAGATACTGAGAAGGTTTAACATTATGGATCCTGTGCTTACAAATCTGAATGATTTAGACACACAGAGCATTTTAGAATCTTTGTCACTGACAGAATGAGTTATACTTAGAAATTTGGGATTTTGTCTTATACCCATCCTCAGTGATCTTAGAGGCTTGGATTTTGACACAGAAGGAGCTTCACAGATACTGAGAAGGTTTAACATTATGGATCCTGTGCTTAAAAATCTGAATGATTTAGACCCACAGAGCATTTTAGAATCTGTGTCACTGACAGAACACACACACACACGCACACACACACACACTACACTTGAAAAAGTACTGAACATTGAAACGCATATATTATCACTGTAAAATCCATGGCATCCGGTATATCTGATGGCGGCCATGTCCGCTCTCTTCTTGTGTTAATTATAAACACTTGTAAATTCCTATATCACTACGCCATGTTGGGGCCTCCTTATCGAGCGAGAATAGGGCTTATCACATCCTGTGGCTGTTCCTGATGAAGGGAGGAAGGAAACATTATGTATAAGCTAGTAGGAGGTTCATTGGAGTGGACGGGGAGACATCTGTCACGGGTGAAGGCTGAAAGATCCACTAAACTCATGCAATGGCCACAAATGTTTCCATATCCTCGGGGCACTCCCATATTCATATTGAAGCATAAAATATAATATGAAGTACACAGAAGGCATATTTATTATACATGAGACATCAGTAATATTCATAGCACGTATATAAAGGGTACACATGAAAATGTAATGAGTACAGGCATAGTAAAATAGCAGTTAATGTACGGTCTCACATTTCATTTATCTACAAAATCGGACTTAGGTTTTCCATTCAGTCTTTGGGCTCACAGAAATTCTATAAATCCACAGATTTGGACTTAGGATTTTCACTCAGTGTTTGGGCTCACAGAAACTCTATAGGTCCATTAATCAGACTTAGGTTTTCCATTCAGTCTCCAGGCACACAGAAACTCTACAAGTCCACAGATTTGAACTTAGGATTTTCACTCAGTTTCTGGGCACACAGAAACTCTACAAGTCCAAATCTGTGGACTTACAGGATTGGCCGCGTGTCTCTCAAGAGAAAGACCCGATCAGAGCTACGACCCAAGAAGCAGGTGGAGGAGAAACTATAAATAGAAGACACTGAGAATTTCCAACTTTATCATTGCTGTGATGGCTGACATCTGCGGACGTCTGAAACGAGCTCCAGAAATGATCTTCACAGCAAACAAGTTTGTTCCTACTTGGGTGGAAGCCCAACAGTGCCAACAGGTGTAGATTTCAGGCTGCATTTCTGGTAAAATCCTTAAGTAACAACACGACAAGGCTCTCCTCACTGAATCCTATATTTGTTATCAGTCTTCACAACAGTGTCACTGAAACGTTTGATTGTGGCTTGATTGTCGTAGGATCGCACATCCTTCTCAAGACCACAATCGAGAAAGATCCTCCTCCTCATCATGAAGAGGATTTACAGAAGTGGTGATTCTCGAGCATACTAGACTTTGTGTATTCATTACAGATCTTACATCTTCATCATCACTCATATCATGACAAGCCCAATTTGGAATGGGGCCAAAATTAACAGCACCAGGAGCGGTGCTACTAAGCAAACAGACATCATCGTATTCATCGCGACAATACACAAATGCATTGCAATAATCATCAGCTTCAATAATCAAACCTATATCACTTAAGGTATCTCATTCAATATTCTGATCTGAAAGTTTAACACCTCGTCCTTGCAATCGCAGACACACACTGTTTAGACCAGGCGTGTGTGTGTGTGTGTGTGTGTGTGTGTGTATGGAAGTGTTGACATGCTCGAACCTTTACTCTCACTACATCAAACATTTTAGTTTCCACATTGTCTCCAAAAGGGATTAATGTTAGTTCCACCTTTTTTATTGGTACGAAGTTCAATTTCTCAACAACATCTTTCAAACGTCGTTCCGTTTCACTTATTACAGCAGCCTCCTACAAAATGAATGCATTACTACAATCGCCTGCATCCATGGTGGAAAAATTGATGGCAAAATCACCTTACTAAACATACAAAGTTGACAAAAATAATACCAACAGAAATCTCAATAATGTCGAAGCAGACAACACTTCTTCGGAAAACAGTGACGTGAAGAAAAACCCACTCCAGTTATCAATGTGCGCTCTACAAAAATAATACTGGTCAATACCAGATTAAAAAATTCTTATTCAAAAATACATCTGAATAACTAAAATATCGGAAGTATTTTAACAAAGAATTCCCACTGTGATAGGTCAAACCATGAATGCTTAAAACCCCTCTAAAAACACTTAGAACTGCCCATTTTGATAGCTTAAACCAAGAAAAACCCTGTAAAAATGCTTATACCTGAGTATTTTAATAGTTTTATCACAAAAGTGCATTTATTCTTGAAAATTATATGAAAATACAGTAATTAGTGAATATTTCTCAGTGAAAAATACCATGAATGAATGGGCGAATTTTCCATGAATGATAGCTAGATATGTTCCACAGAGAAACCCGCGAATGCATGAGTCCGCGAACCATGAGAACGCGAATACGGGGGGTTTACTGTAGTCGAACCTTTCCATTCCAATATCATATATGTCAGTGTATCTGGACATATCTGATAAGAAAAAATGAATAATGATGACTTCACTATTATGGCCGGTTGCTTCTTTCTCTGGTCAATAACATCAAAAGCTGATGGTTTTTATATGTTTGTTCAATGAACGAAGGCCCATCTTTTCATTTCTTGCCATAAAATTTTTTTCAGAATTTGTTTGAGCTGCTCTTACACCAGAATGTTTATTCCTTTATGTACATGTTGATTTTGATCATTTATTTACAGAAAATGTAATAATGTCTGCAGATCATGAGTCACGAACGGATGCAACATAAGAACAAATATTCTTCAATTTCTCTTCACATATCACATGCATGTAAAATCTGAAGGCACCAGCGTATTCAGAGTGAATTTATTGTACGAAAACACAAGTTTTATTTGACCTTGATCGCATGAATGATGCAAAATCCGATGATAAGTAAAAACAGGCATAGAGAATGAAATGCTTCTCTCTTTACTTTTACTCATTGTAATTCCTTTGTGTTTTATCTTACTGATTTCAGGGATTCACGATTTAGTTGTGTAAGGTGTCAAAGAAACGAGCAGGTAAAGGTTACTGCTGATTTATTACAGATCCAGGCGGCTTATATTGCGGCCGACTGACGCCGGGCCGTGAGAGACAATGGAATTGACTGTGACCTGAGGTCGAAACAATAAACAATAATATGCAGTGAGCAGTATGAATTACAATACGAAACATACAGAGACACAATATAGATACAGTCTTGATGCCTGTGAATGAAGAAACATGTGATACACAATGTGTGACATTCGTATAAATACCATAAAGTAAAAATGATTAAAATGCGTGACCTGGCACGTTTTAGGCGTGACTAATTTAGCTTGAAGAAAACGGGAAGTCACCAAAGAAAACAAGCTCAGCGGAGACTTAATTAATGGCGCGCGAGAAACACTATCCTGGTGCCGAATTGGTGACTTTACAAATACTCCCCCAAGGCGAGGGCGCGTCTGATTAATCCCTGTACCTGGTGGGGCGCTGAAGGGTGCCGTGGCTCCTTGAGGATAACTGAGGGGCCTCCCGCCTGTGAGGCTGCTGTTTGGGCGGTCCCTTCCTGGGGCGGCCGAGCCTGCGGTGGTGAGGGCGTGCTGGAGTGCGTTTGGGCGGAAGGGTGCTGCGACTCTGCGGGACTCTCCGACAGGAAGGCGGGCTTTAGCCGGTCTATGGAAACCCAGTCGTTCCTGCCTGGAAGTGCCAGCCGAACGCCTTGCTGTTCCGTTCAGCACGCGGAAGGGTCCCCTGTAGGGCTTAGTTAGTGGTGGACGGGACGGCGTCGACTCTGACGAAGACGCGTGGGTGGCGGATGACAGCTGTGGCGGCACGAAGGTGGTTGCTCTGTCGATGTATGGCGCCTGCAAGGGGCGAACTTGCCGGCCACGCGTCGCGGAGCCTCTGCAGAGATGGGGAGTGGCGATCACCCGTCACGAGCTCTCCCGGCACCACGAGGGGTTCCCCATAGGTTTGTTCAGCTGCGGATGGGGTGCCGTCGGCTCTGGGGCGGTCCTCAACCCGAGGAGGACCCACGGCAGCTGATGTTTCCAGTCCTCGGCGGTGCAGCGGGCCATGAGGATGACTTTAGGACCTGTGGAACCGTTCAACCAGGCCGTTGGCCGCTGGGTTGTTATGCGCTGTGGTGGTGTGGTGCGTGGTTCCCAGCAGTTGAGCCAGGGCAGACCACAGCTCGGAGAGGAAAGCGGGGCCCCTGTCGGTTGTGATGTGGTCGGGGCGCGGCGGCTAACCCAACTGGAGAGCAGGGCCTCGGCGCACACGCTGGCGGTGGCTTCTTGCATGGGCGTGGCCGGGCCACCTCGTTGAACGGTCTACCACCGTGAGGAGGTATCTGGATCTGCCTGATGGGGAAGGGGCCCGACGACGTCGATGTGGATGTGGCGGCGGCGCCCTGGCTGTGGGAACTTCGCCTACCCCGACTGCGTGTGACGACCCACTTTACTGGTCTGGCACTGCAGGCACTGTTTTGCCCAGGCTGTGGCGTCCTTTTGCACCCCGTGCCAGACGAACTTTTTGAAAGCAGTTTGGCCGTGGTCCTGCCGGAGGGGTGTGAGAGGCCGTGGATGATGTCAAATACCTGGCGGCGTGAGGCTGGAACCAAAGGGCGGGGCTGGCCTGTGCTGATGTCACAGAGCAGACTGGGGCCTCCGGGCGAGGGTCACGTCCGCCACTTGAGGGATGTGATGGCGGTGCGGTATGCTGGGGTTTCTGGGTCAGCGGCCTGTTCTCTGGCAAGGTCCTGGTAATCTACACCAAGCTGCACTGCGTTCAACTCGACTCTGGAGAGGGCGTCTGCTACGGATTTTTCTTGCCGGGAGGTACCTGGACGGAACAGGTAAATTCGGCTATGGCTGAGAGGTGGCGCTGCTGTCTGGAAGACCATCGTCCCCTTGCTTCGTGGCGTGAACCAGTGGCTGGTGGTCTGTGAAGATTGTGAAGGGCGTCCCCTCCAGGAGGAACTTGAAGTGCCGAACTGCGCGGTACATCGCGCAGAGTTCCCTGTCGAAGGTGCTGTATCGGGACTCTGCGGGATTGAACTTCTTGCTGAAGAAGGCGATGGGCTGGGGCGCCGTTGATGATTTGCTCCAGAACAGCACCGCAGGCAACGCGTTACTGGCGTCTGTCGTCAGCTGGAGGAGCCTTGGGATCCTGGTGTGCCAAGGCGGTTGCCTTGGTGAGGGGCGGCCTTCGTCCGGGAAAAGGCCTGCTGCTGGCTGGGTCCCCAAGACAGGGACTTGGTTGACCTTTTAGGACTTCCGTCAGGGGGGCCGTGGTGTGCGCGATCCCGGGGATGAAGCGCCTGTAGAAGTTTACCATCCCAAGGAACTCCTGGACGGCCTTGATGGAGGTGGGTGTCGGGAACTTTGCTACGGCTGCCACTTTCGATGTAAGAGGGCGGACGCCTGTCGGAGATACCTCGTGACCCAGGAACTCTGCTTTCTGGACGCCGAATGTACACTTGTCAAAACGGACGACGAGGCCGTTTTCTTGGAGGCGCTGGAGGACTGCTTTGATGTGCCTTTGGTGTTCGCTGTGAGACCTGGAAAATATGAGAATGTCGTCGGCGTAGCAGACGCAGAATTTTAGATCCCCAGGATGCTGTCCATGAGCCGCTGGAAGGTGGCCCGGCGTTCCTCAGCCCGAAGGTGGAGAAGGCGAACACATAGGACCCGAAGGGCGTGATGATGGCTGTCTTTGGTATGTCCTCTGGCGCAACAGGTACCTGAAAATAAGATTTAAGAAGGTCCAATTTAGTGAATATTTTGGCCCCGTGAAAGGAGGCCGTAAGGTCTTGCATATTGGGCAGAGGGTAGTGGTCAGGCTCTGTTGCAATGTTGAGCCGTCTGTAGTCGCCGCAGGGTCTCCAGGAGCCGTCCGGTTTCTGCACCATGTGGAGGGGGAGGCCCATGGACTGGAGGCTTTCCTGCAGATGCCCATCCGTTCCATCTCCATGAATGCTTTTTCGCCTCCTGAAGGCGCTGAGGGGAAGCCTGCGGAACCGCATGTGTCGGGGCCCTTTAGTCACTATATGGTGGTATATGCCGTGCTTGGCTGGGGCCCGGGGACTTGGCGGCTCGGGCTTAAACACCTCAGGGAACTCCGACAGAAGGTGTGCGTACTGGTGGGCGACGGCGCTGATGGTGGGTCTGGGTCCCGCCCGTTAACGGAGAGACCGGCAGGAGTCGGTATCGGGCGCTGCGCCCCACGTCGACTAGCAGGCCGAAGTGCGCCAGAAAATCGGCCCCAGGAGTGGGGTTCCTATGTCTCGCGGCGATGAAGTCCCAGGAGTAACTCTGGCCAAGGATGGAGATCGACAGGAGCCTGGTGCCGTAGGAGAGGATGGGGTTCCGTTGGCGGCCGTCAGGAAGGCGGCGGGTCTGGTGTCTGGTTGCGGTCCTCTCTGGATGCTGGGAAGACCGACTTGAAGGCTCCTGTGTCGACCAGCAACATCCTGCCGGAGACGGTGTCGCGGACGTGAAACCTACTGTTTTTGAGGCCCTGGGTTCTTCGGCTGCCATGGCGGCCTGTCCTGCTGGCCGCCGCCCCCGTTTTTTGAACGGTTGAACGAGCAGGGCGGCAGGCAGTTTTGGGCGTCCTTTCCGAACCACTTGTGATAGCGACAGAAGCCGGGGACCACCGTCTACTGTGGTTGGTGGGCGTCTGTTGGCGATGGCATTGACGGGCTGCTCGTCCTCTTCAGGCTGGGACGGAGCTGACCGGCTGAGTGGCCAGTTTTAGCCGCTGTGAAGCCTTGGCGGAGTCTGAGGTGTTGTGCCGCCTCTATGAGGTCCTCGACAGGCATGGTGTAGGGGTGCGCGATCTGGTTGCGTACTTCCGGGAGGAGTTGGCGAAGGAAAATTTCCCGTCTGAAGCTTATCTCCTGCCGCTTGTTCGTGCCACCGAGACTGGTGTTGACAGGAGATCTCGACCATGCCCAAAGCGTCTCTTGGTTCGGGTGGTCGTGGCGTGGATTATTGGCAAGGTCGATAGCACGGGCGGGCCCGCTCGGCGATGGGCAGGGAGCAAGCTTCGAGGAGGAACTTTTTGTGGTGCTGTATGTGAGGTGAGTGTTTGGGTACCGCGAGATGAGTTTGTTGTACACGTCCTCGGAAGGGCGTTGAGCACTGTGTCGGCCTGTAGGATTTCGTCCGTGAGGTCCGCGATTCTGAAGTGGCTCTCCACCCTGCGCAGCCACCTCGATGGGTTGCCCTGCGTAAACGGGGCGGCAGCTTTAGGGTGAGGGCGGCCCGCGATTGTGTTGCCCGGCCGTCGTGTGTTCGGGCGCTGGTGTGGAGTTGCGGGAGGGCCTCGATGCGGGGCGGGGCGGCTGCGATGGGAGGTAGGTAAACCTCGAGTCGCGGGGTCGCGTTTAACTGCATGAAGGAGGATATCCGCGTCCATGCTCGCTCCTTTGACCCCTACTGGAGTAGGATACTCGCGTCGGTCACGCACTTTGCGTGCGCCGTGTGGTTCCGCTAGTGGCGCTGGTGGGGTGCGCCGGCGAGAGTCAGCACGCTCAAACGCTGGTTACAGCGCCGTGTTTAGGCCGCTAAGAGCGTTTTTGGAGAAATCCTGGAGCCAAGACTGAGTCGCGTGTGAGTCCGCTAATGGCTCCGGGATACTCCGGGTCACCACTGTAAGGTGTCAAAGAAACGAGCAGGTAAAGGTTACTGCTGATTTATTACAGATCCAGGCGGCTTATATTGCGGCCGACTGACGCCGGGCCGTGAGAGACAATGGAATTGACTGTGACCTGAGGTCGAAACAATAAACAATAATATGCAGTGAGCAGTACGAATTACAATACGAAACATACAGAGACACAATATAGATACAGTCTTGATGCCTGTGAATGAAGAAACATGTGATACACAATGTGTGACATTCGTATAAATACCATAAAGTAAAAATGATTAAAATGCGTGACCTGGCACGTTTTAGGCGTGACTAATTTAGCTTGAAGAAAACGGGAAGTCACCAAAGAAAACAAGCTCAGCGGAGACTTAATTAATGGCGCCGCCGAAACACTATCCTGGCGCCGAATTGGTGACTTTACAGTTGTACAATTAGTACCGAATCCTGTGGTATGACCCAAACTTTCCTATCTTGTGCAAAACATGAGATAAACGAAAAAATATCAACATATTGCTAGTTTTCTGAGCCACCTCCCGGTACCAGCCAATCAGAGGCCGCTAAAACAAACGTCTCGGAGGCCCAAGAAAGAATCTACCTTGAGTTAACAGCTATACCCTGCCACATACAATCCTCTGCATATTATGACAAGCACAGACATACTTCTTCTTCAAGCAAACACAAAGCACGAGGGGAAACAGACCACCAACTGTGAGAAAGAGAAGGACGACAACTACCACAGAAGCACCACAAGGAAAGGAAAACCTTGTGTCATGCCCTTGTTATGGAGGAAGCTGCATTTGATGACAGCTATGAAGGTGAGCCCCAGTGTCACAGAACCAGAGGATGATAATACCGAGGCAAAGACGGTGACCAGCAGCAAGGAGAGGAGGAAGGAAGCACAACCAGGAAAACTGTGGGGAGGTTGGAGGATGCAGCACAAGTGTAGGACAAACTACATACCTTGTCATCATCTCCTCCTCAGGTTGATGCCTAGCTGAGTCTTCTCCTTTGCTTCATAATTCATTCTGACTGGTGACGTCCTTCCTGTCTCTTGATCCTCCTCACTGTTCCCCCAGGCTCGGGACACATGAACAACTAGTGCTGCATCGTCAGAGAGTCAGTGTCCAGTCAAGGGAAGCACACAAGTGAGCAACACCTACGTCAATAATGGTGCTGCAAGCTACAGTTACATTAGAGGATCCAGAATCCTCTAATATGTACCACCGCCAGGTTTCTACATGCAGAAGCCACCAACCAGGAGACACGAAATGATACTCAAGACTTTCAGAGGAAACTGAAATGGCAAAATGCTATAGAACAGTTTCAATGACTGATTAGAGAAGCATCAAATTCTCAAATTCACTTCTTGTCTCCCTGGGGACCACCATTACTGAGAGGGATATTTCTGTATTTAGTCTTCAAAACAGCTGTCTTTCAAGTCTTTATGTTAGTTTTATTTGCTGTTCGAACTGGAAATACAGCGTACAGTACCTGCACACACTCCACCTGCAAAAAAAATAGGAAATTAAGAATATATACAGCAGTGAAAATTCATATATTGACAGACAACAGGGCTGTTGCACGAACTTTAGATATCAAGAAAAATACAGCTGAAATAAGCTCAATTCTCGCACTTAACATAACTTACAGAATGACCAAACATTCCCCCCTTCCTCCTTAACCCAGTATACAAAAAAACTTTAACATTCAACCTAACACTACCAATTACGGCCAATCACAAGGGATGGATACCTGAATAAAGTACATCATCTGGCTAATCACTTGCACACCCAAAAGACCTTGGCTGCAATCTGACGAACCTTTGTTCTCAAAGCGCATTGGGGATTGGGGAAAAAACGTCAACCTTCCAGTTTTAAACAAGCTGTTTTTGGGATTACGTTTCTTGGCCCTGTCTCCAACCAACAAGACTCAAGCAACTCCTATACTCTGTCATGGAAGCTATGAACTTCACTCTATAACTGTTTGTGATTAAAATCTTCCCATTTCTACAACCAGTAATTGCAATATGCTTCTGAGAGGCATATAATCTATTTTGTACATTCAGAAAAAATAACAGCATCTCTGGTTCAAAAGCGTTTGATAGGGTTGGTTCCAATTTTGTCTCTCAGATACTAGAAAGAATGGGGTTCACAGTAGTTTCATAAGTTTGTAATAGCTCAGGAACCATTATACACAATGTTAAAGAGCAAACTGCTTAATAAGGCTTTAGAACTACCAAATGGACTGAGATTCAGTGTTGCAGGATTTCCAGATGACAAGAACATTATAGTTAAGTCTGATGAATCAATTAGAGATTGTTTTGCAATAATAAAAGACTATGAAAGAGTTTATAATGAAAGAATTATGGCTTTACAGAGATATAAAGACTTCAACAGACACAAAGAAAGGAGGAATAAAGGACAAGGACGAGGAGGAGGAGCCGTTGCAAAGGAAGATCCAGCCTCTTAATACTATTACTACAACTTCACCGTTCACCCTCGGTTTGTTTACGTTTCTTCTTCTTCTCCCTTAATTGAGGGACGTTGACAATTCTTCTCCCTTATTTGAGGCAGAACGTCTTATTTCCGCCTCGTTTTCGTCGCAACGACACCGGAAATGCGTCGCAGTGACGCATTTTGACCATCTATAATTATCCCTTGACCTCTTTGAAACAAAAGACGTCGGTTTTGCTTCGCGGGACGGAAATAAAAAAGGGGGTTTCAGACGTAAGTGACGGCGCTCGTGGTCTCGACCTCGTGATGTACGAAGAAGCCTCCCTCAGGGGATCGATGTAGAGGGGGTTACTTAACCCCAATTTAGGTGTTTTAGGGAAACAGATAGGTATCAATGGTCCAAGGGGGCGGATACCCCTCTTATATAACTGAAATTGCCCTAATTCCGTCATATATGGTCTTGACCTGATGATGTGCAAGCCCCCTCTGGGGATTGATGTAGGTGCCTGATTTAACCCCAATTTAGGTGTTTTAGGGAACTAGATAGTTATCATGGTATTCAGGGGCGGATACCCCTTTGAGTATTATTAAAATTGCCCTAATTCCATCATAGGTTGGTCAGGCTAGGCTAGGTCACAGGGGAGACGTCTCAGCCTAACCTAACTGAGGGTGACCCCTAAAGACATTAGTTGTTGTTCTCATTCCTCCCATGGCATTTGTCAGCCTAGGTTGAGTATGATCACCATTTTCTGCAGAGGAGAGGATCCACTGGTCGCCTCAAGGAGCGCCAGATTGGGTATAATTGGTTGCCACAGTAGCTTAGGCTAGAATACCTTATATAGCCTAGGCTAGGTTACCCGATGTAGCCTAGGCTAGGCTACCCTATATAGGCTAGGCTACCCTATATAGCCTAGGCTGGGCTACCCTATATAACCTAGGCTAGGCTACCCTATATTGGCTAGGCTACCCTATATATCCTAGGCTAAGCTAGGCTAAGGTTGTGGGAGTTTTGCATGATATTGTATCTGCGGGAAGTTTTGGTTTACTTTCTGTTCCCTAGTATTTATATATTTGGCACGTTTTCCTGTAACTCACTCTCTCTCTCTGCGGGTTGATTTCCCTTTTAGTGCCCTCTTGGGTTTATTAACGTCTGTTGACTCTGTCCGTAATGAGGGTTTTCAGCTGAAGGTTGAATGGAAGGGAAAAGGAAAATGGTATCCCTTCAGCTGCCCTGGTATTAAAACGCCCTCTTTCATTTTATTGACCAAATGCCCTTGACAAATGTTTCTCTCTGGGCCAGCACCACACTTCGCTGCCCATACGACAGACTTCTTGTTGACCACAATGCTCAATGCAGCATCCCATTATAGGAAGCAGGGTATACAGTTAGGTCAGTTGGACTGTTCATTTGTCCTTAAATAGAATGACAGTTAAACAGAATGACAGTTAAACAGGTGTAAAGGACACCTGTAGTCACATGAAACATCATTTATTTTACTTATGGATATATAGTGTGTTTGCTCTAGTCTGTAAGGCATTATATATTGATTGTTATTGAGGAAAACATTAATGCCTGTATACTAATGTAAGCCTGATACACTTCTTGTATATTTATAACAATGTTTCTTTATCTTGCAGATAATTTGTGACAAACCAAATGCAGACTTGGTCAGCGGTCCTCAGAAAGTGCAGCGGTCCTCAGAAAATGAAGTTGAAGTACTTGATCATCAAGAAGGAAGTGTCTCTCTTGGTTTTGTTGGGAATGTGTTAGGACCGCTGTCCATTTTATTTTTCTGTAAGTATTTAAAAGATTATTTGTACGTTTATGAGTACTGTCGTTCATGTATGGTTTAAAGTTTAACTCTTGAGGTTGGGAACATTCTAATTGTTTAGGCTTAGCTCTCTTGGCATCAGAATTGGAAAAAGAAAATAATTTGTTACCAAGGATACGAACCTTCGTATGTTATGTGGGAGTACAGGCAGAACCAGAAATTTTTTACCTCAGTGAATTTGAGAACTCTTACAGGAAATAAACCAGTTACTTGCTCTTTATATCAAAGTAGTTTTTCTCATTCTGAAAGTCTCAAAATACACATCAGACATCATACTGGAGAGAAGCCATTCACTTGTTCTGATTGTCCAAAAAGTTATACACATTTGAATAGCCTGAAATTACACATGAAAATTCATACTGGAGAGACTCTGGCCTTTCATTTGCACTGAATGCCAAAAAGGGTTTTATCATTCCTCTCCTCTCAAAGTACAAATGAGAACCAATACTGGAGAGAAGCAGCCATTCACCTAGCTGAAGGAGTTTTTCTCTATCCCATGTTCTTAAAAGGCACATGGAAACTCATACTATATAGAAATGGTTTATTTGCACTGGGTGTCCAAGTAGCCTTTTCATTAGAACCACCTCAAAATGCACCTGCAATTCGTATAAGCAAAAGGTCATTCTTCTGTAGATAGATTTATAAGACTCCCAACTCATTAAGGAAAGATGCTGTTCATATGATTGTCAAAATTAGAGTAAGTTGGGAATTTGTGGTAATGGCAGAAGCTGCTGCTTGAATGTCAACCAATGCTGGCCTGAATAACATTGATTCCAAACAGAATCCAAGGATGCCATTTTATTTCTTTTGAGACAAATTGTGATCATTGCATTGTGATATTTGTTTTCCCAGAGGATGCTTATTTTAGAGTTGAAATGAGCACATATTGTACTGTAAAACATGAAATTATTTTGAATTTCAAATTCTGTTTTTGTTATGAATGGTGCTATTCAGAACATGTTTTTCTCAGATTTTTTATTTTATTTCAGAGTATTCCAAAGAGAGGAAAATTTCAAGAGATCCTAACTAGGATTTGAGTATTGTAAATGGAACATCCAGTGGAAATGTCATTAATCAAAGAAGAGATGCAGAATTTGGAGGAGGATCTTCCTGAAAACACAGATGAAGACCCTTTATTTGCAGATCCCTTCTTAGAAGTCAAGGCAGAACCAAAATTATTTGACCATGGTACATTTGATATGAACTGTTCATCCCAATCTATTAAGTACGAGGACAGCTCTCCAAGCTGTGATGGTGAAAGTGGAAAGAAGTTCTGTATTGCAGAAGAAAATAGACATCTGGTTAGAACAAAAGAATTTTCAAAGAGAAGCAACACCGCAAGGAAGCGAATAACTTGTGCTGAATGCCAAAGGACATTTTCACACATGAGCCACCTGAAATCCCACATGAGAACTCATACAGGTGAGAAACCATATACTTGCTCTATATGTCAAAAAAGTTTTTCTGAACAAAGTACTCACAAAAAACACATGAGAACTCATACAGGTGAGAAACCTTATACTTGCTCTATATGTCAAAGGAGTTTTTCTTATCAATGTGATCTCAAAACACATGTGAGATCTCATACAGGAGAGAAACCTTATACTTGTTGTATATGTCAAAGAAGTTTTTCTCAGCAAAGTCATCTCAAAACACACATGAGAACTCATACAGGTGAGAAACCATATACTTGCTCTTCATGTCAAAGAAGTTTTTCTTTTCAAAGTGGTCTCAAAACACACATGAAAACTCATACAGAAAAGAAACCTTCTACTTGCTCTTTATGTCAAAGAAGTTTTCCTCGTCAAAGTGGTCTCATTAGACACATGAGAACTCATACAGGAGAGAAACCTTATACTTGCTCTTTATGTCAAAGAAGCTTTTCTCAACAAACTCAACTCAAAAGACACATGAAAGCTCATACAGGTGAGTAACCATATACTTGCTCTATATATCAAAGAAGTTTTTCTCGTCAAAGTACTCTCAAAACACACGAGAACTAATACATGAGAGAAAACCTTATGCTTGCTTTTTATGTCAGTGAAGTTTTTCTCATCAAAGTTGTCTCAAAAGACACATGAGAACTCATACAGGAGAGAAACCTTTAAACTTGTTCTGTATGTCAAAGAAGATTTTCCCATTCAAGTAATCTCAGAACACGAGAATTCACACTAGACAGAAACTAGACTTGATCTTTGTCCAGGTACTTTTTCTAATTCTGAAATTCTCAAATTACACACTGGAAATCATTACAGAGAGGACATTCTCCAGTCCTAATGTCAAAAATGTTGCACAATTTCAAGTGCTTTGAGATTACTCATGAAAATTCATAATATTTAGAGGGCAATTTAATGTACTGAATGCCAAAAAGGTTTTTAGTATTCCTCGGCTCTCAAAAACCTTATGTGAACCCATATTGGAGAGAAGCCATTCATTTTCTCATGAATGCTAAAGGAGATATTGTGAATCAAGGTGTCTCAAAAGGTGTGTGAAAACTCATACTAGAAAGAAGTCATATACGCTGTAAGCACTTGGTTCCCAAGAGTTTTATTAGGTCCATCTTAGAATGAATGTGTTAACTCAGAAGAAAGATGTCATTCTTCCACATGATGTTCAAGCAGTTTTTCTCTTGTAGATTCATAACATATGTGAGAAGTCATGGAAGACAGACATTGTTCTTTTACACTGCGTGATACATTTTTGTCTTGTAATCAAATCACAGTCATTATTCTGAATACAAAATAGTGTTTTCAAGTGTCAAAATGCACAAGCAAAGCTATTCATCAGAGGTGATGTTCAGTTGTACTGATAGATTTATTAAGGTTTGCATCCCAAAGTAAGTTGTACTGGGTATGGAAATTATTATTGTGAACTCATCTGCAAAATCTGCAAAAAAAAAGCAACAGTAACCTAAGGGACTATAAAAAGTAAAATCCTTATTTATATTTTTAGGATCCAGTTAGTTTTTACAGGGAAGTTATTCTGATTCTGTGTTGTAAACTGTGCTATTGAAAGCATTTGTTTTTTATATTTTATTTCTGAGTACTGTATTCCAAACAGAGGAAAATTTGATCAGATCCTAGCTAGGATTGAGTATTGCACGCATAACCTCCTGCAGAAAGTGGAAGAAAATCGTTATCATTGCTCTCTTTGTATGATTTCTAAATTAAGAATTAGTTTTGTCATTGGCTGACATGAATTTTTCTTCCTTTTGTTTTTGGCATTCTGACTGTATTACTGTTTTCTGTTTTAAGCTAACCAGTAAGAAGTGTGGAGCTAGGACTTGCTTTGTAAATGACTAAAGTACTCTATCATTCTGATTAGATTAAACCTCTTTTTTTTTGCTTATTTCAGCTCTCTGGTAATGTTACCAAAGAACTCTAGACTTGCTATGTATTTGAGACTTCTATCAGTCATAATGTGAGATTAGGGTCAACAAAACGCTTTGCCAAAGATGGTCCTCGACCTCTGAATGAGTTAGATAGAAAGTTGTCAGTTCCTTCAGTCATCATTTCAGGAGGCAATTTTGCTTCCTTGTTAGTGAACTTTGAGAGAGAAAGAGAGTTTAGTTATGAGTGAGATTCAAGAACTTTTCTCAAGGCATTTTTTGTGTCAGATTCAATCCTGATATACACTGCTTTTTTAGAGATTATTTCGACAAACGTTAAGCAAACAGACGATGTCTTAAAAGCGTCCAATAAGCAGACGGTTGTTGAATACTACATAGGCTTACTATGTAGACCTTCTGTATATATGAATACCACATAGGCTTAGACCTTCTATATACATGAATACCACATAGGCTTAGACCTTCTATATATATGAATACCACATAGGCTTACTATAAAAAATAAAATAAAATGAAGTGTAAATTGTTTTATATATACTATTTGATTGTACTGATTGTTCATTGGAAAAAAAAGCATTTTTGTAATAATATGTTTTTATTGGTTGTAGTCTCCTTAAACGTACAAGGCATCAATATACATTATAAATATACAATATATTCTATTTTCATTATAAATATTATTCACTATTAATGTTATATACATTATAAATTTCAGCCAGTGACCAAGCGCTGGGACCTATACTGTAAGGTCATTCAGCGATGAAACAGAATTTGACAGTGAATATTTGTAAGTTGTTGCAGGCGGAAAACCTGAAAGCAGTTGAAGCACTATGAATCGATTGTTAGGAGAGGGTGGATGGGAAGATGGAAGAGAGACAACATGAATGGAGGTACAGGTAGTTCTCGGTTACAATGATTCGTCTCACGATGATTTGAGTTTGCGATGGGTTAGCAGTTACGATGATACCAATACGCAGAATATATTTGGAAATAGTGTATTTTTAAATTTGCACGTGAGAAGTAGGCATCAGCGCACAGTCAGCAGCGCACGGTGTATGATGGCTGGTCCCAGAGGCTGATGTGGCGATCGTATCTTCTCGCCCCGACGGACTCACACTGCGCTCGCCACGGCTGCTAGGTCAGTGTTCGTGTGATTTTTTCTGGATTTGACTGTACATAAACTGTTTAAACCTGCTTATGTATTATCAGTATGTCTGCTGAACGTCCAAGTAAGTCTCCTGCTGGTAGTGCAAAGAGGAAGAGGCGTTCCATCACTTTAGAGCAGAAAATGAAAATTATCAATCAGCTTGCCACTGGAAAGGCAGTCGTGGTGATCGCACGTGACGAGCATCTAATAATAATAATTCCTTTATTCCACAAATACAGTGGGTATTCTATTACATAAAAAGTATCCATCCACAATCATTGATTACAAGAAACAGATAACGGATGTTATAAAAACATCTGCTTAGCTCATTCTATGATTATAACAAAGAAAGGACAGGGCCTTTGGAAGAAATGAAGCAGTTCCTGGTCACATGGATGAAGGACCAGATACACAAACATTTTGTAGCAAGTGCTGGATGGTTTCATCGCTTCAAAACCGCCAATTTCCATAGTGTGAAAATCAGCGATGAAGCAGCAAGGGTGATGGGCGAGCCATTAAATTCATGATGCTTACAACATGATTGTGGATGAAGGGTACTTGTTGACAAAACAGACTGTGTTGGAAGTGGATGCCTCAACAGTCCTACAACATCCATAAAGAAGCAACAACGGCGTTCGGTTTATGCATACAAAGATCGACTGACTCTTCAGCTTGGGGGAAATGTGGCTGGGTATAAACTCGCTTCATCCATGATTTCACTCCGCCAATCCAAGGCCATTAGCAAGAATCGGCAAGCATACACTTCCTGTGCATTATCGCCATAATAAGAAAGCATGGATGACCACGCTACTGTTCGAAGACTGGTTTGTGCATTGTTTTATTCCAGAAGTGAAATATTATTGTAAAGAAAAGAACATCCCCTTCAAAATTCTGCCACCCTCAGCACGTAGGAGATATTAACGAGGACATAAAAGTTGTGTTTCTGCCACCAAACACAACTTCTCTCACACGACCGATGTACCAGGGAACCATGGCTACGTTCAAGGCCTATTATCTTCGGAACACATCTGCTCAGGCTGTTCAGGCTACGGATAATGAGGAGAAAGAGCTCACAACATTATGAACGTCGGAAGGGCGTGGAAGGGTTTCAGTAAGACTGTTGTGCAAATTAATAAAAAGATCTTGACATTTGAGAGAAGTTTAGATTTAGAACTTGAAGAGGAAGATATCCAAGGACTCATAAATATGCAAGACGCAGAGCTAACGGCAGAAGATTTAACTGCACTTGCAGAAGAGAGAAAAAGAGCAGAAAAAGAAGAAGAAATGAAGAAGAGCCAGAGCAAAAGTTTACAATAAAAACAATGGCTGAGGCATTTGCCTGAATTGAACATGCCATGAAACTTTCCAGTCAAATGGATGTGAACATAGAACGATCTGCTAAAGTTGAGAAAGCAGTTCAAGACTCTATTGCATGTTGCTGAGTCGTTTATAAAGAACGTAAAAATACACTGTGCAAGCTATAATGGATCACTTCCTTAAGTGCCATCACCTTCCACCATCCCTTCCCCCAAAATGGAGCCTCAACCTCTACATCCTCGTGATCGGCTCTTTCCTCAAATCCACCTCCTGTGACACCTCAATTCAACAGCCAAAGAAATACTATCTGAAGAGGAGCGAGCTGATGATCCTGCTGCTTTGTCATCCTCCTCTTCTTCCGATTTTTAGTTATACAGAGCCATGGAGAGCCTGACACCGTTCAAGTATGCAGACGGCTGACCGAATCTTGGAGAGTACCACTGTACAGTACACATCTGATTCTTGTTTGTGTTATTCAGTCTCTCAGTTTGTACTGAAATATTATAAGTCAATCTGCATTGAACTTCCAGAATTAGCTGATATTAATAATTATACCATATATGCAAAGAGTATGCTGTATCCTACACTTAGGCTAGGCTACCGTATATGTATAGATTGTTCTGTATACCCTAGTGTAGGCTAGGCTATTTTCAAGTTATGATTTTTTCAATTAACGATCAGGTCACTGGGGAACTACCTGTACAGTACAAGGAGTGAAAGGGGTTGCAGCTAGGGGCTGAAGGGATGCTGCAAAGAACCTTGAGTAATGCTTACAGTGCATCCCTTGAGGTGAACTGATGGCACTACCCCCCTACAGGGGGCCTAACTTTCTTCTTTACGAAACACAGCCGTGTTCGTGATTCCCAATCGTGCTTGACTTACGAGCCTTAGTATTTTATAATCAAACTAAATGATTCTGTGATACTGATAGTTCCCCAGTTACCCTTCATATCAGGATTCTTTCCAGTTTTAAAGTAATTCCGTGGATCTACTTCCAACGGGCATTACTCCTGTCACAAGTGTTGAGCATTTGTCGTGATGTTTATATATTTTTCCTAAGGGAATACAAAAGTATTTATTTGTGATGGTGAGCTTTCCCAAACTTTTGAAAATCCTGAAGATACTGATTTTACACATTTTTGGTAAGATAATTCCAATAATGAGTCATTTGTGTATTAACTAACGCAACCTAGAGCTAGGCTATCACTACCTTATCTTGTGCTTTCTGGGAAATAGTCTGGTTAATCAGGATATCCATTATTTTCGTCTTAATTGAGTTGAGAAGCATTGGTGAATAAATCCTTTAAAGCAATGTTATTGTAGTATTTTGCTAGTTAATATTTTAAAACATTACTACTATTTTATGGATATGGCCCACTGCTGCTTTCTTCCCTATCTGTTGGGACCCTTTTTGAAGAGGTGTTGTCGCACAACTCATTGAATGAGCCCAACAACAGAATTGCACAATATTTACAGTTCTTGCAAAAGGGAATCTGGGAAACAATATCCTTGAGAGTTTCCTCTTCCTTAGCCTAAGAAAGTTTGGTGCAAATCAGAGCCACACAAGCCTACAGTAGCAACTAAAGGACCCTCCAACAACACAGGAAAGGACAAAAATGGCATCAGCACCACCTTTCAAACCAAACAAGACACCTAGGGAAAGAAAAATCAACTCCTGGACTGCGTATTACGAGGAAAGGAAGAGGTGGAGCCCCACAGGACTTGCATGGTTGGGGATGTCTTCTACAGCATAACATGCAGTGGAAGTCCTCCTCTTACAGGACACAGTATAATTCACAATTGGCTGGGGTAGAGATGGTCTCACCTTTCCCCCTCCTCTAAAGTGGTTTTTTCCAAAAACCAGGACCCTCTTTTCAAAGGGGGCCACAAAGAAAGATGGCTTTGTTTGCCACCACTCTTCAGTGCCCCCAAGAAGCACTGCTCCAAATGAAGGGTGATCCTTGACCCATCAAATTTGAACAAACATATTGTTTGCATAAATTTTTATATACAGTATACTGTACCTATTTTATGGGAGCTCAGGAAGTTTTTTACCTGGTGGCCTACCTAGATGATTGACTAATCTGGGGAAACACCAGAGAAGAATGCTGAAGAAACCTGAGAGTGGTAGTTGACAAGACTCCAGTCCAAAGGTTTCTTAATAGGAACAAGTCTCACCTCACATCTAGCAGACTTTTTCTGAGGCTGACCTGTTGGGCTACTCTCTTATGCTAGCTGTAGTCTCTTCCCAAAGCACTCAAACTAGAATAAGGAAGGACTTAGTAGAGTTTTTGCACAGCCCAGCTTTTCCAGACGACAATTGAATGAAGTCTGGGCCTGTTACAGTTTGGGTCCATGATAGATCTAATCCTGAGATTGTGACTGTAGGATTTAAAAAAGGCTTTGTGATCACCTTCATCTGAGACTGGGAAGGCACTCTGTCTGTGGACCTGGATGGGGTCTCTGGCAGACAGGCTGACCTAACTCCACTGTTCGTATGGGTAATAATACATATGGATGCCTCCTTGACAGGTTGGGGAGGATTGTCAGTTAAGGGGAAGATGGCCCCCTGTTCAGAGGGAATGTTATATTTGCTTCCTGGAGCTATAGGCTGTCTTTCCATCTTAGAAAATGGAAACCTCTAAACAGGTTTGTTGGTCCTAGATAACAGGATTGCAAAGTCTTCCATAAAGAGGTTAGGCTCATGCTGAGCTCCTCTCAAAGTCAGTAAATGCTAATGTGATTCCACAATCTGGAAGTGGACTGGTTTGCAACATGTGAGAACCATCGACTTCCAGTGTATGTGTCTCTGAACCTGACTCTCGGTGGGCATAGCAAGAGATGAGCCCTGCAAGACTGGAACAAATGGAGGTCAATATGCCTTTTTCCTTCATTGTCCCAGATTTCGAAAGCTTTGAACAATCAAATAGCTTTCAAGTGAAGCGCTTGCCTAGTAGCACTGAATTAGCCAAACAGTAATTGGTTCATTATTTCTCCCACAACAGGCAAAAGAATAGATTATATTGCTGTCTGTTGCTCTATCCCAGACAGGAGGATGGGAAGTCATCTCAACATCCTCCTTTCCGAGCCATGACCGTCACATAGAATTTTAAATCTAGTCTACTGTGAAGATTATTTGCCCAACATTGCTAAGTACCTAATGCAAACTACGGACTTCATCTGTCCAACATAAAAGTCCGTATGGAAATGCAGTTAGATTACCCCCACACTGAAAGCCCAGTTGAAATCTGTTACAACAGTTTTACATTTTATCATCTTTTGAGATCAAGTGTCTTGCTATTTCAACAATCATGGCATACAAGGCAGCATTGGCAGAACCCTTGCCTTATGGTTTGGAATATACAGTAGTCCTATTTTCCTACACCTTAGCACGAAAAAACCACTCTCTCTACATGGGCTGAGAATCATTTTAGTGGCCCTCATTAAAAGGCAACCCTTACTCCTTTCCTAAGTGGCATGACATCCAAAAGGTGAGTAAATCTAGACAGTATTCTTGAACTGGTGAAGGCACAAAAATCCTGCAGCCAGACCCTACATAATTAGCTAAGCCACCTTCGAACAACAAGAATAATACGGTACATATTGGTTTCATGCATTGTTCCCTGTTCTTCATTGCCAAACCCCATGGGTATCCGGAATAAAGAAAATTGTCAGCAACCTATGACTACAATTTCGGACCAAAATTAATCTGAGTTGCCATTTATTTATTAGGAGTTGTCGCTTTGTCACCTGGGTCAATTTCATTAGTAAGCCCTTTGAGATGAACAGTGGCTATGCTGGTGTGAGTTCTCAAACTCACCCGCCTTCCCGATGAAAAGGCATGGACTTGGGTGAACATTTCTCTTGCACAGACCTGGTGTAATGAACATGGCGTTGACTTATTGTCACGTCTGTGCAGGTATGACGTAGAGCCTAGGTAATCACTGTAGGACAGTGTGGTGGTTGTATGGAAAACTGGGTTTGTGAGAAGAGGCTTTTGTGTTTTTGAAACCATTGTGTTTTTTGTTTTTTATTTCATTTTTGAGTGGTAGGAGACTGAAGTTGAAGACCCAGTGCAACACACTATGTGCACGTAGTGAATCTGGGGCTTGAGGTTGCGGAGACTTCTTAACGGGTGCTGCCAATGAATATTTTCCTCTGACAATCGTATATAACGTTGTGATGATACTGATTCCGCAGTTAAGACTAGGTGTGTTTGGCTGAGTGTTAAGCACAAGGACAGGAAGACAGATGAACTTCACATAAAGGCTGAGAACAGGGATGGAGATCCCCTCAATTTAGACTGTACTTAATATTTTGACTGTTGGTAGTATTAAGTTAGGCTAAGTTAGGTATAGGAAGATTGTTTTGATAAGCATTGAGAGATGATACAGTAATCAATAAACTTTGGCAAATACAGTATAAATAAAACTAGGATAAGGTTCTGTTTGAAGGTCTTCAGACCACTGTAATATTATTGCAATAATAGGTTGAAGAAAGTCAGAGTTTACGAATGACTCCAAATCTGTTCCCATCATGCTGCACCAATCGTGGTACTAACAGAAAAACCCTCACAAAGACAGAGCTCGCCTGTCCTGAATCCTTTATAGTATTCTATCACTGTGCCAACAAGCACTATCCTGGCCAAGACCAACTATAAGAGAATTCTTTGCAACAGGTTGGTCAGTCTTATGGAGCCCTGGGGGGAACAGGAGTGTAACTTCTTTAAGGACTCACAACATCTACTAAAAAGAGGTTTTTCCTACGTCAAAAC
Organism: Macrobrachium rosenbergii; assembly: GCF_040412425.1. NCBI lineage: Eukaryota > Metazoa > Arthropoda > Malacostraca > Decapoda > Palaemonidae > Macrobrachium > Macrobrachium rosenbergii. The sequence continues at coordinate 55,930,127 of NC_089756.1, forward strand.
CTGTTTTCTAGTTAATATATTCAAGAGGAGGGAGTTCCTCAAGGAAGTCTACTGAATGCTGCATATTTTGACATTGCTAATAACAGCATTGCAGAAGTCATTCAAGAGCCACTCAAGTGTTAACTGTATGTAGATGACCTTAGGCATTTCTGTAACTAAATATGACTCCTCTGATGCATGCCAACTTCTACAAAATTCTACGAGTGCTATACCAGAGTGGCCAGATAACAACAGCTTCAGATTTCCTGCTTCTAATATTTTATTTTGAAAGTGATTTCCAGCTATAACTGGGGTGAAGATAGAAAGCCTTTTCTTAAACTCTATTATGACTATATAGGTCAGAGTTGATTGCGGTTGCCAAATATATTCTGGCAAGTGAAACTAAATGAATTCTTACTTAGTGTGTATTATAGATAAATTTAATGAGCCTAGTTTATCCAAACCTCTGCAAATTAGAATTTTAGAAGAGGTTGAGGATAAATCATTAACTGAAGAAAAAATAAAACCACTATGGATGACACAAGGACTTGAAGAATCTTTCTGATGAGGAAATAAAAGCCCAGATTTGTAGATCATAATCAGATATATCAAAAATCTATTAAAAATATTCACTGATGCTTTCAATCTACTAATGACAGCCATATCTGTGTCGTCTTTTGAATCCAATTACAAAACTGGTATTTTCCCGGCCTCAAGTTCATGGTAATTCAGTTTTGTTGGGTACCACCATGTTGGCATTGCTGGAAAATGCTGTCAGCTACAGGAGTGCTCACGCTACATGAAACCCATCTTACATCAGTACGTACATAAGAAAAGTATATAGAGAGAGGTGGACTCTCCTCACTCCTAAATAATATAAAATACAAAAAGATTTGGGCAAATATCCAGCCTTGGCCTTCATCTGACAACATGAAACAACAATTTTTAGCAATGTATTTTTCCTAACTATACAAACCCAAGGTCCTTTACATTAGGAATGACTTTCAGGCGTAGGCTGGAAACGGCCATTAAACTCTTGAGCAAGGTGGTTAGGTAGTAACTACCGCCAGGTAGGTGGGGATACCCGCCTGCCCGGATGTAAACATTCCAGTTTGCCTTTCGGTCCAGGTTCAGATTGAGGGGTGGCATGAGGTGGTATAGTAAGGACCTCGGGTTTGTATAGTTAGAAAATACAATTTACTTTAAAAATTGTTATTTGTTCCGGACACAATATACAAAACTCCGGTCCTTTACATTAAAGACTCACTCAAGGAGGAGAGGAATCTGATGAGTCTCTGAACTACTGAGCTCGCACACCTGGGTTACTCCTCCTGTCGAAAGAGCGAGGAGTACTGCGGCTCTGACATATTGGGACTTATAGTAGGAACTTCAAGATCAAAATGTTAGGAGACGGGACCTTTTCAAAAGAGTGAGGAACAGAATCTCCTTTGAAATAGGCTGAAGGATCTGGAGTCGGAGCAGTAAGGAAAAGCCGAGATAGGGTTCCTTATTGCCAGTCTCTCCTTCCTCCCCTGCTACAGGAAGAGCGAATTGCTCCTAAGGATTCTATAAGAAAATAGAATGGTGCTGATGTGTATCTTACCACATCAGTGCCAGTTCCAGCAGCTATTGTCTGAGTCCTATTCTCCACGATTGAAAAAGCTAAGGAAAGCTGCCAGAAGACAATCATGGTCAGATATGGTCCCTATTAACAGCAGAACACCAGCTTCAGCAGCATTTGGAAGAAAATAAGAAAAATTCAGAGTAAATTTACACCCAATCCTCCTCCAATACTTAAAAGTAAATACAATCATGTCACTGATGCCACAGAAGTTAGTAATATATTTTCTGAACGCTTTGCTCGAGTCTCTGAAAATCGATAGTTCCTGTGACATCATTTCTGTTCATGAAGAACAACAGGTCTCTTGACTTTTCATCAAAACAAAGTGAATCTTAATATGCTCTGGAAAGGGAATTTGATTCTCTGCTTTAGCCAGGAGCAAGAACACTGCCCCTGGCTCCAGATGAGATTCCTTATGAAATGTTTAAATACATTTCAAGAACACAAACTTTTTATAAATCAGCACACACAGAATATGTGATGAAAGCATACTTCCTAGCATATGGAATGGGCAACAATGTTACCACCTGCCTGGAAAAGATCCTTCCTATGCAGCAAGTCATCACCTATCGTTAACTGCTGTTTGTGTAAGTTAATGGAAAAAATGAATGTAAGTGTTGATGTGGTATTTAGAGCACAACAATATTTTAACATCTTCCAGGTAATTTTCGGGAAAATGCACTCCACACTGATATCTTACTGCAACTTGAAACTTCTGTCTGTGAAGTATTTGCCTCAAACAACACCACGTGATGAGTGTTTTTTGCATAGTGCGTGATGACACTGCTTGGAGACATGTGGAATTCTCAAGACACAGATAGTGGTCTAATGAGGAAAACACTTTTATTTTGTCAGGATCATTTTTACATCGTAGTATTTTAAAGTTAAAGTTGGCAGTACTTTATCAGAGAAAGGTGCCAAGAAGAAGGTGTTCCCCAGGGCAGTGTTCTCAGTGTAACACTTTTTGCCCCCAGCTATAAACATGTTACATCTGTTATTCCAAAAAGAGGTCTTAAAGACGTTTATTTGTGGATGACCTGTCAATATCTTTTTGCTGCCACCGGATGACTTTAGCCGAAAGAGTTAAGCAAATAATCTACAAATAAAATGTTGCTGGAGAAACAGGGCTTTAAAAATCTCTGTAAGGGGGCATACTGCTGTCCACTTCTCAAGCGGATCAGAGTACATCCTGACCCAGATTCCTATTTGTATAGCTATGAACCATATGTAGAACAAACGCGCTTTCTAGGCCTAGGTTTTGACAGCAGAATGACTTGGGTGCCCCATATCAAACATATCACAGCAGAGTGTTTATAAGCTCACACCTTGAAGGTGCCATTCACACCAGTTGGGGAGCTGGTAGAAATCTTAACAAGCTTCATAAACCTTAATCTTATCGGGTTGGTCACACGGTTAGAAGTATACTCCTTCAGCCTCATCTAACTTAAAAATTTTAGATTCTGTTTATCATTCAAGTATTCGTGATAGCCACAGGAGCTTTTGCTCATCACCAATACTAGTTTGCTAGTTGATGCAGGAGAAGTGCCCCTGAACTCTATCACCAGTCATCACACATTTGATACTGGCTTAGAATGCAAAGACTTCCAAATCTCTGGTGCATTTGTTGTGGCAAACAGAAATATTTTTAACGGTTTTTATGAAAATCATCCAAAATATCCTACTCCTTTTAGCTATAGAATTAAAAAGATTTTAGAGGATACAAATATTGGAAAAATCCCCGTACTTCCTTTTGTGTATCCCACTACTCCTGTTTGGAAGTTACCTGCTGTGAAATTCTGCAGGTACTTCAATGGAGCAAAGAGGGATAAATCTGATGAGGAAATGAGGGTAATATTTTTACATGCTTCAGAGCATATGGATATAAGATTTATATTTAATGATGGTCTCAAAATCCAATGTTGGTGTTGGCTATGGAGTTTAGTGAATCTTTTTAAACCGAAGAGGTGCTTCAAACTTTACAGCTGTGAGCTGTATGGCATCTTAGTAGCACTGGAACATATTGCAACACTCCCAGTGTCTAGCTACTAATAATATTTTGTGATTCTTAAAACTGCCTTTAGGAGTCCCTGGAAAGCTAAATACTGACTATCCCTTGTGTTAAGATCTTGCAGTGGAGCTTGCACCATTATAGATATTTATTTATTAACTGCCCAACACTGACTGGAAATGAAAAGGGCAGACCAGCTAGCTGTAAATTAGCAGCACAAACTTTGAGACCCAGAAAATGCCCTGTTCTACATCGTGATGCATTCCATATATTATATGGAAATCCATCCAATTGCGGGCAATTTCAGTGGCCAGAGTGAACTCCCAATAAAATGAAAGAAATCACTAGTCAGACACACCCTTGGAAATATGACCTAATGCCGCATTCAAGGGAGGTTGTATTGTGTGTAGGATTACTTATTGGCCATACACGCTAACTCATCTAATTTTGTGATGAATGGGGAAAATGAGCTCTTTCTGTGACGATTGCTTGGTTCCACTGACTGGGTTAGGCATTTGCTGGTTGAGTGTCCCAGTCTAGTGGAACTTAAGAATCGTTTTTTATCAAATAGAAGTGAAGCAGGTGGAAATTATAACATGGCAAAACTGTTGGGAGAAAGTATATTTATTAATAATGTTATCTCTTTTATCAAAGAAGCTGGTCTTCTCAAATATATTTGACAACTGTGCTGTCTTAGTATATATACAGGCAGTCCCCGGTTTACGACGGGTCCGGCCACGACGCCCGAGGTTACGCACGTCAAATATATTCATCAGAAATTATTCTCGTTTACTTACATGTTCCGGGGTTACGATGCGTCGTACACCAATCTGACGGAAGAAATATGGCTCCAAAACGGCAGAATAATCATAATTTGGAGGTTTTTTTGATGAAAAACTCAATAAAAATGCAGTTTACATCATTTTCAATGCACCCAAAGCATTAAAAGTAAGGTTTTCTTATGATTTTTGACAATTTTCGACGATTTTTCGGTTTACGACGCAGCGTAAAAACGGAACCCCCGTCGTAAACCGGGTACTGCCTGTATATATATTTTTTCCTTAAGTAATGCTGTTTATCGGATCAAATTTATTAATAGTTCTTTTAGCAGAATTTTATATATTTACTTATTTATTTTTGTTTATTTATTTAATCAAATTGATATGTACTTGTCTAGCAGAATTTTTTTAATTTAATTTTTTATAACATACTATAAAAAGTGAAAAGATCACATTTAGTATTCAAGGCTGTGACCCTGGTAGTTGTGACGCTTAGATAACCCACAATTAATCTGGTGCATCTAATCATCCCTAAGGAGGAGAAGTTGAGGACGGAAGGAGGAGGAGAGGCCGCGTCACTCGGAATCCTTCACTTCCAGAACCAACACCTAGGCGCAGATGCTACTCGCCCTCTTGAAGGAGCCGTAAGACAACACAACTTGCTGAGCAGCCACACTACAGAGCCAAGGAAAAGGGGTTCCAAGTGCCTGTGGGCAAGACCAAAGGAAGAAACAAGAGTGTGGTCTAAGAGACCACGTTTGCTTCCAGACCGACAGAAACTTCCTCGAATACGAGAGGGATGGTCAGTTGATCACTCGTGGAGCTTCCTCGCGTGAAAGGTACTGGTATCGCCGTTGTCAGCTGCCAAGTACCTCCTTTGATCGCTTCATTAAAGTTAGGAGGAAGATGTGTCCCAAGACACTTCTTCACTGGGAGAGACAGCATTAGCGAAAAACGTTGGACGACATCCAGGTTAGGAATGTTGAGCTCGAAAGTACCACAGCTCCCAATAGACAAAGTAACGAATGACTGGATCATCACACACAAAGTCCAAGGAGAGGCATCAAAGAAGGACTCAACCCAACAGTCGATGCTAATGGATTCGAGTCCACCTACGATATCCAAGGAGTCGAGGCAGATCCCCATCCCTGTTCTTCCACTTTCCATGCCAAGGCCAGGGTAAGATGAGAGATGGTCTCAAGAGGGCATATCTCTATCCGACGACTCTCGTAAGGCGCGTGCAGAGCATGGACAGGAACCCTAAACGAGAGTCACATGCCACCCAGGAAACAGTTCCCTGGGAGAGCACGAATGAAGAAGCTTCTCGTCCGTAGCTAACTCTCGACTGAGGAGATGAAAGTTACTTCAGATAGAAGACTAGGTTGCAAGGGCCTACATTCTTCACAAATGAAAGGGAGAGAAGCAACCCTCGGCGGAGAAGACGAGGAAGTTGCGACAATGACACTACCTGCGAAGACGGATCCAGTCCCCGGGACAGTGTTGCAGAGGATCATGATAATCCAGCTATATCCGCTGCCGCTTACGAAAGCCTGCAGCTTGCAAGTGAAAGCTGGAAAGTCTCCCCAGTCCTGAACACACAGGACAGTCACCAAGAACTGCTTCGTAGCTGCTACAGGAGGTTGGGTCAAGCTGAATTCTCTCGATGCCTCGCAATCAGGTTGGACGAAGGTGAGTCTTCATATTTGTCTGTAACTCGGGTGAGCAATGTTTAGAACTTCTAGCGAAACGGACAAATACGGAGGAAAACATCATATCGAGTTTTCACCAAAAGACAGGTAGCCAACGGAGCGGTCTGGTCTGGTATGAAGGAGCAAGAAAAACTACCGACTTGTGCAGGAGGCAACAGAAGGACGGTAGGGATTTTCAGTCAAGCAGTCTCTGCATGAATCTTCGTGGAAGAAAGAGGAGCAGCATGTTCATCCGATCATCAACTGAGGCAGCTGTCACCAGTCACATCCTCATACCCAGAAAGCATCTGGTTAATTGAGCTGCTGCGTGCACAGAACAACACTTGAGTACCTGCAAATGCCGAGGATGAAACAGAGAAAAAAAAACGATTGCCTCTTGCTGGTCGCATTAAATGCCACTACTGTGGTTTTGTTGCTCAACGAAACCAGTGAGTGCCGCAAACCCATCCTGAATTCCCGGATCTGCCAAAAGGCTGCCCTGAGCCCAGGATTTGCAATGAGAAGGTACTAATCATCTCGGTCACACAAATTCAGGACACACTACCAGTGTGCGCCTATTCTCAATCTGTGAATCCGTAAGTAGACACAAGATGTGAGGGAATATGCACGCATACTGAAGGTTCCTTCAATCAAGCATTAGCCTAACTCTTTCCTCATACATCAAAGAGGAAAGAACGAGTGAAAGGAAGCAGACTTCCATTCTCCACCATGGGAAGCTTTCTGCAAGATGACAGGGTACCAAGGCAATTAGCTCTAGCCGGGCTGGGCATTTCCGAATCGAGCACAGGAGAGATGGCAGGATGGAACATGAAAATTGCCGACCAAGGGAAATAGATAGTTTCTCCTGAAGGAATCCATTCCCAGGTCTCAGCAATGTTGCTACAGTCTCCAGAGACTCGATAATTATCATTTCGTCCAGTGATCAGCAGCGTAAATCTTCTGAAGCCTAGAACTTTAGCTAAGGAGTTGAGGGGGCTGGCTGAACTCAAGGTCAGCTGGAGATGACTAAGACCCAAAGTTTCGCCATTGTCCAGCATGGTCATGCCCTGGTGGGAACCTTGATTACTGGGGTATCTGCAAATCTCTGAAAGAGAAAGGCAGATCCAAGTAAAGGTTTGTTCCTAAGGGTCGAGCCAACTCGGGACTTATGAAACAGGAGATCCGAATTGGGACAAAGTCCTTCTTCTTAGCACCAGATTTGCCCCAAAAACTGCAGTCAGCAAGACCTCCGAGGCAAGAAGAATCATATTCGTTGAGGCAGGGGTGGAAGCTGGTGTCTCAACCTGGTCTAACTCTTCAAGAAAAGAATTCATCAGGTCGAGAACACTGAAGCCAGGACCGCTGGGCGGTCCTCGACACCCTCGGGTCCTCGAACTGCAAGGGTTGGGCAGTGATGAAGGTTGATCATTGGGAGCTTGAGTTCTGTCCCGGGATCCTCGCGCGATTTGTCGACGCGAAGTTCTCCGCACACTGGGGCGACAAGAACTTGAAGAGAAGACCTCACTGTTTCCAATGCGTGAAACTCCTGTACCTTCCCCTTGAGGGGAGACGCTGACAGATCCTATGAAACCCTCCTCGGCTACCTGGTTATAATATGAGAGAATTGGGGGGATTGACCCCAAAGCACGCCAGGCAGCCGAACTCCGAAGAAAATTTCGTCGGAGCTCTCTCTGTCAGTCTCGCGCCTATCAGAACAACCGAGAGAAGAGAACAGAGGAGAAAGAGTATCCTACCTGTCCTGCCAGGAAGATAAGCAGGAGAGGCGACCATGAGCGATAATCAACCAAGGAGATTACTGCCACACGGAGAAGAAGAGCACTTGTGCCGTGGGCAAAGCGCCTGGGAAGTAAAAGTTCACTAACATAGCCAAGAACCCGAATCGAAAAAACCGAGTAGGGCCGAGCCGAGCCGGTCACACTAACGCCATCCAGTTGCTGGTATGCGCGCAGACTGGGAGGGCGGCGAGCCGAGCCAGCTGAGCCAGTCGGCAAGCCAGTCGGAGCCGAGCCAGTTCGTAAGCACGACCACTGTTTGAGCCGACGCGCGAACACAATCGCTGTCCGGGCAGGCCGGACTCGTCTGCAGAACAACTGCTAGTTTCTGAACTCTAAATCCCTTCGGCGCCGAGCCCTCGCAGAAGGTTCAAAGGGAATTTCGTGTTCGTTATCTTGCATGCTCGAACCCTTGTTCGAGACAAGAATGAAGTCCGTCCGAGCAACCGGCAGCTGGCGAAGGGCATCGAGGGACATCGGTGCTCCCGCACCCAGATGATCCGGCTCGCACCCAGACACCTGGGTGTCCCGCAACCAGACACCTGGGTGTCTTCGCACTTTCTTCTCGTCCTGTGCCTGTAAGGAGAGCGCTCGTGATTCATAGAATTCGAGCTACCCACGACTTCCAAATCGAGCGCTGCTGAGCCTTACTGATCAAAAGAGCTACACAGAACTAGTCTTAGACGACTTCCAAGATCAGTAACGAGGGCGTGGCCTCGAGAGGTCAGTGGCTCTCGGCGCCCCCAAAATGCAAGATCCCACAGGAGAAGTGGATCGTTCCCGCCGAGGGCAGGAAGGGAGCCAATTCAGGAAGGCAACTTGTTCTCCTCGAAGAGAGTCAACCCTTTAGAAGTCCCGCAGACCCCCAAAGGGAATCCCTTCCCCTGCTTCTTCTGGATGTTCGAACTGGACAGGATCGAGACACCAGGCTGGGAACCCGACCGAAACACTGGCAAACACTGGGAGCGCTACAAAGGCAGGAAGAGGAGCCAAGAGACATTTGGTGCCTCAGCCCTTTCTCTCTCGCACTGCTCCTGAATCCGCCGAGAAAAATCACTCAAACCAGATCGATACTCGATATTCATAGAACCCGAGCACTTCAGAGCGCTCGCGAACGAGCACCCGAAGCAGCCCCCGTCTTAGAGGAGGAACCTCTAGGACTGGGAACAGGATCGCAAACCAAGGTCTGCGTGCCCGTGGCTTCCGAAACACAAAACCCCAGGCTATGCGAATCGGATTCCTAACCCGAAGGTCGGGAAGAGCCAACGAGAGACCCACTGCTCCTCTGAAGGAGGCAGTCCCGCACGTCCAAGGGCATCAAGGAAGAAGAGCATTCCTCCTTCGGCCGACGGAGGTCTGTCCGATTCTTGGGACCCCTTGGACCTCGGGAGGGGGAAGACACAGCAGAAGACGAATCGGTGATAAGATGAAGAAGACGGCGGCTACTCCACAGGGCGCTTCACCTCCACTGACGTTTTCTACAGGATGGTGACACGAAACATCGTAACCTCCAAGGCAGTCCGGCAGGAACACAACGGACGCGGCACAGGACACCACCACCAGGAGAAGCAGAAGCAACAGGCATGATCAGGACAGCCGATGAAGGAGCTACGGCAGCGTGTTCAAAGGCAGGAGCTACTGTAACGGCCAGAACACCAGCAGGGTGACTTCTTCATCTACATGCCGACATCTACAGGATGGCACATCGTAACCCTGGGGCAGCTGGCAGGAACACACGGAAGTGCCCTGGGCACGACCGCCAGGAGGACAGCCGATGCAAGAACTACGGCAGAGGTTCGGAGGGCTGAGCTATTGCAATGGCCAGGAACGCTACTCATTACATGCACTTCCCTTCCTTCACCCCAACATCTGCTACAGGATGGCGGACATCGTACACCCTCCAGGGCAGCTGGTGAACACAACGGAAGCGGCTCCCGGCACCACCACCAGGAGAAGTAGCGGCATCGATCAGGACATCCGGATGCAAGAGCCACGCTAGTGGTTCAGAAGGCAGGAGCTACTGCAACGACAGAAATACTTGAAAGTCACCAGCAGCGACAGGGACGATCAGGGCGGCTGCGGCAGGAGACCAGGAAAAGCAGCCCACAGTCTGTCGTCGAGTTGACAAGAGCATAACACAGGAACAGCAGGAGCAGATGGACCACAGATATGCAGGAAGCATTGCAACAGCATACATGAAGACCAGCAATGACAGCTTATCGATCCACATCGGGCGGAAAGAGCCAGAACGATCCCGACGCGGAAATACGCTTTCTCACACTAACCAGGCATTGTGGTCGCATCCTGAAGCAACACTGAATGAACGCCGACTGCTTCATGAGATATCCTCTAATATATCCCAGCCAACTACTGCTGTGTCTGGCGTGCTCACTGTCAACCTGAAAGAAAAGCAAAGATGATTAGTAGAGGAGCATCTTCCCGCTACAAGGGGAACTGCCCTACGCAGCGGGAGGAGGTATTCTACAAGAGGTCGCCCGATCGCTCCCCGCCCCTGGACTTCGAAGAGGGCGAAGGAGAGAGATCTACTAAAGGGGAGAAGGAAGAACCTACGGGAAGAGAAAAAAATGGACGGAGAGGAGGCCACCAAGGGCGCCATGGAAGCGGAACTTATCGATGACACCTGCAACCTCCCACCCAAGCGCAGGCGGTGAGCAACACTCAGCATAAGTAGGAAGGAATTAGTGATGCCCCTTATACACGGAGGGCGGAAGCCCAAGAAGGGAACAAACTCTTACGTCCCGATGAATGTAAGGGAGTGAAGATATTACGTCCCAAACAATATCTCCGAAAGTACAGGGGCGCCTTCAGTATTTACGTAAAGGGCTGCTGGAAGAGAAGCATTACCACTTGGTTATGCTACTCCAGTTACGCCCTTGGCCGTCAAACCCAAGACACAGGCAGGGAAAACGGCTTGGCGCAAGATATCACAAATTGTGGGTTTGCATTAATAAATATCAAACACATATATATATAAACAAAATACAGAAAGATCCCACCGATAATAAGAGCTTAACAACAGTCAGGCGGAGAGAACGAAACACGCCAGCAACGCATGACGGCCGAGCAAACTGAATAGTTTATCCGGGCATATGGCATACCACCCGGGCGGCAGTTACGCCTAACCACCTTGCTCAAGAGTTTAACGGCGTTTCCAGCCTAAACCTGAAAGTAATTCCTAATGTAAAGGACCGAGGGTTTGTATATTGTGTTGGAACAAAGATATTTTTCACCTCAAAATTGGCCACACATTCTTGAATCACAATGTGTGTTCATTGTGGTCCTGGCTGACAATGGAGCACATGCTAGTGGGATTCTGTGAGTTTTAATGACGCAAGACGCAGACATCACCTGCAAGGCAAAACCTTTGTGAAATTTGGACAACAATTGCAATGTTTAAATTTAAAATGATGTTTTTAAAAGATACATACTTATACACCTTTTATATAAGTTTTCTAAATTTATACCATTATATAATTATTATTATTGATGAAGCTTTAAAAAGTACAACGATAAATATTATATACGGCTTTGTTTTAAATCATTAACCATTTTTTTAATATTGCACACGTGAAACCTGCGTAAAATAACAATTTTTAAAGTAAACTGTATTTTTCCTAACTATACAAACCCGAGGTCCTTTACATTAGGAATTACTTTCAGGCGTAGGCTGAAAACGGCCATTAAACTCTTGAGCAAGGTGGTTAGGCAGTAACTACTTTCCAGGTAGGCGGATACCAGCTCAAACCGGATGTAAACATTCCAGTTTGCCTTTTTGGTCCAGGTTCAGATTGAGGTGGTATGAGGTGGGCATAGTGGTGACCTCGGTTTGTATAGTTAGAAAATACAATTTACTCTTTAAAATTCGTTATTTGTTCGACACAATATACAAACCCTTGGTCCTTTTACTTTAGGAGACTCACTGGTTGGAGGGATGAACTGAGTGAGTCTCCTGAACTGACTGGAGACACATCTGCCACTCCTCCTGGTTGAAAGAACGAGGAGGTGCACCGTGCCTCTGTCATATTGATTGGATGTAGGAACCGATCAAATGTCAGATACTGGACCTTTTCGCATGAGTGAGGAAACGTAACTCCTACGAAATAGGCTGGAAGGATCTAGAGTCAGAGGCAGTAAGGAAAAGCCGAGATAGGGTTCCCTTATTGCCAGTCTCTCCTTCCTCCCCTTGCTAGAGGAAGGAGCGGAATTGCTCCTATGATTCTAAAAGAAAAATAGAACGGGTGCTCGATGTGTCGTCTTACCGCATCAGTGCCAGTTCCAGCAGCTATTGGTTCGAGTCCTATTCTCATCCCTAAGGAGGAGAAGTTGGAGGAGGAAGAGAGGAAACAGAGCCAGTCACTCGGAATCCTTCACCTCCAGAACCAAACACCTTAGGCGATGCTACTCGTCCTCTTGAAGGAGCCGGGAAGACGCATAACTTGCTGGAGCAGCCAAATTTCACAGAGCCAAGGTGTATGGGTCCTTAAGGGCCTGTGGGCAAGACCGGAAGGAAGAAGACAAGAGGTGGTCTAGGAGACCATGTCTTACTTCCAGACCGAAACTTCCGAATGCGAGGGATGGGACTGCCATTGACTTCGTGAGCTCGGTGAAAGGTACCAGCATCGTCATCGCTTTCAGCTGCCAAGTACTCCTTTGATCGCTTCATTTAAGTCAAGAGGAAGATGTGTCCTTAGACACGCTCTTCCTGGGAGGAGACACAGTTAGGAATGTCGAACTTTTCGAAAGTACCATTGTGCCCTACCAGGACAAAGTAACTAATGATCTGGATCATCGATACTAAGTCCAAGGAGGAGGGGGGAACAAGAAGGACTCAACCCGACAGTCGCATGCCAATGGATTCGAGTCCACCTACGACATCCGAGAAGGAGTCGAGGCATGATCCCCATCCCTGCTCCTTCCATCTTCTACGCCAAGGCAGGGGTAAGATGGAGAGATGGTCCTAAGAGGGTATATCTATCCGACGACTCGTGAGGTGCACACACTATTAGAACCCAACTATTGTCGATACACCCAGGAACAGCTCGGGGAGAGTACAACTGAAGAAGTCGTCTCGTAGCTAACTCTCGACTGAGGAGACGAAGGTTACCAGGTAGAAGATCAGGCCGTAAGGGCTTACGCTTTTCACAAATGAAAGGAGAGAAGCAACTTCAAGGAGAAGACAGAGGAAGTCCACAGATGGATAAGCTACTTCTGGACCGGTAGAAGTTGCAACATGCATACCACTAGCGAAGACGGATCCAGTCCTGGGACAGTAAGTAGAGGACTTCTAAGGGATATCCAGCTATATCCGTTGCTACTCGATGAGAAAGCCCAACATGAAAGCTGAAAGTCTCCTGTGTCCTGAACACACAGGGATGTACTGCTCAAGAACCGCTTCTGTGTAGCTGCCAGGAGGTTGGGTCAAGCAGAATTCTTCTCGATGCCTCAGCAATCAGGTTAATAGCAGAGTTCTTCATATTTGTCTGTAAATCTGGGTGAGCAATGTTGTAACTTAGCAATGATAACACGGAAGAAAATGTCATATCGTAGTTTTCACCAAAAGATGTTCTCAAACAGAGCGGCCCCCTGGTCTGGTATTATGAAGGAGCGAGAAAACTACCGACTTGTGTGCAGGGAGGCGTTGAGAAGGACGGTAGGGATTGTGTCGAAACAGTTCCTGCATGAATCTTCTGAAGAAAGAGTGAGCAGCATGTTCATCCACTTCATCAAACCTGGAGTGCTGTGCTTGCCTACCAATACATCCAACAGAATGTGCATCTGGTTAATTGAGCTGTCGAGTGTGCATAGGAACAACACTCGAGTACCTGCAAATGTTTGAGATGAAACAGGAGGAAAAAACGATTGCCTCTGTTTGCTCCACACTCACTACTTGTGGCTTAAGTGGTCTAATAAACCAATGAGTGTCACAAACCATCCTATATCGGATGCCAAAAGGCTGCTCTGATTCCAGGAGGTAAATAGAGAAAATAATCGCTCTCGTCACACAACATCAAGACAAGTATCACTAGTAAAGGCCACTATTCCTCAATCTGTGAATCTGTAAGAGACACAAGATGTGAGGAATATGCATATTCAAGGCTTTGTTCTTCACCAAGATAGTTTCAACTTTTCTCATACATCTATGAGAAAGAATGGAGAAAGGAAGTGTATTTCATTTTCAATTATGGGGAAGCTGCAAGATGACAAGGCCAAGGTAATTTAGTTTCAGCCGCTGGCATTTCCGAATCGGTTGCACTGAGAGGTATGGATGGAAGGTCGATGGAAAGAATTGTCGAGACCTGCGGAAATAGATATTTCTGAAGGAATCCATTCTGTGTCTGCAATGTCGCTGCCAGTTCCAGAGACTGATAAGTATCATTTCGTCCAGGCCTCAGCAGTTGCAATCTTCAGCTTCAGAACTTTAGCTAAGGGAAACAGGGTTTGTCGAACTCGCATGATGAGATGACTAAGACCCAAAGTTCTTGGCCATTGTCCAGCGGGACAAGTCAGTGCCCTGGTGGGAACCTTGATTACCGGGGTATCTACAACTGCGAGAAAGGCAGAACCAAGTACAGGTTCGTTCCCAAGGGTCGAGCCAATCCGACTTCACGAAACCAGGATCCGAATTGGGACAGTCCTTCTTCTTAGCACCAGAATTGCCCAAAAACTGCAGTCGGCAAGACCTCCGAGGCAAGAAGAATTCATATTCTGTCGAGGCAGGGGTGGAAGCTTGGTGTCTCAATTCTAACTAACTCCTTCGAAAAAGAGACCATCAGGTCGAGAATGCTCGGAAGCCAGGACACCCTCGCCCCTTGAAACTGCAAGGCTGCGCAGTGATGAAGGTTATTCATTGGGAGCCAGCGTCCTGTCCTGGGGATCCTCGCGCCGATTTATCGTGCTAAGTTCCCAAGAACATCGGGGCGATCATAACTTGAAGAGGAAGACCGCTTCCGACGCTGCGAAACTCCTTTTTGGAGGGAGACGCTGACAGATCCTACATGGAAACCCTCCTCGGCTACCTGGTTATAATACAAGAGAATCGGGGACCAATACCCAGCACGCCAGGCAGTCGAACTCCAAAAAATTTCGCCGAGTTCTCACTGTCCGTTTTAGCGCTTCTCTCGGAACAACCGAGAGGAGAAGAGAACAGGTGAGGAGAAAAGAGCATCCCTACCCGTCCTGCCAGTAAGATAAGCAGGAAAGGCGGATCGCGGAGCGATAATCAACCAAAGGAGATTACTGCCACACGGAAAGAAGAGCACTTGTGCCGCAAAGTGCTTTCCGAAGAGCAAAAGTTCACTCAACATAGCCGAGAACCCGAATCAGAAAAAACCGAGTGGGGCCGAGCCGAGCCGATCACGCGAATGCGATCCAGCTGGTTGGTATGCAGTGGACTGGGAGGCAGGCAGGGCGAGCCGAGCCGAGCCAGTCTGGCAAGCCGAGCGAGCCGAAAGGTCTCGTAAGTGCAACCGCTGAGCCGAGCCACTGCGCCAACACAATCGTGAACTCGCCTCGCTGTGAACAATTGCTAGTTTCCTGAACTTCTAAACTCCTTCGCCGAGGCCGAGGCCCTCGAAGTAGGTTCAAAGGGGAATTTCTGTGTTCGTTATCTTGCATGCTCGAACCCCAAACGAGACACAAGAATAAAGCCCACCCGAAAGCAACCAAAGCAGTTGGCGCGGCAGTATCGGGAACACCTGGCGCTCTCGCACCCAGACATCTGGACGTTCGCACTCCAGACACCTGGGTGTCTCGCAACCAGACACCTGGGTGTTCAGCACTCTCCCCGCTCCTGTGCCTCTCGTAAGGAGATGCTCATGATTCAGAATTCGGAGCCACCACGAGACTTCCGAAATCGGAGCGGTTGCTTTGTTTCCTAATAGATCGAAAGACAAGCACAGAACCATTCTAGACGCAGACTTCCAAGACTGGCACCCAGGGCGTGGCTCGAGGCTGGGCGCTCACGGCCCCGAAATGCCAGATCCCTACAGGAAAATGCGAATCGGGCCACCGAGAGACTTGTCTCCTGGAAGAGAGTCAGTCCCTTAGAAGTCCCGCAGGACTCCCAAAGTGAATCTCTTCCCTGCTTCTTCTGATGTTCGAACCGACAGGATCGAGACACCAGGCTGGGAACCCGACCGAGGCACTGGCAAACACTCAGGGAACGCTCACGGTGCTGGCAGGAAGAGGAGCCGAGACACCTGGGTGCCTCGGCCCTTTCTTTCGCACTGCTCCCGAACTGGGCCGAGGAAAATCTCTCCAGACCAAATCGGGATACTCGATGTTCCATAGAATCTTGAGCACTCAGAGCAGCTCGCGAACGAGCGCCCGAAGCAGCCCCCATCTTAGAGGAGGAACCTCTAAGACTCGGGAACAGGATCGCAAACTGAGGTCTGCACACCCGCGGCTTCCGAAACACAAAACCCAGGGCTATGCGAATCGGTTCCCTAACCCGAAGGTCGGGAAGAGCCAATGAGAGACCCACTGCCTCCTTGGAAGGCAGTCCCTAAACGTCCAAGGGCATCAAGAGGAAGAAGCAGCATTCCTCTCCTTCGGCCGACGGAGGTCTGTCCGATTCTCGAGACCCCCTTGGACCTCGGGAGAGGAAGGTAAGACGCAGCAGAAGACGAAATCGAAGATAAGATGAAGAAACGGCGGCTACTTCCACAGGGCGGCTTCCTTCACCTCCACTCCGACATCTTCTACAGGATGGTGGACACGAAACATTGCAATCTCCAGGGTAGTCCGGCAGGAACACAACGGACGCAGCCAGGACACCACCACCAGGAGAAGCAGCAGGCATAATCAGGACAGCCGATGCAGGAGCTACGGCAGCGGTTCGGAAAGCAGGAGCTAATGCAACAGCCAGGAACATCACCTCAACAGGACGACTTCCTACATCTTCACGCCAACATCTTCTACAGGATGGCGGACATCGTAACCCCTGGGGCAGCTGGCAGGAACGCATGGAAGCGGCCCCGGGCACGACCGCCAGAAGCGGCAGGAATGATCAGGACAGCCGATGCAGAAGCTACGGTACAGGTTCGGAGGGCAGGAGCTATTGCAACGGCCAGGGACGTCACTTCCACAAGGCGACTTCCTTCCCTTCACGCCAACATCTTCTACAGGATGGCAGACATTGTAATCTCCAGGGCAGCTGGCAGGAACACAATGGAAGCGGCCCGGGCACGATCACTAGGAGAAGAAGCGGACACGATCAGGACATCCGATGCAGGAGCTACTTTAGCGGTTCGAGAGGCAGGAGCTACTGCAACGGACAGAATGTCATTTGAAAGTCACAAGCAGCGACAGGAGCGATCAGGGCGGCTGCGGCAGGAGACCAGGAGAGCAGCCCAGAGATTGTCATCGAGTTGACAAGAGCATAACACAGGGAACAGCAGGAGCAGATGGACCACAGATATGCAGGAGGCATTGCAACAGCATACATGAAAAACCAGCAATGACAGCGATCGATCTACATCGGCGGGAACAGACTCAGAGCGATCCCGACGTGGAAATACGTCATCTAATCAGGTATTGTGGTCGATCCCAAAGCAATACTGAATGAATGTCGGGACTGCTTCATGCGAGATATCTTGAAAAATCCAGCCAACTACTGCTGTGTCTGCGATGCTCATTGTCAGCCTGACAGAAAAGCAAAGATGATTAGCAGAGGGAGGCTCCTCCCGCTACAAGGGGAACTGCCCTATGCAGTGGGAGGAGGTACTCTAGACGAGATCGCCCGATAGCTCCCCCCCGGGTCTTTGCCCGAGGAGCGAGCGAAGAGGGCGAAGGAGAGAGATCTACTAAAGGGGAGAAGGAAGAACCTACGGGAAGAGAAAAAAAAAGGACGGAGGGGAGGCCATCAAGGGCGCCGTGGAAGCGGAACTTATCGACAACGCCCGCAACCTCCCAATCGGCCCGCGATTCTCTAAGTGCAGGCGGCGAGCAACACCCAGCATAAGTAGGAAGAAATTAGTGATGCCCCTTATACACGGAGGGCGGAAGCCCAAGAAGGGAACTAACTCTTACGTCCCGATGGATGTAGGGGAGAGAAGATATTGCGTCCCAAACTATATCTCCGATAGTACAGGGGCGCCTTCAGTATTTACGTAAAGAGCTGCTGGAGAGAAGCATTACCACTTGGTTACACTACTCCAGTTACGCCCTTGGCCGTCAAACCCAAGACACAGGCAGGGAACGACGGCTTATGCAAGGTTATCACAAATCGTGGGTTTGTATTAATAAATATCAAAAACATGTATTTTTATAATAAAATGAGGTTTTGTACATACTTACCTGGTAATTATATATATAGCTGTAGTCTCTGACGTCACGGCAGAAAATTGAAAATCGCGGCAGCGCTAATGAATGGTCACGTGATACCCCTTCCCACCGCCCTCTACAGGTGAGTGAGAGGAACCATAACCCAAACTCTTCATATGTTTATGCCATACCTGCCCATGAGAGGGGAGGAGGGTGGTTTTGATTATATAATTACCAGGTAAGTATGTACAAAACCTCATTTTATTATAAAAATACATTTTTGTACATATAACTTACCTGGTAATTATATATATAGCTGATTGGCATCTTGATGGAGGTGGGCCATGGCAGCTAATATGAAAAAGTCTAGACAATTGTGAAAATAAATAAAAAAAAAAAAAAACACAATGATGGTTCCTTACCTGTTGAGGTAGCTGATTTGATGGATACTGCCTCTTAATCTGCTATCCTCAACTTGCACCAACTAGGTATATAGACCTGAGGGTTAAGTGCTAGAGGGCTACATGCCAGTCGAGGGCTCACCGTGGACTATGCATGATAACCAACCAAATAAATGCCCCTGCCCAGGGCGCAGTACATAAAAAAAACACATAGAACAAGGGGTGTCACCAATAACCTGTACCTTAAAAATATTACCCAAAATGTAAGACTGTTGGGTACTCCTAGTCACAAATGTACCCCAGACATCCCAGAAAACAACAACGCTAACCTTAAGCAAGAGAAAGCATCACAAGGAAGGACAGAGAAAGCATCACAAGGAAGGATCGACTTCCTTTATTCCCTTACCCAACACCGTGCCAGTCACCACAAACGGTCCCAACGTACTGCATCCATCATATATTGTCTCAATATCTCTCAAATAATGAGACTTTACGAACACTGATCTACATTTCCAAAATGTAGCTTGAATAATTGAATCTAAGGAAAGATTCCTCCTATATGCCAAAGAGGTTGAGACCGCTCTCACCTCATGTGCTTTAACTTTAGAAATTTGAAGCTGCACATCTTCTACCTGGTTGTGAGCTTCTACAATCAGGTCTCTCAAAAAGAAGGAAAGAGCATTCTTAGAAAGAGGCCTACTCGGATCCCTCACAGAACACCAAAGATTAGGAGAGGGACCTCTCACTGCTTGAGTCCTTTCGAAATATACTTTTAATGCTCTTACTGGGCATAAAAGTCTTTCTTCTTCATCTGGTCCCACCAAATCCGAGAGACCAGGGATCGAAAAGGATCTCGGCCAAGGCTTAGACGGTGTCTCATTCTTTGCCAAAAAAACTCAACAATGAAGAACAGACTGCCTTACCCCTAGAAAACCCAATTCTCTTATCTAGGGCGTGCAACTCACTGACTCTCCTTGCTGTAGCCAAAGCTACCAAGAAGATTGTCTTCCTCGTAAGGTCTCTGAAAGAGCAAGACGATAATGGCTCAAACTTACTGCCCACAAGCCATTTCAAGACCACATCTAAATTCCAGGAAACCAATCTCTCTCTGGAATTCTTGGATGTTTCAAACGATCTGATAAGATCTGACAGGTCCTTATCATTTGAAATATCCAGGCCCTTATGCCTAAAGACTGTTGAAAGCATTGCTCTGTAGCCCTTGATCGAGTTTTTGAAGACAGCTTCCTATCCACACTCAGATACAGGAGGAAGTCTGCGATCTCTTCTAAAGTGGTCTTAGAAGATGATGTGCCAGTCTTCCTACACCACTCTCTGAAGACTGACCACTTAGCTTGATAAACTGCTGTGGAGGACTGTCTGCTGAGCTCTAGCGATGGCTCTAGAGACCTTCCTCGAAAAACCTCTAGCTCTGAGGCAACGTTCGACAGTCTGAACGCAGTTAGCTGAAGAGCGGATAGACCTCCGTGAAATCTTCGGAAGTGAGGCTGTCTGAGTAGATCTACTCTCGGTGGTAAAAGCCTCGGGAAGTCTACGAGAAGACTTATCAAGTCCAGGAACCATTCCCTTGCTGGCCAAAACGGAGCAACCAGTGTCAGACGCACGTCCTTGTGGGACAACATTTTTGTTAGAACTGCTCTCAACATCTTGAACGGAGGAAAGGCGTAAAGGTCCAGACCTGACCAGTCCATCAACATTGCATCCACGAAGACTGCCCCCTCGTCCGGCACTGGAGAGCAATAAAGAGGCAGTTGAGTTGTCTTCTTGGTGGCAAACAGATCTATGAGAGGATGACCCCATAGATTCCACAGTTGGAGGCAAACTTCTTGATTTAAAATCCACTCTGTTGAGAGTACTTGAAAGCTCCTGCTTAGCTCGTCTGCCCTCACATTGAGCTTCCCTGGAATGAACCTTTTGTCATCAACGTCGTTTGATTCGTTTTAAGCCCATAACAGAAGATCTCTCGCTACCAGGTATAGCGAGAACGAGTGGGTCCCTCCTTGCTTTTTTTATGTAATAAGAGCTGTTGTATTGTCTGATTGGACAATCACTGCCTGGTTCCTTACCACCTTCGAAAATTCTAAAAGGGCTAAATGAATGGCCTTTAATTCCTTCAGATTGATGTGCCACCAGTTGTTCTCCCTTCCATCGGCCTGCTGTTTCCAACTTGCCTAACGTGGCTCCCCATCCTAGATCTGAAGCGTCTGCACACAAGATGAGGTTGGGGTTCTTTGGGAACAGTGAAATCCTTCCTGAAGTTTCTCTGGAGAGTTCCACCAACTGAGGTCTGCCTTTATCTCCTCTGAGATTTGAAAAACAAATGAGTCCGGGCTCTTCTTCCTATCCCAGACTTCTCTTAAAAAGAACTGAAGGGGCCTTAGACGTAGTCTTCCCAAACTCACAAACGGTTCTGCGGAAGACAACTTCCCCAGAAGGCTCATCCACTTGTTGGCCGAGCACTGGGTCTTCTTCAGAAAATCTCGCACTTTCAACAGGCACGACTCTACCCTCTCCACCGACAGAGAAGCCTGAAAACTACTGAGTTCATCTGAACTCCCAAATAGACTAATTCTTGAGATGGCACCAGATGTGACTTCTGCCAATTTACCAGTAGTCCCAGTTCTTCGGTTAGATGAAGAGTCTTTTCCAAATCCTTCACACACCTTTCCTTCGTCTTCTTCGCACGCAGGAGCCAATCGTCTAAATAAAAACTGTTCTGATTCCCCAACAGATGTAGCCACTTCGCCACTGATGACAAAACTCTGGTGAATACCTGGGGGGCCGTCGAGAGGCCGAAGCACATTGCTCTGAACTGAAACACTTCGCCTTTGAACACAAAGCAAAGGAACTTCCTCGAAGCAGGATGGATCGGGATGTGGAAATACGCATCCTGGAGGTCGATGGATACCATCCAATCTCCTGGAAGAAGGGATGACAGCATTGATTGAGTGGTTTCCATCACAAACTTTGTCTTCTTGACAAACAGGTTCAAAGCGCTCACGTCTAGAACTGGCCTCCAGCCTCCTGACGCCTTTGGTACTACAAAGAGACGATTGTAAAATCCTGGGGAGAAAGGGGGGAGAACTTTCTCTATTGTTTCTTTCTCTAGCAAAGCTGACACCTCTTTCTCTAGAGCACAACATTTCTCTGAGTCTAGAGAATAAGCCATTAAGACCACTGGTTCCCTGGACAAAGGAGGGTCCTTCAAGAATGGAACTGAATAGCCTTCCTTTAAAACCGAGACTGTCCAGGTTCTCTCCCCTTTCTTCCCAGACTGTCCAGAAAGCTGACAGTCTGGCTCCTACTGGTGAGTGAAGGGAGGCGCTCACTTCTTGTCGGAGGGTTTGATCGCTTTAGGTACAAAACGACCTCTCCCTCTCGATCTGGGAAACGATTTAGCAGGGGCTCTTCCACGAAAGGGCCGACCTTGAGATTTTTCCGTCGACGTTGTCGGGCGAGCAACTGTTGAAGGCAACGGTTTAGGCTTCTTGGTGGACTGTGCCAGCAAGTCTTGAGTTGCCTTCTGTTGAAGAGTCGAAGCGATCTCAGATACTATTTCCCTCGGGAAAAGATGTTTCCTATCTAAAGGAGCGAACAACAAAGCTGACTTCTGGGACCGAGAGACACCTTTAGTGGTGAAAGAACACCATAGTTCACGTTTCTTGAGAATTCCCATCGTAATCACAGAAGAGAGTTCCATAGCCGCATCTCTAATGCTCCTGTCGATGCAAGCTAACACGTCGGACAGGAAGCGAACTGATCGTCCTGA
Source organism: Macrobrachium rosenbergii (assembly GCF_040412425.1). Classification (NCBI taxonomy): domain Eukaryota; kingdom Metazoa; phylum Arthropoda; class Malacostraca; order Decapoda; family Palaemonidae; genus Macrobrachium; species Macrobrachium rosenbergii. Next base: position 55,952,467 of record NC_089756.1, read on the forward strand.
AGGGCGCAAGCTTTAGTTTCCTCCCAAGAGCTCCAACCGACCAATAGAGGAAACTTATAACTTCCAAAATCTTAAAAGCATTCTTGCAGAGGTGATCAAATTCCGATGTGGAAAAGAATACTTTGGCTGAATTAAGAGCCGACCTCCTGGTCGAATCTACCAAACTAGAGAAATCTCCTTGGGAGGAGGCAGCTACTCCCAACGAGAAAGATTCTCCAGTCTCGTACCAACCACCACGACGAGACGACAATTTCGAAGGGGGAAAACAAAACACAGTCTTCCCTTGTTCCCTCTTCTCTGCAAGCCACTCCTCCATTTTCTTCAATCCTTTCTTGGCCGAAATAGAAAGAACTAATTTGGTAGCCAGCGAAGTGTCTGTCCTATTATCACGAGCGTATTGAGATTCCAGAGAAGCTGGAGATACTGGTGAAAAGGAATCCGGAAAATTCTCCAGAAAATACTGAAGCAGTTGCTTATAGCTCGATAAAGGCTTCTCTTTCTCTGGTTGTACCTCCGCCTCCGATTCCGAAGCAACATCACCACCAGAAATCGGAGAAAGAGCCAAGGATCTAGATGGAGGAAGATTCGTCTTCCAAGGAGAATACAGCACAGGATCGCTCGTAGGAAGCCGCACATTCGATGAAGGAGCATCCTTTGAAATCGAAGCAACTTGCAGTTCATTCACGGAAGGATCACTTTTTTCCACAAAGCCGAGAATACTATCAAGCTTCCTATTCATTTCCGCCAAAAACAAATCTTGAGGCAAGGCGGAAAAAGGAGAATGCGGAACTGAACGAGGCACGGTGACCGCAGGCGTTGAGCTTGATGAGAGTCACCAGGAGAAACAATTTTTGGCGCTTGGTGCATGGCGCCAGGAGGATCGTTGGCGTGGCGTATGGCGCGATGAGCCAGGCGAAGGCGAAGGATGATGGCATGGCGCATGGCGCTAGATGCAGCAATCACGCCAGAAGCAGCAACAACAGCGAAGAACAACACCACTCTCTTCTTACGCAAGCGCGTCTCCACGCTTCCAACACATGCCTCTCGTCTCCGAATCGGTGGAATGCGAAAAACATTCGGGCTCCTCCCAAAAACTACATGAAGGAGGTTGATCTTGAAGCGCCACTCTTTTCTTGGGAACTGCCAAAGGAGAAGCCAACCTAGACCTCTTGAATGGTCTCGAGACATCTTTACGGGCGCCAACCTCTCTTAGGCTTAATCCTCACTCGACATACTCAAAGACATACACCTCCTTGATGTGCCTTTTCTATGGCTAACATCTGCATCCTGGGAAGCGACAACAGGACTGCCTGAGGGGCCAACTGCTCGGGGCAGGTCCCACTCACCTCCCTTGGGCTTTCGACTTGCCTCCTCCCTGGTGCTGGGGAGTTTGACAGAGGTCCAGGCCTAGGAGAATGAGTGGGCCGAACAGCCAGCTCCTCCACTGCACTATCACAAGACACTGCACTTCTTACTACCAAAGACTTACTCATCCGCTCCATGGCAGCAAGCATCACACTAAAACGCGCATCCATCTGCGTCTTAAGACTGGCCACGGTATCGGGTTCGGGAATAACGGGGTCTGGGATAGGAGATTTGTTAGAAGGAATATCAAGGTTAATAACCGAAAATGATATTTTTATGATAAAATAAAGTTTTGTACATACTTACCCGGCAGATATATACTTAGCTATAGTCTCCGACGTTCCCGACAGAAATTCAAATTTCGCGGCACACGCGACAGGTAGGTCAGGTGATCTACCATACCCGCCGCTGGGTGGCGGGAATAGGAACCATTCCCGTTTTCTAATCAGATTTTCTCTTCCACCTGTCTCCTGAGGAGGCTGGGAGGGCCATAATCGTATATATCTGCCGGGTAAGTATGTACAAAACTTTATTTTATCATAAAAATATCATTTTTGTACATGCAACTTACCTGTCAGATATATACTTAGCTGATTGGCACCCTTGGAGGAGGGGCAAGAGACAGCTAATAACTAAAAACGGGAAACAACATATGTTGTAGGATAAACAAAAACCATGGTTCTTACCTGATTGGGCAGAAGACTTCATGGATACTGTCTATGAGTCTGCATGCCTCAAGAGCTTCAGCGAGGAAGTGACCTATGACTGACAGCCCTTCTGGATCATATCAATGGGGAAGACCCACTTACATGACAGAGCCTGTTATGGATCGTGTCAATGGGGATTAACCCACTTACAAGACAGAGCCTCTACCTGAATCATATCAATGGGGGCTATCCCTCTTACATGACAGAGCTAGGTAATAAAAACTACAAGGAGCTAACAACCAAACCCGACCACCTGACCAAGCCTAACCTTGTTAGTGATACGAGATGAAAGAGAGAGTATCTCAACACACTCTTCCAGCCGACCATAAAAAACACACAACCACGCATTAAAAGAAACAACCAACTAGTTAGACTAAAAAGGATTAGCTTCAGCTCCTTGACCCAGCACCGAATCCATGGATACGTAAGCTCCTAGAGAGAAGCACTTCTCATAAGTTACACTAACATCTCTCAAATAATGAGAAGCAAACACTGAGTTACATCTCCAGTATGTAGAGTCCACAATAGACTGGAGGGACCAAGACTTTGTGAAAAGCCAGAGAAGTAGCTATGGCTCTCACCTCATGAGCATTCACTCTTAGGAGCTGTAAGTGCTCGTCCTTGCAAGAAAGATGAGCCTCCTTGATAACATCTCTAATGAAGAAAGCCTGGGCGTTCTTAGAAATTGCTCTTGAAGGATCCTTGACAGAGCACCAAAGACTTTCAGTGTTGCCTCCGAGCTGTTTCTTTTTCTCCAGATAACATCTAAGGCTTCTTACTGGACAGAGAGTGTGCTCCAGCTCTTGTCCTGAAATAGTGGAGAGTCCTTTGACCTCAAAACTCCTAGGCCAAGGTTTGGAAGGGTTTCATTCTTCTTTGCTAAAAAGAGAGGCTTAAAGGAGCAGATCGCAGAGTCCTTCTTAAAGCCGACCGAACCTTCCAAAGCCTGTAATTCGCTCAATCTTTTAGCAGATGCAAAAGCAAAAAGAAACAACGATCTCCTGGTTAAATCCCTGAAAGAGGCAGATCGAGGAGGCTCAAATTTATCTGACATTAAGAATTTTAAGACCACGTCCAAATTCCAGCTGGGAGGTCTAGGGGACTTGTTTTTAGACGTCTCGAAAGACCTTATAAGGTCGTGAAGGTCCTTATTTTCAGAGATGTTAAGACCTCTGTGTCTAAAAACTGAGGAAAGCATGCTTCTATATCCCTTGATGGTGGAAACCGCCAGATTACACTGTTCCCTTAGATAAAGAAGGAAATCCGCTATATCCATTACAGAGGTACTGGAAGAGGACACTTTTTGAGCTCGGCACCATCTCCTAAAGACTTCCCGCTTCGACTGGTAGAGGCGCAAGGTAGAGGATCTTCTGGCTCTGGCGACAGCCCTCGCAGCCTTGCGCGAAAATCCCTTCGCTCTAACCAGTCCTTCGACAGTCTGAAGGCAGTTAGGTTGAGAGCGGGAGGTTCTTGTGATATCTGTCGAAGTGGGGCTGTTTGAGAAGATCGCTCCTGAGAGGGAGCGACCTGGGAAAGTCTATCATCCATTCCAGTACCTCTGTGAACCAGTCTTGGATGGCCAAAAGGGAGCGATCAGGGTGAGCTTGGTGCCCTTTGAAGAAGTGAACTTTCTTATCACCTCCCCTAGAATCTTGAACGGGGGAAAAGCATACCCGTCTAGACCTTCCCAATTTAGGAGAAGGCCGTCTATTGCTACTGCTCTGGGGTCCGAGATTGGGGAGCAGTAGTTCTCCAATCTCTTGTTCCAATGGGTGGCGAAGAGGTCGATATGGGGTCTCCCCCACAGGAACCACAGCCTTTCGCAAACCTCTTGATGTAGAGACCATTCCGTGGGAAGCACCTGGTCTTTCCTGCTGAGCAGATCCGCTCTCACATTCCTTTCTCCCTGAACAAACCTGGTGAGGAGAACGATGTTCCTCTCCCCCGCCCACATCAGAAGGCTCCTTGCTGTGACGTAAAGGGAGAAGGAGTGAGTCCCTCCTTGCTTCCTGATATAAGCCAGGGCTGTGGTGTTGTCTGAATTTACAAGGACTACTGACCCCTTGACCAGCCGTTCAAGCTGGATGAGTGCTAGATGAATGGCTACTAGCTCTTTCTTGTTGATGTGCCAGGACCTCTGATCTGTTTCCCAGGTGCCTGACACTTCTTCCGAGCCTAGTGTCGCTCCCCAACCCGACTCCGACGTGTCTGAGAACAACACTAGGCGAGGGTTCGGCGGTTGAAGAGGAATTCCTAGACCCAGTTTCTGGGGGTCTAACCACCAACGGAGATGTTCCTTTACTTGATTTGTAATCTGAAAGGAGTCTGACAACTCTTGGGACTTCCGATCCCAAGATTCGTTCAGGAAGAACTGTAGAGGTCTTAGGTGAAACCTTCCTAGAGAAACGAACTGTTCCAGCGAGGAAATGGTCCCCAGCAGACTCATCCATTCCTCGCCGAACATCTGTCTTTCTCCCTAGAAAGTCTGTCACCTTTTGAAGGCAGCGTTCCCTTCTTTCCAGGGAGGGAAACGCTTGAAACCCCGAGAATCCATCAGAATCCCCAGGTAGACAATTTCCTGCTGAGGAATCATCTGAGACTTCTCGAGGTTCACAAGAAGTCCTAGAGACTGTACCAGTCTTAATGTGACGAGAAAGGTCCTCCAGATAACGGTTTCTCGAATTGGCACGAATCAGCCAATCGTCGAGATACATGGAAATCCTCACCCCTTCTAAATGCAACCAATGAGCTACATTCCTGAGAATGGTCGTGAACACTTGGGGGGCTGTGGAAAGTCCGAAGCACAGAGCCCTGAACTGGAAGGTTCTTCCACCTACCATGAACCTTAGGAACTTCCTGGAGGAGGGATGGATGGGAACATGGAAGTAAGCATCCTGAAGGTCCAGGGACACCATCCAATCTCCCTGACGAAGAGACGACAGAACAGAGGACGTCGTCTCCATCGAGAACTTTTTCTTGATGACGAACGAGTTCAGGGAGCTCACATCCAACACCGGTCTCCACCCTCCCGCAGTTTTTGGCACTAGAAAAAGCCGATTGTAAAACCCCGGGGAGTGAAGATCTTGCACCGGTTCTATGGCAGCCTTTGCTAGCATTTGCTCGACGGCTAGCAGAAGGGCTTGCCTTCGCACAGGATCCTTGTATCTCGCCGATAACTCCCTCGGAGTTGTTGTCAAGGGAGGCTTCGAGATGAAGGGAATGAGGTAACCCTTCCTCAAGATAGAGAGGGACCATTCGTCCGCCCCCTTTTGTGCCCAGGCTTCGGCGAAGTTCAGAAGTCTGGCACCTACTGGCGTCTGGAGGACTTGTTTCTCACTTGGACTTCCTGGCAGGGAGTCCTGAAGGTCTTGTTCTTCTTTCAGGTCTACGCCTCCTGATAGACCTGGATCCTCGAAAGGGCTCCTGAAAGGGGGCCTTCTCCTTCTTAGCAAGGGGAGCAGTAGGTCTCATCCTTTTAGACGATTGCGCCAGCAGATCCTGAGATGCCTTCTCCGACAAAGAACGAGAGACCTCCTTAACCGTCTCCTGCGGGAAAAGATGGCTTGACAGCGGAGCGTACAAGAGGGAGGACCTCTGGAGAGGAGAAACCGATTTAGAGAGAAATGCACTGAAGACGGATCTCTTCTTAAGCAGGCCAGTGCCGAACAGGAAAGCAATCTCCATAGAGCCGTCCTTAACAGCCTTGTCCAGGCAAGACAACACACTGCTGAGGTCCTCCATACTGACCGAGTCCTCTTCAAGACTCCTCTTAGCTAAGGCCCCTAGAGACCAGTCCATAAAGTTAAAAACTTCTAGAACACGGAAAAGGCCCTTGAGGAAATGATCCAATTCACACAATCCCCAAGAAGCCTTGGCCGAATTAAGCGAGAGTCTTCTCGAAGAATCCACCAGCGAAGAGAAGTCTGAGCCAGCCGATGAGGGGAGGGCTAACCCCATCGGTTCCTTAGTCTCGTACCACATTCCCGCTCTGCCCAAAAGCCTAGAGGGAGGCAAGGAGAAGACAGTCTTGCCGGCATCCTTCTTCGAAGAGAGCCACTCTCCGAAGCCCTTAAGCGCCTTCTTCATCGAGATCGTCGGACGCATCTTAACCAAAGAGGACGACTTCGAGGCCTTGGTGCTCAAAAGCATGGAGCCAGGAGAAGGAGGAGAAGCAGGCTTGAGGGATTCTCCATACTCCTGAACAAGCAAAGCTGTTAACCTCTTATAATCTGAAACATTGATATCCTTGGGGGATTCGTCCTCCGATAACACTTCCAGGCCTGCAGGAGGAGGAGAACGTTTGGAAGCAGAAGGGCACTTGCCAGAAGAAGAGCGCCTAGAAGGAGAGGAGCCTTTGTCCACTGAAGAACGACGATCCGGGGAAAAGCGCCTGCTAGATGACTGGCGCCTGACAGGAGAAGAGGCTCGAACGGTAGAGGAGCCCTTACTAGGAGAGGGGCGCCTACCAGAAGGGAGGGAGGCTGGGGAGGAGCTTCTACGAGGCGAAGAACGAGGCTGATTCTTTCTCCAACAGAAGAGCGTTTCACTGGGGAGAAATCATCTCCAACAGGAGAAGACCGACGACGACGAGGGCGCGAGCGCCTGGGAGGAGAGGCGCTATCCGCCGACGAAGAGCGCCTAGGAGAGGAGCGCCTGGAAGGAGAGGAGCGCCTGCTACTGGAGGGGCGCTTAACAGGAGAAGAGCGCTTCACAGAAGATGACTTGCTGGGAGAAAAGTGTCTCTTGGAGGACTTGATCGGAAGAGAGGCATCTTTCCTACAAGAAGAGCTCTTTGATAAAGAGCTAGCAAGAGCAGCGAGCTGAGCCTGGAGGCCAACCAGGATCTGCTTGGTGGACTCCTGACCACCAGAAGAAGAGGAAGGAGATCTTCGAGTTCTCTTCTTTGCAACGGGAGAACCCACTGGGAAGCGCTCAGGGCTGGAGTCCAATGCGTCTCCTCTAGGAGCCTTCCAAGTCCTCTTCAAAGGGCGCGACTCCTCGGCCGAACTCCAACCACACTTGGGCAAAGAAGAAGCAGAAGACGAGAAACACTTCTTCAAGATCCCTTTTCTACGGCGATCTAAGGCAGCCTGGGACGCGTCAACAGGCGCTGCCGAAGGGACGCCTGACCGTTGGGAGTGCTCTTCATCCCCCTTGCGGCTGTCGACATTCCTCCTCCACTGGGTCTGGGAGTTTGGAAGAGGTCTAGGCCTAGGAGCGATGCGGAGCCGGTCAGACGCCCCCTCCACTACACTGGGGACACTACACACATCACTATCACTTTTCACTTTCTTCTCCTCCAAAGCACGCATCTGCAACTGCATCTTGCGGATCGTGGCTTTCATTGCAGCCATCTCCGACGACGAATCCACAGGTTCGACGAAGGGTGAAGGAGCTGAAACAACAGGAGTGACAGGCGAATCTGGAAGAGTGTTAGGTTCTAATTCTACCTCCTTAGAAAGAGACCTACTTGAGCTCCTAGAAGAAGCCTTCCTAACTCTATCCTTCTCCAGCTTGCTGCACATAAGAGTTCAAAGCCTTCCATTCCAGATCAGTGAGATTCTCGCATTCAACACAAGTGTTATCAATCGAGCAATCATTCCCCTACACCTCGAACACACAGTATGAGGATCTACCAAAGCTTTCGGTAGTCTCACCTTACAATCAGACCTAACACACACATGAAACACTGGTGCAACACTCTGATCAGACATTCTTACAGAGAAAATCCAAAGCCAAAATCAAAATCAAACCACAAAAGCGTATGCCAAGCCAAAGATCCAATACGTCACCAAAGGTCAGTCCAAAATAATCCTCAGCAAGCGAAAAATGAAAATCTAAGCAGGAGGAACCAACAACAGATGTTGCCAGAACCAGCAACAGAGAAAATCTGATTAGAAAACGGGAATGGTTCTATTCCAGCCACCCAGCGGCGGGTATGGTAGATCACCTGACCTACCTGTCGCGTGTGCCGCCGCTAAATTTGAATTTCTGTCGGGAACGTCGGAGACTATAGCTAAGTATATATCTGACGGGTAAGTTGCATGTACAAAAAAGATAAATCCTGACTATCACGGGAGGATAAAGAGGTAGTCTTAGTAGCTGAAGCTTTTCTAGCTCTCTCTTTTTGAAGCCTTCTCAGATAAGCATTTAAAATCTTCCATTCTTCCCCTGACAAATCCTTACATTCTTCACAGGTTAACGATACCGAACAAACCTGTCCTCTACACCCCGAACACACAGAATGAGGGTCAATGGTAATTTTCCCTAATCTAGTTTTGCAGCCCTTGCTACAAAACCTATACACCAAGGGACCAGTGTCCGACATAATGCTAAATAAGGAAGGCGGGGATGAAAAAAGCTAAGCACAAACAATGTCTGCCAAAGATTCAAATCAAACAATTGTACATCACCAACAATGTCCAACGAAAGAATCAGCGATAATTCTCTGCTAAGCTGCACCGGCTTACCGGTACCACACGGCAGAAACATATGAAGAGTTTGGGTTATGGTTCCTCTCACTCATCTGTAGAGGGCGGTGGGAAGGGGTATCACGTGACCATTCATTAGCGCTGCCGCGATTTTCAATTTTCTGCCGTGACGTCAGAGACTACAGACTATATATATAATTACCAGGTAAGTTATATGTACAAAAACGTATATATAAACAAAAAAACAGAAAGATCCCACCGGGATAATGAGAGCTTAACGACAGTCAGGCAGAGAGAACGACAACACGTCAGCAACGCATGACGGCCGAAAGCAAACTGGAATGTTTACATCCGGGCAGGCAGGTATCCCCGCCTACCTGGAGGTAGTTACTGCCTAACCACCTTGCTCAAGAGTTTAACGGCCGTTTCCAGCCTACGCCTGAAAGTAATTCCTAATGTAAAGGACCAAGGGTTTGTATATTGTGTCGGAACAAAGTATCTAACGTATGTGTGTGTGTGTTCCAGTATAAATGTATATATTTTTTATGTTTCAAAATCATGTTCATTCATCAAAGCACTGAATGACCTCATTGGTCCCAGTACTTGGCCTTTGTCCTAAACCTCCTATTCCATTTCATTCCACAGGATAGGTTAGGATGCCACAGATTTCAAAAGTGTGGCGAGATGGGAATGGTTAGCCCATGAACCTAGCTGCGCAACAGATTGCCTTTGCAAGCGTCACTGGAATCACTGAGAGATTGTGGAGTCCTGTGCTTTTCAATTCAGTGCTGTTACTGGATATAGGCTGGGCTACACAAATCATAAATTTCCAGTGACTATTCTTGCGATTCTGACAAGGATATATTTTATCTTAATACAACACCCACTCTCAAGAGTGGCCGAGGTTAGAGCCTGTCCCATGGGAATGAATGAATAGTGCAGTAAGCAATACAGGAATCATGGCTTAGGGGGGTCAAAGCCACCTCCCTGGCCAGGTAAGGGCACAGCATCTGAGTTTAGGTTGGGTCAAGGTAGGTCAGGTTAGGTTGCATTCATTCTGAAATGCCAACTACAACTATTGGGAAGCCCAGGCCAAGGTGAGTCACCTTTCCAGCTATATATTGGCTCTGAACTTTAAAACATAAAAGACAGATAGCTTAGATTATAGTATGATTTTTATATTAAGGATATAAATGCGACTTAGGCTACGAGCATAAAGTATAAAGTATATTAATAGTAAAATTATGCTCAGAGCCATTGCAATCTGGCCTGGGCTACCCCTTAACTGTAATAAGCTTTGCACAAAACCCCCCAAACCCCTGGACCTCCCTAAGTAACACCTGACGTCCAAAACAGATCGATAGAACTAACTCGCTGCTCCGACACGTTGTTTTTGGGCACAGGCTATGACCCGACCAAAATAACCTAACCTTTCCAAGACTGTCCTACTCTGAACTACCCCGAAATTACCTTCCAGACCTGACCTGGGGCACCATGCCCTGACCTGGCATGAGAGAGCGAGAGAGAGAGAGAGACTGGCCTTGGCTACCCATCTGTAGCAGTGGATTCAAATCACCAACGCCTACCCCTACTTTTGCCTAACCTAACCTAGGGCACCAGTCCCCCACCCCATAAGATCCTCCCTGCCCATAAACATTCAATACCCCCATAGGAGGGTACCGCATCTGGGTGGCCTGCCTTAACCACATTTAACGAAGCTTGGATGAATAATTATGGTGTAAAACTGCAAATAAATATAAAAATACATGTGAAATCGCTTCTATAAAATATAATTATATATTTAGCTGTAAAATAATATAAATAGAAAATATGCAAGGCCATATCTACACCGTCAAGAGCCACTCACCCGTTGCCGATTTAACCTCCTCCCACGCCGTTATAACACTTATTAATCCTCTTTTCGAAGCACAAATAAGTATAGTCAAGTATAATCAAGTACATCATAAGCTTAAATAAGCTTTTATGAGCTAATTTACGGAGAAATAAGTCGACATAAGACACCGTCTTCTCCTCATTTCACAGAGGAATGTAAACAAAGCGGCGTCTGAGTCTTTGGGTTTTCGCGCCTTAAAGAAGACATGGCGGCGTTTGGCAACTTTTTTTAGTATTATTTCTCGAGTATTTCACGTAAAATTAACATTAATTCGGCATATTTAAATAATTAAATATTATTTTAATATTTTAAAATATTATTTTAATATTATAAATATTATTTTTATATATAATGTACTATTTTTATCGATTCTGTGTCTAAATAAAGCGAAATTAAAAGACATTCTTTGAGATACAATACAACGCTTTAACCTGTCAAAGTTTTAAACATTTTTAACGTAACATTCGAGCTCAATTTTACATTTTTTCGGAATATTTTATATAACAAAACATTATAATGTATTCTTTTAACATTTTAGTAATATATATAATATTATTTCAATCGATTTTATATGGAAACGAAGCAAAAAAATCCGGTCTGTTTTGAGCCAAAATACGACAGATTCAAATGCGCTAATTCAGCGTATTGTCTTTAGAACATTTGACATAAATATGACCTTATTTTGCGATATTACGCTTACAAAATCAGCATTTTATATATAAAAAATAATATATTACTATAAATAATATCATTTATGTATATTTTATACCAAAAGAAAACGAAATTATAAGAATTTTATGATACAATCCTTACAATTCGATTTACTAATGTTTCCTATCGGAAGCTTAATCTTCTTCATTTTCCAAGAGCATTTTTAAATCATAACAATGGTCGTTTTTATCATTTATCAATACTTGTATGAATGAAATCTAATGAAATATATAAATATATCCATTAGGAGAGCATCTGCTCTTGAACCTAAGCAGTGTTTAGCATCAATGGTTCCTGTCAATTCTGGGACAGAAGATTGTACAGACAGCTCGGGGAAGTCAAAATATATAAGTCAATTTGATATATTAAAAGGTTATTGACAAGTTCCTTGTTATTGTTATTGATAGTGACGACTGGGAGACTCACTTGAAACGTATTCAAGTCTTGCTAGAAGTGCTGAAGAAAGCTGGTCTGGTGGTCAGTCTAAGAAAGAGTGGGTTTGCAAAAGCGAAGGTCATATACTGAGGTCATGCATTGGGTAATGGTAAGGGAGCTCTTAAACAGGCCAATGCGGAGGCACTTGAGAACACTTCTACCCCTATTTGTCGGAGGGATATCAGGAAACTTAGGTTTGGCGGGTTACTACCGTAGACTTGTGGAAATTTTTCTGACATCGCTGATCCTCTCGGCAGCCTCCGAAAAGAGAAGGTAGCATTCACCAGGGCTGCCAGCGCTTGAAAAATTTTTCAAGATCTTGAAAAATTCATCATGAGCTTGAAATCTTGAAAGAAAAAAATGAAAATTACACGAAGCTCGAAAAAACATTGAATGGAAAAAGACAAGAGGCCGAAGCCAAGAAGCCGAACGGACCTGAATGCGAACGGACAGGAAGAAGAATGGACAAGATGCCGAATGGCCAGGATTCCGAAAGGACAAAATGCTAAACAGACATGAGGGCGAATGTACAAGAAGTCGAAACAATCTTGGGTGGATCGTAAACTAGATAATTACCACTAACCTTAAATAGATAATTACCAATTTCGTTACAGGTAACAAGGAAAACAATTTTCTTTTCTATTTGAAATTTCCTCTCCCTAAGTGGCGCTGTTGTTATCTTTTCTAAAAAAAGGAAAGAAAAAAAAAAACTGGAACGCTTATAAAAAAAAAAGCAAACGTGGTTTGGCGATGGAACGTTCGACTCTGCCCCACTAGGCAAACAGTTGTATACAATGATTTCAATTTTTAATTGCTTAATAAAAGTTTTATATATTTTTTGTTACATTATGCTTTATTACTTGTCATTTACTTTACTTCATTATTATTTTATGACTTATATTGTTTAATCTTTTAAATTCATCAATTTTTTTGTGAATAATTCTTATATGGCACATGTATATTGAAGGTGTATTTTGTGAAAACTTGAGGTTCGTAGTACAATTGATTAGGGATAATTATTTGACAGGATGTTGTAAAAGATTTAACATTCTTAAATTTTGCCTCTGTAGTTATATTGTGACATCTAACCTTAGCCACAACAGCATCTGTAGAAAACACTAAAACCTAATCTATAAGCAAAGCTTCAAACTTACTATCATAATTAGCTGTACACACCTCTTGTTCTTGATTTTGATTTAACATAATCTCTTGAATACACGGATATGCATTAGTATTTTTATATAAATTTTCAGAATTACATATCATTATATTCATGTTCCCTTAATAAAATACACTCTTGAAACTTTTGTTCTGTAAAGAACGACAACACAAAGCGTGTTCTTCTAATGCAAAATGTTTGAATGTTCCCTTTTGAATGATAGGTTGATTATTAACCAACATGGGAAATGGATACACTGTGATTAAGGTATTTGTGATCTTAGTATTGAAAGGTACAATCAATATAATCTGATTAAAAAGCACTTTGACGTTTATTAAACTGTAATACATGAACGCATCTTCTACAAGCGGCTGTAAATGGTTTTCCATGATATAAAACTTAATTATATCTTCAAGTTCTTTAGGAGTTATTAAGGTTGGACTCAGAATACCTTTGTAAGCCAGCAAAATAGACATCAAAACCCTTTTGTGTTCTTGCAACACAACTTCGCTTTCTAAAGCGAAGGTATTCAAGAACTTAATATTTCTAACTTATTCAGTTCGTCCGTCATATTTTTGGTGACTTTGTTTATGGAGCATTTCAGTTTTTCTATTTGCTCTGTATTCTGATTTTGGGCACTGATTACTTTGTTTATTACTGTTCCTCTTGCTGCAGCCCACTTTTCTAGTCTGTCAATTCTTTGTTTTTCATGTTCAACATTCGATTCTGTGGCTACCCCAAATGATGTGTTCAAAACAGTTCCAGTGAAGGGTAGGAGGGATCGCTTTGATCTGGTTTTTACAGTCATTTCTATTTCTGCACTTAAGTTTTCTAACAAAAATGTAACACTGTTATTATCCCTTTTTTGCAGAATTCTCCCAGTGTCCTATTGTATGTCCTTTAACTTTTTCTCATTGCTTAGCACTGATGATATGTCTAGCTTTATGATGCCTAAGTCCTTAATCATTTTGATGTTACCATGTCTTTTCCATAATGAAACTTTTCTTATTCCACTTCTGAGGAAATTAGTCCAAATAAGACTATCATAAAGATGAGCCGCTTTTTGTATCTGTAAAAAGAGACCTTTATCAGACTTTCTATATATGCATACATCCTTACATACATCACATTTATATTTATATCAATATACATTTATATACATAGTTAACTCTGTCTGCTTCACAGATTATATCTTTGGGTTTCAACCTTATCTACACCATTTTCATGTCTTATGTTATCTATATCCTCAGAGGACCATGGATCTGTTTTTACTACCTTTATATGATTCCAGTGAACTACTTTTTCTTTTAGATCACTTTCATTGATTACTCTATATTTGTTTAATATTAACGCTTTTACAAGTCGATATGATCCAGTGAATTTGGGAGATACCTTCTAGAACATGATTTTGTACATAAATTTGAGCACCTAACTTTAATGTCTGGTTTACTGGTACCTTTATTATAATATTTGGCATGAGTATTATGACCCTCTTTTAATTTTTCCCTTGTCTTCATGATTGTCTCGTAAGTACGTCTGATCTTCCATGCAACATAGTCATCATAGTTATAAGTATGTCTGGGTGGTGTTGCATCGTTAATAATGTGTTAGGCATTCTTTTCTGATAACCACATAGCAAAAAGTGTGGGGATTCTCATATTGTCTCATTTACAGTATTATTCAATGTGAATTGTACGTCTTCTAATGCTAAGTCACAATCTTCTGTCCGTAAGCTCACTAAAGTTTTCAGGATATCCTTTATTTTACGATTAGTTCGTTCTACTGCTCCGTTAGAACTTGGTTTATAAGCTGTTATTTGACATTTATTTATTGCATAAAATTCACATATTTTCTTTGAAAGATCACTAGTAAATTCAGCAGCATTGTCCGAAAGAAGAACTTGTGGACATGAATGTCTTGTGATAATTCTAGATTTAAGAGCTTCTGCAACTGCCGCTGCATCCCTATTTCTTACTGGTAGTATTTCTACATATCTAGTTAAATAGTCTAAGAAGACTAATATTTGTCTATTTCCTCTAATAGTGGTTGGAAATGGACCTAAAAAGTCCGTAGTGATTACTTGAAATGGATTTAATTCTGATGGATATTTTTCAAGTGGAGCTTTAAGATTTACGTTACCTTTATGTTGATTACAAACTATACAGTTTTGTACAAAGTTTTTGGCATCTTCACTACAATGTGGCCAAAAATAATTTCTGGTTATGATTCTGCTTGTCTTTTTAATTCCAGGATGTCCTGCTAACTTATACGAGTGTGTTAGTTCTAAAACTTCTCTGATTAGTGCTTTTGGGATGTATAGACTAGAACAACCATTTTCCTCTGTTGGCTTTTTATACAACAATCCATTTATCAATTGAAAATCAGGTTTTAAAGATTCATCTGCCATTAACTGTACTACTGTCTATCCGATTTCTGCATCATTTTCTCGTTGTATTTTCACTCTTTCTAGATCAAAATTCTTCTACCTGACAACTAAAACAAAAGGTATTAGTGGTAGTGTATTTTTCTGTTTCTTCTTGAGATCTGGGTAATGCATCTACCAAGGTGTTAAATTTCCCTGGAATATACCTGAATTCTGGGGCAAATTCTAGTACACCAATGAACCATCTATTGAACTTCATGTTGTTGGTAAAGGCTCTCTTTTCAAACAAGTCACAAATGGGTTTGTGATAAGTAAGCACATTAACCTTATGACCTAAGAGTATGTGTCTAAATTTCTTTAAACCCAATAGAAAGCTAAACACTCTCTTTCTGTGGTACTGTAGTTTCTTTCTGCTGGATTTAAAACTCTATTAGCATAATACACTACTCTCATTCTAGTTTTTGCTTTTGCAACAATACAGCTCCTAGTCCTGTACTTGAGGCATCACAAGCTAAGTAGAAGTCTTTGGAAAAATCTGGATAAACTAAAACAGGGTTCCTGGTCATTTTGCTCTTTAGTGTTTGAAAGGCTGATTCTTGTTCATCCTTCCAGTCATAATTAATGTCTTTCTTTGTAAGTTCTGTTAAAGGGTTGGCTATAGTAGCAAAAACCCTTTATAAAAGGTCTATAATAACCTACCATACCTAGGAGCCTTCTTAATGCTTTCAAATTAGTGGGAGTTGGGTAATCAACTATTGCCGTTATTTTACCTGCCTGCATGCACAGTCCATCTTCACTAATTACATGACCCAAGTATTCTAAAGATTTCATCAGAAATTGACATTTCTTTAATTTTATTTTTAGTCCTGCAATTCTTAATCTCTCTAGGACCATTTCTAATATTCTGAGGTGACTTTCTAAGTCTTTGCTAAAAATGATTACATCGTCTAAGTATACTGCAACATTTTCTATGTCCCCTAGAATTTGTAGCATTAATCTGACAAATGTTAATGGGGCTGATGTTAGTCCAAATGGCATTACTTCAAACTGTAAATGTTCTTTATGTGTGCTGAAGGCTGTGAATTGTTTCGATTCTTCATCTAGAGGTACTTGCCAATATCCACTTAGTAAATCTAAGGATGAAAATATTTTGGCCCCTCCTAATTGAGCTAAATGTCCTGGATTACTGGCATCGGCATTCTATCTGGAACTGTGTTGGAATTTAACTTCCTGTAATCTATTACAGGTCTCCAACTACCATCTTTCTTTGGAACAAGTAACAATGGGGAATTATGGAGCTTTAGAAGGAATTACTACTCCATCTTCTTTCATTTCCTCTATCAACTTGTCAACTATGGGTCTCTGGCTTATGGGTAATCTGTAATTAGGAATGAAAAATGGCTTGGCTCCATCATCTAACAAAATTCTGTGTTGTAGAACATTTGTTCTTCCTAGTTTATCTCTTTCTATAGCTATTACATTTCTGTATTTCTCTAACACCTGAATTAACTTGTGCCTATTTTCTGGAAAATCTGTTTTGTTTACTTCTGAACTTATTTGAGAGTTTTGGTCAGTTATAGTGAAAAATGCTTTTTCTTCTATTGTTAGTAAAGGATTGTTAATAGGGATTCCTATGCAAAAGACAATGCCTGCGTATAGTGTTAGTCTGTTATCTGAATAATTTTGCACTTATTATTGCTCATGTGGACTAGTGAAATATCCATTCTGATAAAATCTGGCAATTCTTCATTCAATAATAGAACATCCTTACCCCTTACATCTCTTTTGATCTCAAATATATCTTTGCTAAATATTTTGGATACAAAGTTACTGCTCTGTTGAGTATAAATTGTACTTTATTATCATCAACTGTGCTAACACAACATATTTCTTCTTCGTTTGTGTCTGAAAAATAGCAAAGTTCTGCATTTCCCGTGTTTCTTCTGTTACTTCTATTATACTATTTATGTCTGATTTATTTATTTTATCTAAGAGTAATACTTCATTTAGTATTTTTCCTTCATAATTCATTGCTACATTGCTGCAATCATAAGTATAGGCGCCTTGATTTTCGTTAGATTCAGTGTTTTGGTGATCACCATTATTCATATCTGAGTAATTATTGATATTGGAGTATATATCATCTGTATGTGTATTGTTGAGATGTGCGCTTCTCAACAATTCTGTATTCTGGGATCGTGGGAATTCCTCTTTTCTATCTATTTCCATTTTATCTTGTTTGTTCTGGTTACTTATCCGTCTTTCGTGTATGTTCATCTTGCCTGTCGAAACTGTCTCAGACAAATTGATCAGATTTGGGTGAAACTTTTCTTCGTCAAGCGTAAAACATACGCTCTTCTGATTATCTTGTTTCAGGCTAATCTTGCCTTCACTACAATCTAATATCATTCCACATCTCCTCATTAATTTAAATGAAAACAATAGTTGTGCGGGAAAAAATGTCATCTAAAACTAGGAAACTTTTAATTAATTTATGTGATAATATATCAGTTTCTAGGTTCACATTCCCTAGACTTTTAATCTGTTTCTCTGATACTCCTTCTATTACTCTACTTTGACTCTGAATCTGAGTTTCTGCAATGCCTAAATATCTAGTTAAAGTTATTTTCTCAATTATATTTACAGTACTACCTTAATCAATGAGTACTGTGCATGTCTTTCCATTTATTGAAATTTTTACTACAGGCAGATCCTTTCTATTTATTCCTTCTTGTTTTATGGAAAACATTACTTCTTTGCTAGGTACATAGGAATATGCGGATGAACCTTCATTTTCCATTGTAACTATTTCTTCTTTTTCTCTTTCATTTCCTTGAAGTGATTCACTTTCTTTTCTCTGTAGACGGGTTAATTGTCACTGGTTAGATGCTTTATTTATTTTCGGGCGACTGTTACTTATCTATACAGTCTCTTTATTGGCTTCCTTATTATTGAACCAACAGTACTTAGTTAAATGCCCGATCTCTTTGCAAACTGCACAGATTTTAGGCTTTCTGCGTTCATTAGTGGAATGATTTGTATATCCGCAGTTTTCACATGTTATTTTTGGTCTTGCTCCTTGAGCTGCATAATTCTCTGGTTTTGAATTATTCATGTTTGGATACTGACTAGTATGTTATCTCATGGGTGGACCGTGGAATTGTCCATTCCTCGATGCATTCTGTCTTCCTTTCTGGTTTGGATTCCACTTTCTTCGAGTATTTTGCGCTTAGTTCCTTTGAAAGGAAGTTTGTCTATTCCCTACTTGTCCTCAACATGTCTTGTACATGTTATTTCCTCTATGTGACTCATTGGTATTTCTGTCTTTTCTTTCATTTAGTGTTTCTGTTACCCATACAGATTCCTTAGAAAAATCTATTTCTTTCTTCTGAATTTCTTGTCTCATTGCTATTAAAGCGGTAAGGCTATCACTTTTAGGATCAATCTTAACTTTCTTGAACGCTTTCTTCTCCAAGTGCGTTATACATTGTTCCAAATGACAAGTAATTTAACACATATCTTAAACTGACTAAATCAGTTTCTGTATCACTAAAATCATTCTTACTTCCTATGGTAATGTTTGTTTTTCTTAAGTCTTTTATCACTTTGCGTGTTGCTTCTTCGATATCAGTGTGAAGGTTTGCTATTGATTTCCCGTCGTAATGTTGGTTGATGAATCTATTTTAATATTATATAAGGCATCACTTTGACTCACTGGTTCCCATATTGATAAGCAGATTCTTTTAAACTCAGCATATGTTGTTATGTTGTTGAATCTAACTGAATTCAAAGTTCTGTGTGCATCGCCCTTTCTAAACTAAACCAACAACATTGCTTCGTTTATTTTTGTTCTTTCATCTGTTATTCTATTGGTGGAGATACGACTGTATGTGTCCACTAACCATTGGTTCACAGAATATTATTCTAATCTAATTTTGTCAGGATTTGAACTTTCCACTAGTCCACAAAATTGTTTGGCTTGCGTAATGATTGCTGCTTGCGCCATTTTGCTAAATTGAAATATGTTAGTATGGGTAGTGTTATTGTTATTGCTACTTGTGTTAGTACTTCTTTGAGTTAATGATACTTGTGAAGTTGGCACTGGAATTCGACTTTGTCTGTCTGCTGTTTGTCGTAAATGATAAGGGCTGTTTCTAATTGCATCCCTCAATGCACCAAACAGACTCTGCATTACATTGGTATTCTAAAATCATATGAAAAATCTATACCCAAAATACACAACAATAATAAAAAAATGCATCATAAAAACCATAGTATGCAAAAAAATTCTATTTACCAAACCTCAAAAAAAATCAACAAGAAAAAAAAAATTGAGAGAGAACTATAAATGTTATACCTTTATAGAGAGATTAATAAAAAAAAAATACACTCACTGAGAGAGAGAACTTTTGAGAGAATTAATTTTTCAACTTACGTATTTTCTGTTGCCATCTTCCAATCGTAAACTGTTGTGGTTTCGTCAACTATTTTTCACTTCTGTGACCGTGTTGTATTCGTTGCTCTCTAGACTTTCAGGATACGTTGTGGACCCTGCCGTTCTCTTGTGGATGCTGCCTTTTTATCACTTTCGCTACCAACACAATTTCCTTGTAGTGTTCACTGCCGAAGTTCAAACGTTCAGGATACGGGCTTCCACTGCCTTCGCATACGTTCAGGATATGTTCATTGTAGACATTCAGATGTTCATTTGTTTTAAACGTTCAGTTGTTCACACAGTTGTCCTTGTTGTTGCTTTGCTGGATACTCTAAGGTGTTTTTGACTAGTACGTTTGGGTTGTTGTTTCTGTTTCACTGGTTGTCGTTCGCCGATGTTATGATGCACTTCGTCGTTATGTTTCGGCTGTTGACATTTGTAGAGAGATGCTTGTTATAAATTCTAGTGTGTGTCCTTCACACTGCTTTATACTGCACTATTTGTCTTCGTTTTGGATCCGCTTCAGCTGGCACCATTTATGTAATGTTCATTTACTTATTATTCTTCTGTTTATATCTGCTATTGGTTTAAGATTACTTCGTTATACATGTTGATCTTTCTATCTTTGTTATGTAGTAGCATAGATTTCCCAGGTCTTAAGAAGACACGATTGATTTTTCTTTCTTCATTAGTACCAAAGAAATAACTTTACAATAGAAGTACAAGGTGATATGTGGTACAATTATATGTTGAGTCCATGTAAGACTTGTCTTCCTATATCAACCCACAAAAGGTGAGGCTTGCAACCTCACGCCTCCTTCTCCCTAGTTGCTACTTCTCTGCTGTCCTTACTTCTCTGCTCTACTCTGCTTTCCCAAGACAGAGCTGGACTTGATAAGGATTTTTTGGAAGTTTCTGTCCCGCCCCTCTGTAGGCGGAATCTTGGTTTCGGTCTGGCCCTGTAGATGCTTAATTGGTTAGGCTAATCTAAACACAGCCTATTTTGGGTGGATTTCTGTAAAAAGCACCGCCTTCAAAAGGTGTTTTGACATCACCGGAACTTATGAATTCCAGTGGCTATTTATCTCACTAAGGCCACCATGCGTTTTATTATGAGTTTCTCATGATTACGAACTCGATTAACCCTTAAACGCCGAGCCTCCATTTACAAAAGTGTCTGTCGTATGCCGGCGGCATTTGGGAGTTAGCGCCAAAGCGGAAAAAAAAGTATTTTTTTCAAAAATCACAGCACGCTTAGTTTTTAAGATTGAGTTAATTTTTGGCTCCTTTTTTGCCGTTGCCTAAAGTTTAGTATGCAACCATCAGAAATGAAAAAAAAATATCATTATCATATATAGATATATTGGAATATATGACAGTGCAAAGAAAAATTTCATATATAATTGTATACAAATCGCGCTGTGAGCAAAACGGTTAAAGCTAATGAGTTATTTTTTTTCGTTGTATTGTACACTAAATTGCGATGATTTTGGTATATAACAAATTGTAAAACAATCAAAGCAACACAGAGAAAATATTATCACAAAATGATGCATGAATTCGTAACGCGCGGACGTAAAAAGTTTTTTCTAAAATTCACCATAAATCGAAATATTGTGCTAGAGACTTCCCGTTTGTTGCAAAATGAAGGGAATTGATTGAATATTACTAGACTGTAAGTGTTTAGCTTGCAATTGCAGTTTTTAACCATTTCGGTCGAGTTAAAGTTGACCGAAGGTTGAATTTTTTCTATTTATCGTGATTTATACGAAAATATTTCAAAACTGATAAATGCCACAACCATGAGTTATTTTTTGTTGTATTCTAAATGATATTGCGCACATTTTCATGTATAACAATTTATATAAGGCCTAATATAAAACGGTGCAAAAATTACGACAAGGTGACTAAAGAAATTCTGAGATTTTCAGCCGAGTTACCGCGTGCGGACGTAAGGAAAAAGGTTTTTTTAAAAATTCACCATAAATCAAAATATTGTGCAAGAGACTTCCCGTTTGTTGCAAAATGAAGGTAAATATTGAATGTTACTAGAATGTAAGATTTTTAGCTTACAAATGCGTTTTTCGACCATTTCGGTTGAGTCAAAGTTGACCGAAGGTTGAAATTTTGGCACATCGCAATTTATATGAAAATATTTCAAAACTGATAAAAGCTACAACCATGAGTTATTTTTTGTTGTGTTCTACATGAAATTGCGCACATTTTCATATATAAAACTTTATGTAACGGCTAATATAAAACGGGCAAACATTACGACAAAGTGATGAAAGAATTTCTGAGATTTTCGGCCGAGTTACCGTGTGCGGACGTAAGGAAAAAGTTTTTTTTCAAAAATTCACCATAAATCAAAATATTGTGCTAGAGACTTCCAATTTGTTGCAAAATGAAGGTAAATTATTGAATATTACTAGAATGTAAGAGTTTTAGCTTACAATTGCGTTTTTCGACCATTTCGGTTGAGTCAAAGTTG
>NC_089756.1:55979477-56076977 GCF_040412425.1 Macrobrachium rosenbergii
ACAGATTTCTAAGCATATCATGGGAGACAAAAAATGTAAAGAAATATTTGCAATACAAAAAAAATTGCAGAATTTGAAGATAATTTGCATTTTTTCCTAGATATATGAACCTAAATCTGAAATATCTTTGGCAAAAGCTGATCTAGTCATTCAAGCAGTAGGTTAGTGCAGAGATGGGAGTACCATTCACTCACTCTGACTGTCAGTGTTCACATTTTCCTTCAGCAACAAGGACAAAAGCTGGGATGTTTAGAAATGGGATCATGGCAATGGAATGAAGTTTTTAAGTTTAATAAAGATCCAAATTATCTTCAAATTTTGCAATTTGCTCCCACGAGGATATAAACTTCGTCTTTTGTATGGAGATTCAGGCCAGAAATGCCAATGCCAGTTGCATAGTCACATACATGTACAGCCTGGAATATGTGATTCTGAAGCTGACAAGGCCCTGTGCCAGAGTATAGCATAGCTCTAGAATCAAACAACAGGAGTACCAGCTCAGGGGGTAGTAATATTGCAATTGGGGCCAAAAATAATGGTGCTTTACCACCTCAACCCCTTATTAAAAGGGATATAGAGGGAGTATCTACTGACTACTGTCAGAGACTGTAACTCACTGGCATCTGGCCAGACCAGCGCATACCTGGCCATTGGCTACTTGAGAGAGAGAGAGAGAGAAAGCATACAGAATTATTTCAAAACAAAAATGGCAATAAAAATATCTTAAGACAGAAAAGAAATTTCTTGAAGTTTAATTGTATCTAAATACTGTATGTGATTGGATGTGGTTACATGTGATTACACTGAATGCAAATGAATAAGAAGAGAGAGAGAGGGGGTGTGGGTGTTAATGGAAATGGATGATTTTTTCCATCTTTCATTCATTCAACCTTATGCCATCCTTGAACCTTCGGCAGAATGCTTTTCTTTCCAGTGGATCTTGGATCGCTACACAGAGTTTTTAGCAGCCACCAAAACCCCTAAGGTGGTGTCCAAGGACTTGTAGGCAACATCCCTTAAGTATAAAAAGGTAAGGTGTTTTGGTAGCACCAAACACCTACCCTAAATACCTCTACCACTAAGAAGTTCCTCTTGAATGCAAGAGATTACAATGCTCTTGACTTCATGGGCCATTGCACAGGGTTAATGGCTATTATGCTTGCTTGATGACTCACGCACCTTATGAAGCCAGGCCAGAAGGAAGCAGCATTCTTAAACACCTTCTTACTCCTGTGGGAAACAGTCTTTGACATTCATCTAAGCTGTCCATGTCTGTGCAGATAGTATTGCAAAAGTCTCATGGGGCATAAAACCATTTCTTCTGGATCCTTAACGACAAAGTCCAGGAGGCAAGATATCAAAAAGCTCTCAAATCTCTCATCAGGGACTGACAGGTTCTGAGTTTTTACCACAAACTCAGGAATAAATGAGAATAAAAGACTTCCAACCCTTTGTATGCTGAATTAAGTACAAGAGGCTGTGAGGCTTGCCTACTCTCTTCATCAGTGTTAGTTCTGGCAAGAAAACAGCCTTGAGCGTGACACCTCCTGTCCAAAAGTCACTCAGGGTCAAAAAGCACCTAGATGAGACTACAGAATACAAGAGTCACATCCAACATGAGAGGCCAAGTTCTTGGGTTGAGCATGACTACCCAGAGCTCCTCAAGAACATGTGGACCTGAAATGAGACAGAGAGGGCTCTGCCCTCACTAAAATACCAGGGAAAGGGCTGAGTTATAGCCATTTACCACTGAAACAGAGGGAGCTTGTCTCCAGAGGCAGACAGAGAGTGCTTCAGTATGCTGAACATGGCTCTAACCTGTGACAGAAGGTGGTCCACTTAGCCTGGTACATACCTGCTGTCAACCTGAGGATGGTACCTGACATATCTGAAGCAGCCTGTGAGAAAAGCCTCTCTGGTAGATGCAGGACATGGAGCACAAGAAACTCTACAGATACATGGTAGCTCAGCACAAGGAGCTGTCAAGGTAGTGTTGATCATGGGGAAATCTTTCTCAGTGCCTCTTGCAGAGAAGGCTCAGTAGATTGGGATACCATTCAACTTGTAGCCATTGAGGGGCCAAAAGGGTCGCTGTGAGAGTGAGCATTATCACAACTCCTGGTTGATCAATTGACAAATCAGACTGAACAGGGTAAAGGCGAAGACAGGAATGTTTGTCCCATGGGTCCTGACAGGTGTCCTTCAGCACAGCCTATGGGTCCTCAAATAGCCTCTCCACTATGTGTTATGTAGGGACCACTCCAATCCTATAAATTGCCCCTGGCAACCAAGATAGTCTGCCACTGCACTCTGATGGCCAGGAATGTACCTCAGTATTGCTTATCAGCAATACACAGTGGCCCATCAACTGATCCTGAAACTCTTGCAATGCCAGAACATTTATATATAGGCAAAAGTTGTCTTTCATCCACACAACTCAAGCAAATAACCCCTCCAGGTTTACACCTGACTAATCCTTCAGTGTGTCCAAGAACAGAAGTATGTCTGAAGGTGGGAGCTCTCATAATGCAGTTCTTGTCATCCAGCCATCACTCAAGATCATCCTTCACTTCCTTGCAAAGAGCCACAAGAATTGTTGGAGGATGGAAGTAAGTGACCAGTAGTACTTCAAACATTACTGAAGTGACTTCAAGTAAAACCATTTGTGAGGAACAAGCTTCTCCAAGGATGGTGAGTGATGGAGAATAACCTGCCAAGACTTGTGCTGAAGGTTAGTTGCTACCATATCAATTAGTGTGCTCAGGCATTTCACCTGCTGCTTGAGCTGAAGGTCCAACTTTTCCCCATTTATCACAGTCCCCAGATTGTGGCAAAATGAGTGCAGACAGTCGCAGTCCTGGGGAAATGAACCTTGGTGGACAATAGGACCCATCAGTAATTGCGATGAAGTAGCAAACTTATTTTGAGTTAATGGGCCCAAGCAACATCAGAGTGAACACTTCCTTGAACACTCATGGATGTTCAAGCACAAAGCTTTCAACTAGAAGATTGTCTCATCATAGACAAAATGGAGGTACATCCGAGATTCCCAATGGTTAGAAAATCTGGAAATACATACAGTTCAACTTTATCAAAAGGCCAAAGTTGCCCTCTGATGGAATCCAACATGGACCATGAGGTTTCCATCCTAAGTCTGAAGGACAAACTCCTTCAGAGGAGAGTTAGCGATGATTATTCTCTAACCCCAGTTGACTTCTCTACCAGGAAAGCTGACTATAGAAGCCTGGTGAGTAGTTACAGTAGTTGTCAGTGAGTTCCAGAGAATTTTTCTTCACCTTTATCCTTACCTTGGGAGACACGGTAAGAGACTTAGATGAGTGGGTCCTTGAAAGGTAGATGGTAACAATCTCTAAGAACACATATTAACCAGAGCTCTGCCCTCATATCCCTCCTCCCAGCAGTGGAAGGAAAGGGACACCAGCCTCAGCATCCTCCACACTGCCTCCCTTTTTGGCTAAGACCTGAGAGGTACAGTGAAAAGACTGAGAAGACTCCTGACCCTTTTTTGAGGAAGGAGGCTGCCAAGCACTTTGTGGGATTTGGTATATGTCTGGCCTTTTCCCAATCCTGATGATCATGATGTAGTTGCCCCTACCAGCTTTGGCTATGTTCTCCCTTGCAGACTCCAGAGGGGCTTTGAAGAATAATGCATGGTAAATCAAGGTTTATCACGTGTAAGAACATCTCTTCTCCACCTCTACAAGGAAAGACAACTCTGACTTGAAACCTGTCTTGAGGACAGCCTATGAAAAGCATCGCTGCATCTCATGACCAGGTTTGTCCACAGGTTAGTGACAATGGGAGACAGGTCTAGGTCCTTCCTCCCTTACACCAAGAACATCCAAACGTTTGCCTTGTCTTCCTCAGAAAATACACAAGAGAAAGTAAAGTGTGCCATCAAGTTGAGCCAGTGGTCCTAGCATGATGAAACTTGGAATAACTGCATGGCTCCTGCTTAAACGGCACAGAAAGTGGTCCCTTTCACACAAAGAAGAAAAGTTTTAAGGAGTGGTTGTTCATCAGTCCACAGATTAACAAGTCTGCCTCCATGAATAAGTTCTTAGTGTCCCTGGGAGCATAACACTCCAACTGAAGCCACTTGGAGAAGCAACTGGAGGCAAGAGAATTCTCTGACTTGCAGATCACAGAATTTACTTTCTCCATATCGTCCTGTGCATGCAAGGATCAGCACAGGTGGCATGATGGTGTAGCCCCCAAGGTGAACCCTAAGGTATACTTGATGGGTGCCAAAGAAGAGCCCTGGTGCTACCCTGAGGTCCCTGCACCCAAAAATGAGCCTTACGACCTTACAGAAGTACTTCTTAAACTCAGCCTCATCTGGTTCCATAGGCATGGGACCATCAGGACCTATAATATCCACTCTAGTTTGGAAAGGACTTTCAAGCAAAGTGGAGAGAAGTTATGGATCAACCAAACTTCAAACTGGCTCCAAAAATTGTGATGACAAATATCCTGGAAGGACCATACTGGTAATAAGTAATGATCAGAAGGCATTGAAGGAGACTGGGGATAGCCACTTCCTTTGCCTGTGGTCCTACCAGAAGCAGAAGCAAACTTCCTGAGGCCACCATCTTGAACATGCACAAATGCCACCAGTCCTGTTCTGGACAGTGCCCAACCTTCAACAAAACCAAAAACAAGGGGGCAGTCATGCTGGTGACTCTCCAGACGAGACCCAGTGGTGGTGGGGTTATACCAGTACTGTGGCCTGGAAACTGATCAAGAGCATATTCTAAGCTGGATATGAAGAACCAGGATGGTCAGTAGCCACAAAAAAACATAGACTTGCTTCTTTACCTCTAGATAGGTAAAGGCAGGAATGAGAAGAGTCCAAGTCAGTCCATATCTCCCAAAAAGACTTAGCAGGAGGCCATGAACAAACAAGCTCACGAACCAGGGGCTAATTGCTAGAAAGCTCATGACCCAAGAACAAGCTCATGGACCAGGGGCTAATTGCTAGAAAGCTCATGAACCAAGATGACTGTTTTACCAGTGGTCACCTGTTCATGCAGGTAGTCTCAGGGATTATTGTCCTTCTTCAAGGAAAATTGTTGTCATCCAAAAGACATATAAGCATTCTTGCAGAGGACAACCTTCCAAACATTCTGTTTGTGCTACCTAAGGTGAGGAGGAGGAGGAAAAAGACAAGGAAGAAAAGGATGATAATGCATGCGGGTGTTTCGGCAACCTCTTATGATAAGAGACCTCCAGGGTATTGACAATTGCTCTTTTCTGACATCCTAAGTGCTCCTTGTAATTGTTTCACACCAACAAGCCAATAATCTAAAATAGTAAGGTAAATGAGCAATAGGTTTCCTAGGTATACAGACAGGGCATGAAGTGGGTAAAAATTTTCCTTATCTTACAATTCTTGCACAATTGTTCTATCGGTATCAAATCTACTTTTTTTTTTTTTTTTTTATAAAATTCACACTGCAATTCCTTAAATATTTGCATCCAAGTGCCCAGGTTGTAAGGAGTCATTGTAATTTTTCTTGGTTGATTAGAATGTATGTTTTTTGGGGCTTCTTTAATCTTTACACTGATTATCTTCATCCTTAAAATGATGTATTTCATTATCTTCACCCTAACATCATCCTCATAATCATGCACTATATAATCTTTACCCTGCCTCTCTTCATCCTCATAATCATGTAACAAAGACGAACTTATAACAATAAATCTTGAATCTGGGGAGTGGTAGGAATGCCAGAGGTCAGTCAAGGTGGGAGTGGCCAGAAGATGGAGGTCAGTGTTGAAAGCAAAAAATAGAGTAGTCTACACTTCTTGACACTTTTTCCCTTTTTCTGTATTGTGGATTTTTTTTATGCTAGTATAATGTATATTCTGTTTCCTTCATGCTGGCCTATTAAAAATCCTCAATAAACACAGAAATGTTATTGGAAAGACTAGTACCAAAATTCTTAACTTGAACAATGGAAAATGAAACTTCATTATACCAGGTACCATGAGACAGTAATAATTTTAATGTAGCTGTTCTTGTTTCTCACTTTGAAATGAAGGTAAAGTTGCCAATAGCGATATTTTGAAGCAATTTTTTTATTTAAAGTTGTTGTAAGTTATTAAAATAAACATATCTCAGTAATTCAAAAGAATCATTGGTAAAGTTTAAGGGGGTGGAGTTGGAAAATCCCCTTTAATTACAAAACTAAGACATTTTTTTAAATACTGTTGTAGATATGTCATGCCCAAGATGCAACAGCCTGTGGGAGGACTGAAACCAACAACTTTAACACCATTGCCACAGAAACTTGTCAATTTCTCAGATTTCTTAAATAGAAATCCCCCTTAACAGCAGTGTGGTCAGAGAAAAAGTGAATCCTTAGTGTTACAATGAGAGGGTGATGGCCCCCACCTCCTCAGTTACTTACCACTAATTAACTACTACATCATTACCAAGCTTCAATGGCTGGCTCAGCTTTCACCAAAGGTATATGCATATAAAAGACAAAGGTTTGTATCCTCATAGAAGGAAAAATCGAAAAATTGATCTTATATTCAACAAAGATGTTAAAAGAAACTCTCTTAGAGTTTGACTGGCAGCCATAACTTTAATATGGAAAGAAGACATAACCCATGAAGATTAAAACTTTTGTGCCTTTTCAGAAAAAGCAGAAAGTGTCCCTACAAAAATACCTTACTCTGTATACACTGTAATTAATAACAAATAAAATATCATCAAATTCAAATAAAAATTCAAATTTTCTACCAAGGTAAAAGTCACAGTATAAAATGCAAGACTGAGTGTCTTTTTCTGCAAAGTAATTGCAGTTGCCTTCAATAAAGATAATGAAGTATTTTTTATCTCAGTTCTTTTAGAAACAATAAATATAGAACTCTAAATTCTTTACAGAAAAGGCTGCTTATCTCTCTTGCTATGTATGGCTCTTTATACCTACATGAGTAAATACACTGTAAATGGTGCTACAAAAACAACTGCCATTGTATATTGGTATAAAAGTTTAGATAATCTATTTAAGTTAATAAAACTTTCTAAAAATATCTGTAAGACGATGAATTGGGAACTGATGATCCTTCCATAAACTTCTTGGAGACACTTCTGAAAAATACAAACTTTTTATACAATCTTAATTTAAAAGGCAAAAACATTAATTTACAGATATACAGTCTACATGTGCAATAGTTTATATATTAAATTTTAAAAATTCCAGACATGTTTACTCATAAATATAAAACCTCAAGGTATGAGGAAACTAAACTTTCGAAAGTTTACATGACATGCACAGTAAAAAAGCTGGTGACATTTCAGATAATTTATCTAATACATAAAACATCCTCCATGACATGGCATGTCAGTTTTTACTACAAATAACATTCATAAAAAACATTACATGGACAATGTCATAAGTTCCTCACTGAAAGGAAGTAATTTGGGACAAAACTTTATCCTAAACATAAATTTAATAAAAGTAAAGTTCCATAAATATTATCAGCTAATGTGATTCCTAAGAACTTTCTAAGATATCAGACTAGTAAAGACAAAAAATAATTACAAAGAAATAAAAAAATTTTTATCAACTATACCACAGTGGTTTCCGAGTCACAGAAAACAAACTATAATACAGTACTGCACTGGCAATCATAGTTTTGTTCATGAAATGCTGCTGGTGATAAAATTTCTTTTGTTACTAGTCAAAAAGCTCATATGTTATTTCTAGTATTTCATCCTCAAAATACAGCATACAGTCCGATATCTTAAATACAGCATTCCGTGGTCAGGAAATTCTCATGAACCAGGACTTTTTTTTTCAATCTGCTACCATTGGTTCTTGAGTGGTTACAAGGGTGGTGCCACACCTCATTTCAGCCTTTGGATTTTTTCAGATTTCAGAACTGAAGCTTGCTCTGTTAATACACAAGCACAGTTTTATTTCCAAATGGAAACATTCTGTGAAACTAAAAAATATACTGCATACAAAATAACCATAATTTGCATACTGTATGTACCAGTGTACCATTCAATCTCGTGTATCATCCAATTACTGTATTTAAAATTTCGTCTAAAAACAGGATTTCGTCATATACATTGTGTATAGTATAAGATGTATTTTCAGTAGATTACACTATGCTAGGCTTTCTATGCCTTAGTTTCAGTAGATACCATTGAAAACACACATTACATCTGTGTTAGCTTTTAACTAATAGACAGGCCTAGAAGCAAAAGTCCATTATCTTAAATGCGAATCTTCATAATTTAAATCAGGCTTACCAACCTTGTGACATGTCTAAGAATAATTCATTACTATTTCTTATAATTAACAGCCACTGACTACTGCATGCAAGGCACTGGCATAAGCAACAGCAAGTGCTGACATAAACAATCGAATCATGAAACAGCCATTTGCCAATATCAGTTGCCACAATTAACACACGTTTAAGGGTTGCATTACACTTGTTGACTTGTTAAGAATTTGCTAATTTTCAGTGGTGACTTCCATATATAAAAATAAAATAAATCTTTATTCATCCTACATGCAATGGAGAGGGAGAGGAAAGTGTTATGAAAGTATGCCACTAAATATATGGTTGTAGCTATACCTGTGGCTCAAAAACAACACTGTGCAGGCCACAAAATGTTTTGGAAGAGGCTAGAGCAGCATCCAATGTTGGCAAAATCACAGCTTTACTTCCATTAATTTGCTGCATTCATAAATAAAGCAAGTTGCATTTTT
This sequence comes from Macrobrachium rosenbergii, assembly GCF_040412425.1. Classification (NCBI taxonomy): domain Eukaryota; kingdom Metazoa; phylum Arthropoda; class Malacostraca; order Decapoda; family Palaemonidae; genus Macrobrachium; species Macrobrachium rosenbergii. The sequence continues at coordinate 55,988,234 of NC_089756.1, forward strand.
AAACCCAGCTCAGATAATTTACGAAAAAATGAATCTCCAAGCATTTCACTTAGCAACTAAGGCTGTGATAATGTTGGTAAAACGCAATCAGCTGACGATTTAACAATGTAAACATTACAAGAATGCAAATGGTGCCTGAACACTGTGTTCATAAATTATATTACAATAATAATACAACAATAATGCATGAAGTATACTTGCATACAGTATGTAAAACAACAGTTTCATTAAAATTATCATTATTCTTAATACAACGGTATTATTTAACTTTTGCAAATGGATATCAGTCGGTGCAAAAACTTAACCGGGCAATACTCACACATGTGCAGGTTTAAAGCCGCAGATTTTTAGGTTTTTGCTTGAAAATGAAAGCCCGAAAAGTTTGAAGAGCCAGAAAACATTACAACGTGCCAGGAGATCAGAATTCGATAATGTGCTTATAAAGTGGTTTAAGCTCCGACACAGTGAAGATGAAAGCATTTCTGGGGGGATGCTTGTGGAGCAGGCCAGAATTTTCATCAGGAACTAACTTGACAAATGACAGTCATTATTAATAAGCTCTGTTCTACTTTTGATAACACAGCAATATACAGTAATATCTCAAACATTCGCGAGGTTAGGTTCCAGAACCCATCGCGGACCAGGAGGCATACAAATGTTTGGTAGGAGTCACTAAAAATGCTAACAAATGCTTATTTCTAGAGTTTAAACCCTAAATATGACGTAAATCATGCTCCCAAAGCAATTTAATTTCATTTACAAGTTAGCTTAATGCATTAACCTTAAAAAAAGAAATAAATGGTTAACGTAAAAATAGAGTACAGTGTTGCCTAATACATATTTGCCACACGCGCATTTACAGTCCCCTATACTAATTCATTGGCTGCCGTTTTCTTTTGCATTCACAGTAAGGTAAAACCAAGTAAGGAATGGGACAGTAAACTTAATGACTGAGTTTCCTTTGTCACTGTCAGGAAGGTAAACCAGGTAAACTTCATGTCAAAGAAAAAGAAAACATTTATGCAGAGGGTACAGGTATTCAATCAATTTAAAAGTACATAAAAACGTACAGAGAGATAATAAGTTATAAAAATGTGTGCAAGCTAACTACAAGAGAGAGAGAGAGAGAGAGAGAGAGAGAGAAACAAAAATACATATGCACATAAAAAATATTTAATACACATACACTAATGACTGTACATACACAAAGCATCCGAGCTACAAGCCAATCAGCAACAAGGGAAGCTGGTACCCTGCTGTGTGATTGGCTACTTCCAACCCTTCCAGTCAATAGCGTGTCGTCATGGAGTTTTCCTAAACCATGAGGTATATATAGCAATATTACCGTAAAATATCTTAAACAGGATTAAAATTATAGTAATGATAATAAACAGTGAGAGAGAGAGAGAGAGTAGGGGGAAATGAGGTATGTTTATGTCGGTAAACAAACGAATTGAGAAACAGCTGTTTAGTGATTTTCAGGGATTTTACTTTAATATAAAGTATGTTAGTTTACATTTGAATCACATTTATGAACAAAAATAGAAATACACATTTTTCTTACAGATTTTACACTTAAAAGCATGAAAACATTTATAAATTACTTCAAAAATTAAACAAACATTTCTGCAGGGTTTTTTGAGGATATCAAAAATTTCACAGATCTGTGAAAAAAACTGCAGATGCAAATTAGTTAGGTTCCAATGAAAATTTCGTGAATCTGTGAATTTGTGAAATGTGAAATGCGTGTGCAAGAGGTATTACTGTACTATATATATGGAATAAGCTGGCAAGAGGGTTTATTAGGGATGATTTCTGTCACCTGGGATTTTCTGTGGTCTGGTCCCTAGGGTGCCTATTTAAAAGGTTGAATTGTACTAGTTTGATGTAAGATTATACATTCTACTTCAATAAAGAAAACAGTATGATCATCTACCAGGAAATATCCATTTAAATAATCTTCAAGTGTTGTTTCCTTCATGCTTTAAAACACTGTATCAATCCATTCTCCCAAAATACTGAATTTACTTACCAATCATGCAGTAAAAACCCCATGCCACACATACACACTATTTCCATCTTCCCCTCGAACTTCAAGAGCATTACGACTTGAATTCCCAAGGTACTGTGGAGTCAAGAGATTAAATTAGAAATTTAATTTAATAACACTTTTTAAAAAGTTGTATTAATAGGTACTATAAAGTGAAAAGAAATAATGAAATTATGATATACATGTACCTACTAAATCCACTAAAACTGTACTGCGTTTACTGTATATGGAAATGGACAATTCTTATCAAAGCAATGTTAGATTAAGATTGCTGTCATCACTAGGTGTTATTGGGAAGGGCTGTTATATCAATTATAATGAATATGATTTCACAGCTGGCAACAGATTACATAAATAATTTTTAAAATGTTCAATCAGAGTAATTAATATTTCAGCAACTATTTCCACTAATTTTTTATAATCTTTTTGTCCCTTCATCATCATCACCTCAGATAACTTACGATGCAAAAGGTCTCTGTGAAATTTTGCCACTCATGCCATTCTCATAGTTCTCAAACAAGTAGGTCTGGGTTTCTAACTCCTCTGGTGCCCACAGGCCCCCAACTGAACCTATTACAAGAATCCCTCAATTATCCAGATAGCCATTATCTGAGCATTATCCAACACACACGGACCAGGGATCAAGACCCCAAAGGTATATGATATATAAATTTTTTAAAATTTTAAAAAACCGTCCTCCGATGGCTGGCAATGCTGCACGGCCTCAAGAAAATGTTGGCTACGCTGCCTAAACTTGGATTGACTGAGAAAGGGTTTTTGGGGGGGTGGAAGAGGCCTCGAGAAATTTCCATGGTGGGAGAAGAGGGGGGGGTTGGATGGTTTGGCACCATCAGAGAGGAGGGGCAGTAAGGCAGGTTGAGGAAGGCTCAGAGGTGTTGTTTTGGAAAGCAGGTGGAGCTGGGGAGCAGTTCTATGGCTGGAAGGTGGGAGGGATGCAGTGTTGGATGGGTGAAGAGGGCTGGGTAGACCTGACTTGATAGAGCTTGTTTGGTTTCATGTTTTTATGTTTATGATATAGTAATTCACATTTTATTAAAGGATGTGTACAGTGTAGAGAGAGAGAGAGAGAGAGAGAGAGAGAGAGAGAGAGAGAGAGAGAGAGAGAGAGAGAGAGAGAGAGAGAGAGAGAGAGAGAGAACAATAACCGAGGTATGTTTACATCAAAGTCTAAGTACAATAACACACACTCCTTCACTTTTTATATATATATTTTATGCTACCGTATTCTTGTTTATATTTTTACCATATTTTCTCATTTCTTATTCTTTCAAACCAAAATATAAATGCAATCATGTGCGTAGGGTAAGAGAGAGAGAGAGAGAGAGAGAGAGAGAGAGAGAGAGAGAGAGAGAGAGAGAGAGAGAGAGAGAGAGAGAGAGAGAGAGAGAGAGAGAGAATTATCAACATTGATACAACAATCTCTTGTACACTGTTTTGATATGTGTGATAATCATACTTATAATCTGGATAACCAAGAGATTCCTGTATTTACAGCATGTAAACCCAATTTGCAGTATATATGAGGCAATTTCCTTTATTCAATTATTATGGTGAACAGTAGACTACAGAATAAACATGAAAAAAAGATAATTTATAAATGGTGCAAAGGAGACATTAACACAATATCTAAAGATGGCTGGCACAAACCCATTACCAGCAAAGAATGCTTGCTTAAAATATCAGTAAGGGGTGCCTCCTCACTTATGAACCAATCTGCTTAATCACCTAGTTTCAAGTGAAAAGTTTCTGTACTTGATATTAAAGGAATCCCAAGATTTATAAAATTATGCATACTAAAATATGCCACAGAACAAAGAACAGGAAGCATGGGATTATAACAATGCAACACTTACACAAGCAAGTACTCAAGTAACCAAGCAGTGACAAGCATGCCACTGACCAGAAGGCAAAAAGCACTAAAGTGATAAAACTCAAAAAACATTAAGCATAATGCATCAAGGTAAAGCAAATTAAATGAGATAATGTGTAAATAAGAACTAGTGAATGGTAAATCACTAAGGCAAAAAATAAAGGTGACAATCCTGGGAAGTACATCAGCAGAACTGCTTTCAGTAAAACCACTCAAAAGAGTGAGACCTCACCTCCAATGCTACTGGAGTATGAAGCAATGTGCAATGGAACCTTTGTTCTTTCAAGACCTATGAAATTAGTGTGGCTATGAGTCTGAAGTACAGCTATTATAAGATTAATAGGTTCATAAAAACAAATGCAGTTTAATTTAGGAAAACATTCCTACATACTACTAAATCTGTACTTTATCTCGTAACTCACCTCATCATCTGCAGTTACATGGATATGACTGGCATGTGAAGATGATGTGACTGTTTCCTGGGCTAACATACGAGGTATAATGTTAAGGTTGATCGGCTGATTAGTAGTTTCATCCATGATGATGACTTCAGGTGTCAATGTGGTTGTTCCTCCTGGGGAGACAGGTCCAGCTGTAAGAGTAGCAATATTTCCTGACACTGGCCCAGTGACCTGCAAGAAAAGACTTACAATGAGACTAAGTCTGCATTAAGATAAAAAATGTAACATAATTATGAGATACTTGTTAAAATATCACATCACAATTTGGTGGTTTATATATATTCAACCTGTAAATCTCTCTGGATTCAATAACATACATATGCCAAAATATACAGCACTACAAAAAAATGGGGATGACATAATAGAAATATTGTACTATACATTACTGCATTTTGTAACTAGGGCTCAACTTCAGAAGTGGAGTTAACGATTTATTCCCAAAAGCATTGAGATCTTCCATTTTAAAAAACACATGTTGACAGGAAAAACTTATTTCTGGTAGCCACTGTGGGTCTTCAAAGGGCTACCCTTATGGTCCCACCAAAACGGTGCCTCTTGGCAAAGTGATGGAGTATAAAAAGGGCTCAAAGAAGAAGGCTCTTTAACCTACCTACAGCAATTACCCGGATGATTACTATTCACCCTTCTGCAGACATGGCACAGTGCACAGGTTGACCATACCCAGGTTTGTGAAAGAAAACGTCCATTACAGATCCTCATGCCTTTTCGTCAGGGATAGAGGGTGGTTTTGAGGACTCATAGCAGCTACCAAAAATAGATTTTTCATACATCAAGACCTATGTATTATAAAGCAAAGTTGCTAATTTGTCCTCCAAGGGGCAAATGAAATAAACTGACAGGTGACAAATGGGCCTAGCTCCTGAGTAAGGAATCCCAACGACCATGAAACACCAGTGAGAGAGCCGAGTTCATTGATTTGGGCTCTTTACACCCAGTCATTTAGGAAAAATGCCTTTTGGAGCATATGGGTTGTGGTTGCATTGGTACCACTTAACTGAGGAGATGATAGGAGTCAAAGAACCCTAATCAGGGACAAGCTACATAATGGGAGCCCATGCCGGAGATGGTTTTTGCAATGCAAAGCACTAGAGGTGAAAACCTAAAACTTCAGTATTGGAGTTAACGCCAAACCCGTACAGCAAGGGCTTCAACAATGCAGACTTTTACGTCATAATTGTGGTTGTAGCAAGGAGCTTGTCCTTAAACAGGTGAATCACAAAACTTTGAAGTTTCATCTGAAATTTTAAGTGGGCCCTCAGTGTGGAAGCAACCCAACCATCTTTTCTATTATGACTGGTATTGCTGGATAGATGAGGTCTGTGGTTTCTGCTACACCAAGTACCTAGAATGTTAGATGAATAATCTTCACATTAGACTAGATTTAGAAAATTCACGTGTGAAGGTCACGGCTCAGAAAGGAGGATGTGTAGACAATTTTCCATTCTACTCTCTGGGATAGAACAACGGATGGCAATTGGATCGATTTCCTCACTTCTTGTTACATCAGGACAAACTTGGCCAATGTTTGGCCACTAAGTAGGCAGATCTGTTGTGGGTTAGCAGTTTGTTCACAAACTTAGAAACTTGGGACAATGGAGGAAAGATGCAGATTGTCCTCCATCTTATCCAATCCAGTAGGAATGCATTTCTTGCTGTCGCCAGAGTGTTCAGGTTTGGAGTCATACACTGGAAGTTTATGGTTCTCTGGAGTAGCAAATAAGTCCACTTACAGATATGGAAGCAAGTTGGCATCACTTGGAAGTAGGGTTTGTTCAACAACCACTCAGTCAAAGGCACTGCCTGCCTTGATAGGGAGTCTGCCATTACACTAGTTACCCAGTGAGGTGGATTGCTCTGGGGCGTGAAGTTTAACCTTCTAAAACTCAAAGTATGATAGTTTGCCTTTGCATCCTGAATTTAGCTGGTCTGCTGGTATAGTGGTTAGTGTCATGGTATGCCACTCAGATGTTGTGGGTTTGCGTCTCCCCAAGGACAATGAAAAATCACTGGCTCTGCGTGGGGTCTGCGGTGGAAGGTTGAAACCACCATTTTTTGGAAGCTTGAATTTCAAGTCTATGGCCCCCGTGTACTTATTCCACGTGAATAGGTTTCATCTACTGAAATAATAATAATAATAATAATAATAATAATACATTTAAATGGTATGGTTTTAAATGTCAGTGACTTAAGGTTTATAGTGAACTTTTGATAAGAAATTGACTTCTGAGAAGCATATATGTAATACTGCTTCCTCTGTTTCTCATAAAGTTGGTATATTATTGAAATGTTTGACCTTTGCATCCTGAATTATATTTTGGTTTAGTTTTAAATGTTAGTGACTCTTTTAAGGTTTAAGGTGTAACTTTTGATAAGAAACTGACTTTTGAGAAGCATATACATAATACTGTTTCCTCTGTTTCTCACCAAGTTGGTATATTTAACTTGCAGAAATGTTTCAGATTGTTTTGGGATAAAGCTATTTACAGCTAAGTTTTAACTTTTTTTTTTTCCTTGTTTGGAGTTCAGGTTATTGGTCTTATTTTTTATTCCCTCATAATTATTTACTTATCACTTTTCCTATAGCTTGTCTTTCTTTGCAGGCCCTCTTGCATTTATAGTGTGTTGACTGTCCATAAAGGTTTTCAGCTGAAGATTTAACTGAAGAGAAAAAGAAATGCCACTCCCTTGCCTGAGCCATCAGCAGGATAGACAGCCTAACTGAACTGAGAGGGGCTGAGCTTGAGCTAACCCTCCTGATATATGCCATCACTGTCACATAGTCTGGCACCAACAAAATATGGGTCCTCTTTGGAGCTTTCAGTTTTTTGAGAGACACAAAAACGGCCACCAGTTCCTGACATAAAATGTGACTATCTTCCAGCTAACTGATGATCTTCTCAATGTCCCCCCAAAACTGTCCAGGAGGCTTGTGTGTGTATAACTACCTGCATGATTAGGAGAGTCAGATCAACCTGTTTGGCAAGAGCACCCTCCTAGATCCACGAAGTAACCTCCAAACCAACGCCCTTCACGGATAGAGACAACTGCAAAGACTAGCCCAGCCATGTGAGAGCCAGACTCTGTTTACATCCCCGAGTTGCAGTTGGGAGATTGGATCTACCACAGACACAAATTATAACAGGCACAAGATTCATACCAACTGTTGTCAGTAAACCCTGGATTAGGCTAAAAACCTTTGCAGGTCTTTATTCTGGCTTGAGTCTAGCTGGGAGGAGACAGCCAACCACATAGTGTATCCCAATGAAGTTCCAGCCACACAGAACTCCTGTTGAGTTTGAGGCAGGGCTAGACCCACTTGATCTGGAAATCCTTTGACTGGAGTCCATTGGCTACCACTCTCAGGTTTCATAGGCACTCTTCTCTGGCATTCATATTTAAGCTCATAGTTGGCCACCACACATCTGTAACTATTCCATTTTCTCCTCCAAAGAATAAGATCTCTTAGTGAACGAGGAAAAGAAAATATTTTTCTGGTCACTATCTCTTCAGCATGTGTGAAGGTGATGTTTGGTCAATAAACGAAAGGGGATAAAAGCAAAGTGATAATGAAGCATTCCAGTTTCCATTGTCTAGGCAACTGACATCCCTTGCTGAAGTCAGCACAACTACCTCATAATTATTAGACTACACAGACCAAATTCTGCTGGAGACGTTGAATAAGCTTTCAATCAAACTTACGAATTTTTCAACCATGACTTCAACAGTCAGAGCCTTCCCTGTGGTTGTTACTACTTATCTCAATATAGTATGTAAAAATGATATTTTTATGATAAAACAAAGTTTTGTACATACTTACCCGGCAGATATATACTTAGCTATAGTCTCCGACGTTCCCGACAGAATTTCAAATCTCGCGGCACACGCGGCAGGTAGGTCAGGTGATCTACCTTTCCCGCTGCTGGGTGGCGGGAATAGGAACCATTCCCGTTTTCTAATCAGATTTTCTCTTCCACCTGTCTCCTGAGGGGAGGCTGGGGGTGCCATCAGTATATATCTGCGGGTAAGTATGTACAAAACTTTATTTTATCATAAAAATATCATTTTTGTACATGCAACTTACCCGTCAGATATATACTTAGCTGACTAGCACCCTTGGTGGAGGGTAAGAGACAGCTAATATTTAAAAAACAGGAAACAACATATGTTGTAGGATATAAAAACCATGGTTCTTACCTGATTGGGCAGAAGACTTCATGGATACTGTCTATAAGTTTGCTTGCCTCAAGAGCTTCAGCGAGGTTGAGACCTATGAATGACAGCCCTTCTGGATCGTGTCAATAGGGGCTGACCCACTTACATGACAGAGCCTTATTTTGGATCGTGTCAATGGGGGCTGATCCACTTACATGACAGAGCCTTTACCTGTATCATATCAATGGGGGCTATCCCTCTTACATGACAGAGCTTTAGGTTTCAATAAACAACAAGGAGCACAACAACCAATCCCGACCACCTGACCAAGTCTAACCTTGTTAGTGTTACGAATTGAAAGGGGGGCTTTACTTCCAACACCCTCTTCCAATCAACCATAAAAACACACATCACATAGCATTAAAATCAACTAAATTAACTAAATTATAAAGGATTAGTTTCAGCTCCCTGTCCCAGCACCGAATCCGAAGATACGTACGCTCCCAGAGAGAAGCACTTATCATAAGTTACTCTAACATATCTCAAATAATGAGATACAAATATCGAATTACATCTCCAGTATGTCGCCTCTATAAGAGCCTGGAGAGACAACGTCTTGTGAAAAGCCAATGATGTCGCTATGGCTCTCACCTCATGCGCTTTCACTCTAAGGAGCTTTAGGTGCTCATCCTCACATGACAGATGCGCTTCTCTGATGACAACTTTGATGAAAAAAGCTTGAGCATTCTTCGAGATGGATCTACTAGGATCCCTGACTGAGCACCAGACTCTCGACTGTACCTCCCAGCTGTTTCTTCCTATCTAGGTAGAATTTTAGGCTCCTAACCGGACACAGAGTCCTCTCCAACTCTTGCCCTGTCACTGACGAAAGTCCTTTCACCTCAAAGCTTCTCGGCCATGGTTTGGAAGGGTTTTCATTCTTCGCTGAGTCCTTCTTAAACCCAACCCTACCTTCCAAAGCCTGCAACTCGCTTACTCTCTTAGCAGAAGCCAGAGCAAAGAGAAACAGTGATTCCTGGTCAGATCCCTGAAGGAAGCTTTTTGGGGAGGTTCAAATTTCTTGGACATTAAAAACTTTAAAACGTCTAAATTCCAACTGGGAGGCTTCGAGGTCTTGGTCTTAGACGTTTCGAAAGACCTAATAAGATCGTGAAGGTCTTTGTCTTCTGAAATACTCAGACCTCTGTGTCTGAATACTGAAGCCAGCATACTTCTGTATCCTTTGATCGTCGGTACAGCGAGGTTGCACTGCTCCCTCAAGTAAAGAAGGAAGTCAGCGATGTCTGTCAGAGAGGTACTGGAAGAGGATATCTTCTGAGTCTTGCTCCATCTTCTAAAAACCTCCCACTTCGACTGATAGACGCGCAAGGTTGAGGTTCTTCTGGCTCTGGCAATAGCCTTTGCAGCCTTGCGCGAAAATCCCTTCGCTCTGACCGGTCCTTCGATAGTCTGAAGGCAGTCAGATTGAGAGCGGGGAGATTCTTGTGGAATCTGTCGAAGTGGGGCTGTCTGAAAAGATCGCTCCTGTGTGGAAACGATCTGGGAAAATCCATCATCCATTCCAGTACCTCTGTGAACCAATCTTAAGCTGGCCAAAACGGGGCGATCAGGGTCAGTTTTGTGCCTTCTGATGAAGTGAACTTTCTTAATACTTCCCCCAAGATCTTGAATGGGGGAAAAGCATAACCGTCTATAGCAACTGCCCTCGGGTCAGAGATCGGAGAGCAGTAGTTCTCCAGTCTTGCGTTCCAATGTGTCGCAAAGAGATCTATATTCGGCCTTCCCCAAAGGCTCCACAGCTTCTCGCAAATCTCGGAATGGAGTGTCCACTCTGTGGGTAGGACTTGCTCCTTTCTGCTTAACAGATCCGCCCTCACATTCCTTTCCCCTTGCACGAACCTGGTGAAGAGTCTGATCTTCCTCTCCTCCGCCCACAGCAACAAAGTCCTTGCTGTTTCGTAAAGGGAGAAGGAATGTGTTCCTCCCTGCTTCCTGATGTAAGCCAGGGCTGTAGTGTTGTCCGAGTTTACCTGTACTACTGATCCTGTGACCTGTGGCTCGAAATGGATAAGGGCTAGATGAACCGCGGACAGTTCCTTCCTGTTGATGTGCCAGGTTACCTGTTCCCCCTTCCAGGTGCCTGACACTTCTCTCGAGCCCAGTGTTGCTCCCCATCCCGACTCTGAGGCGTCTGAAAACAACACTAGGCGAGGGCTCGGCAACTGAAGAGGCAATCCTTGGTTTAATTTCTGAGGGTCCAACCACCAACGGAGATCCTCCTTTACCCTGTCCGATATCTGGAAAGAAGCTGACAAATCCTGAGACTTCTGATTCCATTTCTCCCTCAGGTAGAATTGAAGGGGTCTTAGGTGAAGTCTTCCTAAGGAAACGAACTGTTCCAGAGAGGAAAGGGTCCCCAGCAGACTCATCCATTCCCTCGCAGAACAATGTTCTTTCTCTAGGAAGGCAGTCAACTTCTCTAGGCAGCGATCTCTTCTTTCTCGGGATGGAAATGCTTCAAAACCCCAAGAATCCATCCGAATCCCCAGGTAGACAATGCTCTGCTGAGGAATCATCTGGGACTTCCCGAGGTTTACTAACAGTCCTAGGGACTGGGTCATATTTAGTGTAATTGACAAGTGCTCCAGACAGCGATCCTTCGATTGCGCTCGAATCAGCCGTCGTCTAGATACAGTGAGATTCTTACGCCCTCCAGATGTAGCCAGTGTGCTACATTCCTCAAAATGCCCATGAACACTTGGGGGGCCGTCGAAAGTCCAAAGCACAGGGCCCTGAACTGGAACGCTCTTCCCTGAACCACGAACCTCAGGTATTTCCTTGAAGAGGGATGAATGGGTACGTGGAAATATGCATCTTGAAGGTCCAGGGACACCATCCAATCCCCTGGACGAAGAGCAGACAGAACCGAAGAGGTCGTCTCCATTGTGAACTTCGTCCTGATAACAAAGAAGTTCAGGGCGCTTACATCCAGTACCGGCCTCCACCCCCCTGAAGATTTCAGCACCAGAAACAGCCGATTGTAAAAACCTGGGGAATGGAGCTCTTGAACCGGTTCTATGGCCTCCTTCTCCAGCATCTGTTCTACTGCTTGTAGAAGGGCCTGGCTCCGGACAGGATCCTTGTACCTGGCTGATAACTCCCTTGGAGTTGTTGTCAAGGGAGGTCTCTCCCTGAAGGGGATGAGATATCCTTCCTTTAGAATAGAGAGGGACCAGTTGTCCGCCCCTCTCTGTGCCCAGACTTCGGCAAACCTCAGCAGTCTGGCACCCACTGCTGTCTGGAGGACTTGAACATCACTTGGTCTTCTTTGCTGGACGAGCTGAAGACCTTCCTCTTCTCTCCGGTCTTCGACTCCGGAAAGAGGCTCTTGAAGAAGGGCCCCCTCGAAAGGGCTCCTGAAAGGGCACTTTCTCCTTCTTTGCAAAAGGAACAGCAGGCCTCATCCTCTTAGAAGACTGAGCAAGAAGATCTTGGGTAACCTTCTCCGATAAGGAGCGAGAAATCTCCTTAACTGTCTCCTGTGGAAAAAGATGGTTTGACAGAGGCGCATACAACAGAGAGGACCTCTGGAGAGGAGACACAGATTTAGTTAGGAAGGAGCTGAAAACTGACCTTTTCTTGAGAATTCCAGCTCCAAACAAGGCAGCGACTTCGGTAGAGCCGTCCCTCACTGCTTTGTCTAAACAGGACAAAATGCTGACAAATTCCTCCATGCTGAGGAATTCGGGGTCCTGCGTCCTCCTGGCCAACGCCCCAAGGGACCAATCCATAAAATTAAAGACTTCCATTATCCGAAAAAGGCCCTTGAGGAGATGGTCCAGCTCACACATTCCCCAAGTCGCCTTCGCCGCAAGGAGAGAAAGCCTTCTGGATGAGTCAACCAGAGACGAAAAGTCAGCATCCGCCGATGAGGGGAGACCCAACCCCATCGGTTCCTTGGTCTCATACCAAATACCAGACTTCCCCGAGAGCCTAGAAGGAGGTAAGGAGAAAACAGTCTTGCCCGCTTCCTTCTTCGACTGCATCCACTCCCCAAAGCCCTTAAATGTCTTCTTCATAGATATAGTAGGGCGCATCTTCACAAATGAGGAGGCTTTCGACGACTTGGTACTTGTCAATAAAGACCCAGGAGAAGGAGGGGCAGCATGACGAAGAGAGTCTCCAAACTCCTGAACCAATAAAGCAGCCAGTCTCTTGTAGTCCGAGATCCCAGCGTCTTTGGGGGATTCATCCTCTGAAACGTCCTCCAAAGGAGCAGCCGGAGAAGAAAGCTTGAAGGAAGAGGAGCGCCTATCAGGAGAAGAATGCTTGGAAGGAGAGGCGTTTCTGTCCATTGAAGAGCGCCTGCCAGGAGTAAGGCACCTGCTGCCAGTCTGGCGACTGTCAGGAGAGGTGCTCTTGTCCACCGAAGAGCGCCTGCTAGGAGAGAGGCGCCTATTACCAGAAGAGCGCTTGGCAGGAGAAAAGCGCTTGCTGGGAGGGGGGCGCTTGTCAGAAGAAGAGCGCCTGTCAAGAGGAGAAGAGCGTCTGCGATGAGAAGAGCGTCTGGAAGGAGAGGCGCTTCCTTCTGAAGAAGAGTGCCTGGAAGAAACGCGCCTGCTGGGAGAAGGGCGCCTACTAGGAGAAGAGCGCCTACTCGACGTAAAGCGCTTGCTGCTGGAAGGGCGCTTAACGGGAGAAGAGCGCCTGCTGGAAGAAGGACGCTTACTGGAGCTCTTGACAGGAAGAGAATCGTCCTTCCTTCGCGAAGAATCCTTGGCTAGCGAACCCACAAGAGCAGACAACTGAGCCTGGAGACCGACCAAAATCTGCTTGATCGACTCCTGTACTTCTCCTGGAGAGGACGAGGGGGATCTTCGGGCTCTCTTCTTGATCACTGGAGATTCCTCTGGGAAGCGCTCAGGGCTTGAATCCAAGGCGTCACCTCTAGGAGCCTTCCAGGACCTCTTCAAAGGGCGCGACTCCTCAGCCGAACTCCATCCGCGCCTCGGAGAAGACGAGTCAGAAGCCGAAAAACACTTCCTTAGGATGCCTTTCCTGTGGCGATCCAAGGCAGCCTGGGACGCATCAACAGGGTCTGCCGAAGGGACGCCTGACCGTTGGGGATGCTCTACATCCTCCTTGTGGCTTTCGACATTCCTCCTCCACTGGTCCTGGGAGTTTGGAAGCGGTCTAGGCCTAGGAGCAATGCGGAGCCGGTCAGACGCCCCCTCCACTGCACTGGGGACACTGCACAAATCACTATCACTCTTACCTTTTTCTTCTTTCATAGCACGCAGTTGCGATCGCATCCTACGGATCTCCGCCTTCATAGCAGCCATTTCTGATGACGAATCCGCAGGTTCGGTGAAGGAAGAAGGGGCTGAAACCAGAGTTTTAGGAGAAACTACAATGGTATTAGTGTCTACCTCAAGCTCATTAGATCGAGACCTACTAGAGCTTCTAGAGGAAGCCTTCCTAGCTCTATCCTTCTCAAGTTTCCTCACATAAGCATTCAAAGCCTTCCATTCCTTCTCAGATAGATTCTCGCATTCATTACACCTATTATCAAAAGAGCAATCATTCCCCCGACAACTCATGCATACAGTGTGAGGGTCTACCGAAGCTTTCGGTAACCTCACCTTACACTCTTGCCTAACACACACTCGAAACACCGGTGCAACATTAACATCAGACATCTTGACAGAAAAATCCTAAACAATTCCAAAAAACAGTCAACAATAGCGTATGCCAAGCCAAAGATCTAATGCGTCACCAAGACTCCGTCCAAAAAAGATCCTCAGCAAGCGAGAAAGAAATCCAAATCAGGAGGAACCAACAACAGATGTTGTCGGAACCAGCGACAGAGAAAATCTGATTAGAAAACGGGAATGGTTCCTATTCCCGCCACCCAGCGGCGGGAAAGGTAGATCACCTGACCTACCTGCTGCATGTGCCGCGAGATTTGAAATTCTGTCGGGAACGTCGGAGACTATAGCTAAGTATATATCTGACGGGTAAGTTGCATGTACAAAATTAGATTTTCCCTCCTTATTAAAACTCCCAGGATATTTGCTTACTCAAGTTGGATCAGCCTGAGATTTGTATTAACAGTCATATGGTTTTCCATAAAGTTCATAATTGGTAAAATCGTACCTCTGAGACAGTACTATATGAATGGAAACCAAATGAGTTGTATAGTCCTAGACACTGATATTTGGATTGGTTTATAGTCAGTCTGTCCAGGCTTTCATGACTGAAGAGAATTTGGGAACAGGATTCATGCCAATGGAAGCTCAAATCTTACAACCTGCAGTCTTCCTCTCCTGATGAAATCTCCATGCAACAAACTTCCCAGTATGGAACAATGACTTTTTGAATGGCCAATAAATAGGAGCCACCATCAAAGGAAGATTCAGAGTGGTATAGCTGCCTGGTCATTAAAACATGGGAAAATTTTCCACCTTTAACCTATGCAGATGAGCAAGAGAAGTCCAAAATGATACCCACTATTTTTCAGTGATTCAGTCTCCAGAAGTAAGTTGTTAACTGAACACTGACCTAAAACCATGATGATGTCTCCAAAAAATTTTAAACCATCAATCTAACCTATGTAACAACAGCATCAGCTTGACTTTGAATCACAGGATAACAGCTCTCAGTCTCAAATTGAGTGTATATTCTACGATTCTTGGATGGCAAAGGGCATATGGGTTTTTGAGTTGAATGCAATTCTGGCAATAACTCCCACAACTGGCAATGTTGCCAGTTGGAATTATGTCACACTTTGCTTTTGCTCAAACAAGGAGAGAGAAGTTGCAGTTCTCTGACTGGTGCTTGCTTAACCTACTTCACCGTTTCCCTTAGTGTTACCATCTGGTGAATGCATCACATACTAATCTCTATCCTAAACCAAGTAAGTTTAAATGAGACTTTGCTGAGTATTATACCTACTTGGTTGACTGATTGATTATGAAATTTAGGTCTTGAGGACCAAGCGCCAGAAACCATCAGGGTTCTTCAGAGCCATAATGAAAGTGAAATATACAAATTAATGATATGATTGATAATGAATATGATATTTTTATGATAAAATAAGGTTTTACTTATACTTACCTGGTAGTTACATATAGCTGTCGTCTCTGACGTCACGGCAGAATTTTAAATTTCGCGCTAGCGCTATAAACACCTAGGTGATCCCTCTACCAGCGCCCTCTATTAGTAACAAGGAACTATCCCAACAATGTTCTAGAACCCATTAAGTTTTAAGCCCACTTGACATGAGAGGGGAGGTGGGCGGGTTTACTCATGTAACTACCAGGTAAGTATAAGTAAAACCTTATTTTATCATAAAAATATCATTTTTACTTATAGAACTTACCTGGTAGTTACATATAGCTGATTGGCACCTTTAGAGGAGGTGGGACCATGTCAGCCACATATATTGTTAGAAATCAAAACATGAATTTTAGTTCCTTACCTTGAAGGATTGCTGACTCAGCGGTTACTGCCTCTGTAGTCTGCTTATCCTCGATTGTATAGACAGGATATAAAGGATCCGGGTGTCAGATACAATCTGTTAGTACTTGCTGTAGAGGACAACGCCGTGACGGACAAGACTTACTATGCCCTTGCTCTGGGCGCAGTACCAAATTAACAATAAGGGATCACCTCTATCACCATAATATTAAAATTTAAAAATTAAAAACTTTCAACCACAAAATTAAAAAGACTGTAGGCACTCCTAAACCAACAAACATAGTACCTACAGACGACGCAACCAAACTCAATTTCCAACATCAAGGAGAAAATGTTAGTCGGATAGGGTTGCCCCTCTTTCTCCCTCACCCACCACCGTGTCAGTAACTACTAAAGGCCCTAAGGTACTGCCATTGTCAAAATCTGTCTTCAATTCTAACAAGTAATGCGATGCGAAGACCGACTTACATCGCCAAAATGTAGAGTTCACAATCTTTTGCACTGAGAGATTGTGCCTGAAAGCTAAAGAAGTAGCTACAGCTCTTATCTCATGTGCTCTCACTTTCAGAGTTCCCGTGTCTGAGTCCTGACAATTCACATGGGCTTCTGAAATAACTTCTCTTAAGAAGAAAGCAAGAGCATTCTTGGAAAGTGGTCTTGACGGGTTTCTCACAGAACACCACAAGTTCTCCGAAGAGCCCTGATACCTTTTGTTCGGTGAATATAGAACTTTAAGGCTCTCACGGGCACAACAATCTCTCTTGTTCTCCTTCTCCCACAAGATCTGAAAGGCTCTTAATGCTGAAAGACCTCGGCCATGGTCTGGACGCATCTTCGTTCTTCGCTAAGAACCTAAGAGAGGAAGAACATACAGCTTTTCCTTGAGAGAAACCAATAGTTTTGTCCAAGGCATGAACCTCACTCACCCTCCTGGCTGTTGCGAGTGCTACTAGAAAAATAGTTTTCTTAGTCAAATTTCTCAACGAGACATCTGCCAAAGGTTCGAATTGATCTGAACAAATCCATTTACGAACGATGTCCAAATTCCATGCTATTTGTTTAGGAACTTTCGTCTTCGAGGTATTAAAAGACTTAAGTAAATCCGTTAGATCCTGATTGTTCGAGATGTCTAGACCTCTGTGCTTAAATACCGACGCAAGCATTGATCGATACCCCTTAATCGTGCTCAAAGACAATCCTTTTTCCTTATAAAGGGATAGCAAGAACTTCGCTATTTGATTTAGAGAGGTTTTAGAAGACGAAACTCCATGTCTATTGCACCAGTCTCTAAACTGATTCCATCTTGCCTGGTATACTGCGTCCGAAGACTTTCTTCTGGGTCGCGCAATAGCGCTTGCAACCTCCTTTGAAAAACCTCTCTTCCTGAGGAGTCGCCGACAGTCTGCAGGCGACAAGCCGTCAGAGAGCGGACAAGTTCTGATGGAACCTCAGGAAGTGGGGCTGTCTGAGTAGATCTTTCCTCGACGGGAGGATCCTTGGAAAATCTGCGAGGAGGAGGAGAAGATCTGGGAACCACTCCCTCGATGGCCAGAAAGGAACAATTAGTGTCATCTTGGTGTTCTTGTGGTTCCTGAACTTTTCCAAGACCTTCCTGATAATTTTGAAAGGTGGAAAAGCGTAAAGTTCCAGGCAATCCCAACTCATTGTCACTGCATCCACCCAAAGTGCCTTGTCGTCCGGATCTGGGGAGCAATATACAGGGAGGCTTTTTGTTCTGTCTGTTGCAAACAGGTCTACTAGCGGACAACCCCACAGATTCCACAACTGTTTGCAAACCTGCGGATGTAAGGTCCATTCCGTGGGCAAGACTTGATTCTTCCTGCTTAAGAGATCCGCTGTTACGTTCCTCTCGCCTTTTATGAACCTGGTCAATAACGTGACCTCGTTCTCTTCCGACCATTCTAAAAGTTCCTTGGTCGTCTGATACAGGGAGAAGGAATGAGTGCCCCCCTGCTTTTTTATATAAGCAAGAGCTGTCGTGTTGTCCGACTGAACTAGAATTACCTTGCCTTTTACCTCTTGTTGAAATTGCATCAGGGCTAGATGTACCGCTTTCAGTTCTTTCACATTTATGTGCAGCTCTTTCTGTTCTTCCTGCCACAGGCCCGAACATTCCTTGTTGACTAAAGTCGCTCCCCACCCCTGATCCGAAGCGTCTGACAAGAGTGTGAGGTCTGGGTTCTTGATATAAAGAGAAATTCCCTCCTCTAGTCTTTCTCTTGAATTCCACCAGGACAGTTCCTTCTTGATCCGATCTGAGATCTTGAAAAGAAAGGAATCCGGATGGGTTTTGCGTGGCCATTGGCTTTGTAGATAAAACTGCAGAGGCCTCATCTTGAGTCTCCCCAGTTTTACGAACTTCTCCGTCGAGGCTAAGGTCCCCAGCAAGCTCATCCACTGGTTGGCTGAGCAAACCTCGCGATGTAGAAAGTCGTCTATCATGCTTAGACAAGACTCTACTCTCCGTATGGATGGAGAAGCCCGAAAAGTCAGAGAGTCCATCCTCACTCCCAAATAAACCATCTGTTGTGATGGTGAGAGGGACGATTTCGGAACATTGACTAGTAGACCTAGTTCCTTTGCCAGAGATAATGTCTTTATTAGGTCCTCCACACATTTGGCTTTGGAGTGTGCTTTCAGAAGCCAGTCGTCCAGATACATTGACATCCTTATTCCTTGCAAGTGAAGATTCTTCGCCACCGTTGACAGAACTCTTGTAAACACTTGAGGTGCAGTTGACAGTCGGAAACAAAGAGCTCTGAACTGGAAAACTTTGCCTTGGAAAACAAACCTCAGGAACTTCCTTGATTCCTGATGGATTGGAACGTGGAAGTACGCAACCTGGAGGTCTATCGAGACCATCCAGTCGCCCGGTTGAAGAGATGCCAACACCGACTCTGTCGTCTCCATCGAAAATTTCGTCTTTTTTACAAAAACGTTCAATGCGCTCACGTCTAGAACTGGCCTCCAACCTCCCGACGCCTTCGAAACTAAAAAGAGGCGTTTGTAAAACCCCGGAGAGCATGGGGCCGGCACTAATTCGATGGCTTGTTTCCTTAGTAGTGCTTCTACTTCTTCTCGAAGGGCGCAAAACTTCTGAGAGTCGTTGGAGTACGCTTGAAAAGAGACTGGAGCGTCCGACAGAGGGGGCTTTTGTTGGAATGGGATGGAGTACCCTTCCCGGATCACCTGTAAGGTCCAAGGATCTTGAGTGACCTTTTGCCAGGCCTCCGAGAACGACTGGAGTCTGGCACCTACTGCTATGTGGAGGACAGCACACTCATTTCTTTTGTTGAAAATTGGAAGGTCGAGTAGAAGATTTTCCTTTCCCACGAAACTTGGAAAAGGGCCGAGAAGCAGACTTGCTCCTGAATGTCTTGGAAGTGTCTGAAAACACCGAAGTTTTGGCGGAAGTAGCTACAGGTGTAGTCTTCTTCGGTTTCTTTGCTGACTGAGCCAACAGGTCCTGTGTTGCTTTTTGTGTGAGAGCTTCAGCAGTCTCTCGAACTAATTCCTTCGGGAACAAGTGGTCCTTCGACAAAGGGGCAAAGAGGAGAGCAGACCTCTGGCTGCGGGAAACACCCTTCACCAAAAAAGAGCACCAGAGTTGTCGTTTCTTCAGAACTCCGGTTGCAAAAACCGAAGTTAGCTCCAAGGCACAATCGCATACTCCCTTGTCTATGCAGTCGACTACCGAAGTGAAATCCGTCAACTGCGCATCCGAAAGTCCGAATTCTTTGACTTTCCTAGCCAGAGCCGCCACTGACCAATCTAGGAAACTGATGACCTCCACAACAGCGAAGATACTCTTGAGAAGATGATCCAACTCCGACTGCGTGAAGAAGATCTTCGCTGATTGAAGAGCTGTGTGACGACTTGAATCCACTAGACTGGAGAAGTCCCCTTGAGCGGAGGCAGACACACCCAAAGAAAAACGTTCTCCAGTCTCGTACCACATGCGGCTGCGATGAGCCAATCTGGAGGGTGGAAGACAAAACATACTCTTGCCTTGCTCTCTCTTGTCTGAGAGCCAGGAATTAATCTTCTTGATAGCCTTCTTGGCGAAATCGCCAAAACTAGGCGAGTAAAAGGAGCTGGATCCGGCGTTATCCCTCTTAAACTGCGATCTGGGAGATGCCGAGTCGAAGGCTTAAAAGAGTCCCCAAAGTTCTCAACGAAAAACTTGAGTAACTCCTTATAACCCGAAGATTTCTCCTTGATTCCTGGAAAGTCCTCTTCCATTTCTACATCTTCTTCATTTTCCTCTTCTACAGAAGACACAGGAGACAATTGGTGTACAGGAACAGTTTCCTGACGAAACGTAGGTCGCACGGAATCTAAAGTCTTGCGACCATGCCGATGTGGCGCCGAATCCGTCAGGTGTGGCGCCGCGCCAAGCTGAAGTGGCGCCGCGCCATGCTGAAGTGGCGCTGCGCCATGCTGAAGTGGCGCCGCGCCAAGATGAAGTGGCGCTTCGCCAACAGAACGTGGCGTATCCGGAGCCAGAGAAGAATGCTGAAGCGCCTGGTTGAGCCTCTTCACTGGTGCATGCGAAGTGGGAGGCTCTTGCGCCAAGACTTGTGGCGCATTCAAAGGAACGGGGATCTTGTTGACCGGTAGTAGGAGGAGGCACTCTGCGATGAAGCTGGACGAGATGTAGACGCTCCTGGTACGAAAACACGCTTATTACTAGCAATAGTACGCGTAGGTTCCTTCCGACGAGGGGGCTGATCCACTGAAGAGGAGGAGGAAAAAGCTTCAGGATCCTCCCAGAAGCTACAGCCCGCTTGCGGATCCGTCAACAATCTTTTCTTAGGAATCGCTGCAGGAGAGACGGCGCGAGACCTCTTGAGAGGGCGAGAAGAATGCTTGAAGCACCCACTTCGAGGAGGAGTCAAAGAATCATCACCACTAGAAGACACATCCCCAGCAGCGCCTTTCCTATGGCGTGCGGAAGCATCCTGGGATTGCACAACAGGAATACTTGAGGGGGTGACTGTTCGGGAGCAAGCCCCACTCGCCTCCTTTCGGTTTTCGACATGCCCTCTCCCTGAACCAGGGGAGTCCGACAGAGGTCTAGACCTGGGAGAACGAGTGGGCCGAACAGACACCTCCTCCACTAACACTTCACTTCGAGGAGCCAACTTTTCAATGGCTTGGCCCATCGTCTGGATGGCCGAAAGCACTGCTGAAAATTTAGTGTCCATCTGGACTTTTAACTCTGACACGGTGATAGGATTGGGATCAACAGGGTCGGACAAAGGAGAGTTAATAGGAGAGGGGTTAACAGATTGAATTACCTGCCCTACAGACTTAGCAGATGATGACCTCTGTGAAGCTTTCCTAACTCTGTCCTTTTCTAACTTCCGTAGATATTTCTCTAAGGCTGACCATTCATCCGTTGTTAGATGCATACATTCCTCACATGTATTCTCTGAATTACAAAATTTACCCCTACATGAAGAGCAAATTGAATGGGGGTCGATAGCCGCCTTAGGCAATCGAGTCCTACAGCCTAAAGCACAATATCTATACTGAGAACCAGAATCAGACATATTGTACAAAGAATTAATTCCAACCACAAATTGCAAAGCGCTAGCTAGCAAAAAACCACAAAGAAATACTTAAGTATAAATTGCAGATAAAAAATTCAACCACGAAACGAGACCGTGTTGCCGGTCTCTCGGCAGAAAACTTAATGGGTTCTAGAACATTGTTGGGATAGTTCCTTGTTACCTATAGAGGGCGCTGGTAGAGGGATCACCTAGGTGTTTATAGCGCTAGCGCGAAATTTAAAATTCTGCCGTGACGTCAGAGACGACAGCTATATGTAACTACAGGTAAGTTCTATAAGTAAAAAGGTGAATGATGAAATACTAGTAAAATTCAGTGTTAAAATATGAACGTAAAAAAATATACACTTAGTATAAGAGTAAATAAGACTAAAATCTTTATTAAATATACTGAAATCATATCTCATTAAAATAACCAGATTCTTTCAGATAACTCATAAAGCTATCTACCTAAATGTCATCATTTCAAATTTCTACAATAATCTTCCCAATTAGTAAGTACTTTGCCCTAAGGTGATTAAATTTAGGACAGTGCACCAGCATGTGCTCAACGGATAGCTGACCACCACAGTGAGCACAAACTGGGGCACTGGCTCCCTCTAAAATATAGCTGTGAGTGAAGCAGGTATGGCCAATCCTAAGCCGTGTTAGGATGATCTCAAATCTTCTGTTACGACTAAAACCCAAACTCCAAAAATCGATACTTTTTCTAATGTTTCTCTACTTCCTGTTTGTGGATAAAATGGGGGAAGTCCATCTCTGCTGCCATTTTGTACAAATGTATCGTCTGATAACTGGAAACATATCCAAATGTGGCACCTTATTAGTTAAGAAATCACATCTTGCAGCATCCTCTGCTTTACTATCAGCCAGTTTGTTCCCTTCTACACCAGTGTGCCCAGGAATCCAACAAAACTTTACTGATTTGTGGCGAACAGAAAGATAAAAAAAAAAAAGCTATTCCTGAGCCTTTTGAATTAAGGGATGGGTAGGGTTAAACTTCTTCAGGGCTTCTAAAACACTCCTTCAGTCACTATATATTACTGTGGATTTAAATTTCTTATCAGATGCAAGATTTAAAGCATCAACTATGGCTGTTACTTCAGCAGTGAATATGGATGAGGAGTCTGATAACTTTTTTATATATGATTCCCCTCACACACCACTGCACATCCTACTCCATCTTCCGATTTTGATCCTTCAGTATAGATTTTCCTGTCATTTATATGGCTCTCATCATGCTCCAAAAACTTGTTTCTGACTTCTTTTCCAGACGATCTTCTTTGTCTCTTTAAAGCAGACATCTATTGCTGGAATAAACCATGGAGGGATAGCAAGATGTTTCACTTGTAGGATCTTCTGCATTTTTAAACTTTCATCTTCCAGTTCACCCAGCTGTCTGATTTGAAATGGTATTGAAGATCTAGATCCACAAAGACTTGAGTCATACTGTTTTAAGATCTCAAAAGGATTCTCCTTCGAGCTTTTCAGCTGCATGGTGTGTCTCAGACCTAGCTCATGCCTCCTCAAGTCCAGAGGTAGCTGATGGGAGTCTACATAAATACTTTCAATGGGTGAAGTTCTAAAAGCTCTAGTACAGATCCTAGGCCCCATATTATGCACAGTGTCCAATTCCTTGAGTTTAGTCTTTGAAGCAGATGAGTATACTTAGCAGCCATGGTCTAACTTGGATAAACATACTGCATTATAAAGCCTTAACAATGATTTCTTATCAGCACCCCAATTAAAATTACATACTACTTTTAAAATATTTAGTGATCTCTTCACTTTCACTTTTAACTGGTCAATATGATTATTCCAAGTGAGCTTTTCATCAAAGACCAATCCTAAAAATTTTACTTCAGTAGTGTAAGGTAAAATAATTCCATTCAAGGTAAGAGTTGGAATGGCTTCCCTAGTTCGGCGTCTGCGGAACAGAACAGTGACAGTTTTAGATTCGGAAAATTGAAACCCTTGCTCATTAGCCCACTTGCTTACTTTATCGATGGCTCTTTGTATGATGCTGCATCATATCCTGTGCAGTACAGAGCCAATTCATCTACAAATAAAGAGACTTTTACTGGTGATGATATCTTTTCTAATGCTCCATTCATGGCAACAGCAAAGAGGGTGACACTAAGGACACTACCCTAAGGAACTCCCTCTTCTTGTAAGATCGTGATACATGATTCCCAACTCTTACCTTTATATATCTTTCTGATAAAAACGAATTTATAAATCTGATCACTTTTCCTTTAATGCCCATCTTATACAACGTTTTTATAATACCATAACGCCATGTGGTGTCATATGCCTTTTCCAAATCAAAGAAAACTCCTGTTGTTTGGCTCTGTTTAGTAAAACCTTGTAGTATTTGGTTTGAGAGCCTGAGCAAGGGATCTAAAGTAGATCTAGCATTCCTAAAGCCAAACTGGAATGGAGAAAGCAATTTATTTGTTTCTAAGTGCCATACAAATCTGGTGTTAATCATCTTTTCCATCAGCTTACAAACACAACTGGTGAGATCTATTGGTCTGCAGCTACTGGGTAAAGCAGGATCCTTGTTCGGTTTCTTCACAGGGAGGATTAATGATAATTTCCAGCTCTTATGAGTAATACCAGTTTCCCAGATTTCATTTATTATATCTAAAAGAAATTTCTTTGACTTTTCTGGGAGATGTTTCAGCATTTCGTAAAGTATTATCTTCACCAGGGGCTGATGGTTTGGTATTCTGCAAGGCATCTTTGAGTTCCTGCAATGTAAATTTTGCATTATATGGTTCAAAATTATCCTCACTTAAATCAAGAGAAATCTGGGCATTTCTACTGTCCTGGGATTCTACAGAATAGTTCTCAGTACTTGACATTCTCAAGAAATGTTCTCCAAATTTTTCTGCGACCCTCTCTGGTTGGGTGATTAGGTCACCAATTACCCTACGGGTAGGCAGAGGTTCAGGGACAAACTTACCACTTGGTTTTTTAATTTTCTTCCAAATCATTTTGGATGGTGTTTTTGAGCTAATGCCATTAATGTAGTACATCCATGACTTTCTTTTCACTTTTTAAAATATTTATTTTGCTTGGCCACAGCAACTTGGTAGATAACTTTGGCTTGGGCAGTTCCACTCCTCTTATACTGTACTTTTTGTAGCATTTTCTAGAGATCTTTCTCATACTACTGCAGGTTTTGTTCCACCAAGGAACTGCTAGTCTAAAGGCCTTCCCTTTTGTTGTTGGAACAAAGGCAATTGCACTGTTGATGGTGTGTCACTGAAGTAATTATATGCCTCCAAGATAGATGGAAATGATTTTACATTCTTATCCATGAGAACAGACTCACTAAATTTCTTTCAGTCTGCTTCATCTACATTCCATTTGGGAGTAACTCAGAAGGATGATTCTTAACTGTTTTTATATGAATTGGGAAGTGGTCACTCCAATTTGGATATTCATTTACTGACCATTCATAATCAACATTCATAATCAATGTGAACACTAGATGAGCAAAAGCTCAGATCGATAGCCGAATAAGTATTGGAGTATATGTTATGGTAAGTCATGGCTCCATTATTGAGTATAGTGATATTATGATCATCCATAATACCCTCCAACATCCTACCGTTGGCATCTGTCATGTTCCCACCCCATATGGGGTTGTGAGCATTAAAATCACCAAGCTGATTGATCAGTAAATGAATATCATTATAAGTGAAATCCAAATCAGGAGAAAGATAGATGGAGCAAACTGTAATTTGCTTGTCTAAAATGAAAGTTACTACTACAGCTTGGAGATGAGTATTAATCGATAGCAAGCAGTGTTGCAACGACTTATGCGCAATAACTGCTGCACCCCCCTTAGCTCTATCTCCGATTGGTGGTGGAGAATTATATATGCTGTAATTTAACCCAGGATTATATTGTGTGCTTCCAAGCTCAGTTTCCTGGAGACACAATACCTGGGCTATGGTCATGGAGCAGTACCTTCAGCTCTTCATTTCGAGCCCTATGACCTTTACAGTTCCATTGTAGTATTGAAGTGAAAACTATTTTTTGGGCTTGGTGGAAAGCCCTTGGAATGAAGCCTTCTCATTTACTCTTTTGTTTATGAGTATTATCAAGAGATGATTTGGAAAGGATTGGTCTTGACAGGTTTGGTTTATTGTCTGTTGATTTACTGGTGTCATTTTGTTTCCCTTTCTTGTCAGTTTGTTTAAATTCAGGCTGGGGTTCTTGCATCGAGCTTAGTACTCCGTATCTATTACTAAGTGATGCATGTTTAATTGGAGGAGAGGACGAGGGGGAACGTCTCCTCTTTTGGTGCTTTTGTTCCTCAGTCTCCATTAAAGCAGGCAGAGACTCTGTCTGAGACAATTCCAAGGTGGTTGGATTAAGTGCCATCTTATCCTTCTTGGAGGCTTGTGCTCTAGCCTCAACAGGCTGAGCACCTGACCCAGATGGCTAGGCCACTACCACAGGGGTTGATGCACCTGCTACATTAGAGGATGCTGCCACTGCACCCCTAGTGGTAGATAGGGGTAGTGGCTTAAGAACTTGAGCATAGCTCCTATGTTGTTGTCCTAATTGTCTTTTTGCAAAACCGATACTTATATGCTCTGCATTGGCTTTATTTAGTGCAGACAGTTCACATTTGTAAATTTCATAATTTCTTTTATTGGATTTATGTTCCAGTTGACAATTAACACATTTTGCTTTTCTATTACACTCATCATCATGATGGACACCAGAGCAGTTTATACAAATTTTAGCCTTTTTGCAGCTTTTTGATGGGTGGCCATACTCAATACAATGATAGCACTGCATTGGTCTTTGCTGGAAAGAATGTACTTGTACCCTTTCATTTTCAAATATAACATGAGAAGGTACTTCAGAGTCTACGAAGGTTAAAATGATCATGTTGGCAATAGCTGCCTTTTTCACTCTCCAAACTGAAGTGGGACTAATTTTTGGAATTTCTTCTTCTGTCATGTTATAAAGGTCTTTATCAAATAGTACTCAGCTTAAGGGGCTTGATTTTCGTAATCATTTCATAATTTTCTATGTCCGACAAGGTCAGCATATATGTTTGGGTTGTGGATTTGGCATGAATAAGAACGGTGTTCTTCCCAAAACGAGAAATATCACCACTCTTTATTCCTCCCACCTTTTCTCAAGAAACCTGCAAAATTTTCTTCCTTGGCTGAAGCTGCCACCCACATAGGAGGTTTAGGAGTCCTTATTTCTGCATTCTGGTTTCTCTCTGGTTTATTCTGAGCTCATTTAGATGGCACATAAATGTCCATGTCTTTAGGAACTTTGTCTGTTAAGGCTCCCCGTACTGTAGCTTGACCTATTTGTATGGCACTTATCATACTACTAGCCCTTACAGCCTCATCATGGCTTCTAAAGGTAACCCACGCTTCCCATTTACATTCAATATCAATAAAGTTCATCTTGATTTCTACAACAGTTCCAAGTTATTTCAGAGCTGTCGAGATCATTTCATAATCACAACAGACTGGTAAGTCTTCGATATGGAGGATTCTCAAATTTTTCACACAACCTGGCTGTGTTGAAGATTTAATTTTTGATGAAGGTTTCTTAGGGAAGTCCGTGTCCTTGCTTTAAGTCATCATCAATGAAGCACGGCTAGAGGGTCCAGGGGAGAGGAAATCAAGAGGGGGATCAGGATATTTGTTATCACTGCTTTTTGTCAATTTATTTTTCGAGAAGTCATCAACATTTCGAGAAATTTCAACCTCCAAGGTGTGTGCAGAGGTCGTCATCTGTGCCAGAACAGCAGAATCAGAGGGTCCAGGGGTACTTGAATCCTTATAAATGCTACACATAAAGATCTGAGAGGGGTAAAAAAAAAAAAATAATAATAAACCTTAAAAAGATACCATCAGCCTTTCATGGTGATTATTCTTCCACCAATGGCACAAGTGAGAACTGACTCCCAAATGTTCACATCCCTACCCTACCCTACCCCACAGGGGATGGCACAACAAGATTACAGTGGCCCATGTGTAAGCCAAACTTGCTTGCTAGGACCAAAGGTATTACGAGAATACTGTCATTCCCACTCTAACTGTGTTATAGGCAAACAGGATAGAATGCTGAGAGTCCTATCCCCAGAACCGGGGCACCCCTGGAATCCGTGGTCCAGCCCTAAAGAATAGTTCCGCCTGATATCTCTCAGGTCCGAACATTATCGGGCAGCTGATGGTCCAACCACAGTTCCCACTATTTAGCTTTGTATAAACCCAATCCCAGCTATGATATCTTTTCCTGTTTATCAGGTCCAATAAATTTTAGCAAATGCAGAAAATTCCACAAAAATTAATTCAAAGAAATATATAATGGTCTATAGGACTCTTGGACTCAAACCTGGGAACAGATTCCTGGGGTTCAAAAGCCCCCTCATCACATCAAGGTGGTCCCAAATCGAGGGAAACACCTACTTGGTGCCTGACTTTGCTCAATTATGTAGGGACTGACTCCCTCATGACTGCTTAGCTTGTCCTGAGGAGTACTTCCTGCATTATGGATGTCCTCCTCTGTACTGTACCAGAGAAAGATGGGGACCTCAAACTTCTTAGCTTTTTTCACAAACTCATCTGTGAGGTCATCAACTGTTGCAGGAAATTAATCAGTTTTCATCTATCACCTCAACTTGCTGGCTATATTCAGCCTTGTTGTTGCCAATGGATTCATACCAGGATGCAACTCTTAGACAGTCCATCCACATTGTTTAACTGATTATCTCTTCATCAAGTCTTTGACAGGACCCATTACCGAGTACTTCCTGACTGCGAAGGCTCTTTCTTGATTATGTCCATGACTTGGTTAAGTTGGTTAGCTGACTGCAAAACTGCCATTTTCTGAATCAGTGTCCTGATTAGTTCCTCCATGACCAAGTTTCATGAAGCTGACCAGGACAGGCTCTGCTAGACTCTGATGACCAGAGTCATAACTGGTACCACACTGACCGTATGCTATCCTGCCCACTTGCAGAGAAAACCTCATTCCACAATGATTGTCCTCCTCTTGTGTCTTAACCCTCCTCTTCCCCTACGAAACTCATCAATGCATCAGCCACTTCCCATTGTCTGATTCAGTTGCTATTTGGGATTTCAGCAGCTCTTCCCATCATATCTTTAGTCTTAAAAGGCAGAATCTGTGGATTCCAAATGTAACTCTGTAGTTGCTGTTGTTGTTGGGTGGCCATAACCACCCTGCCAACAACATTAACATCAATACCTTTGTAATCGAGGCTTTAGGGCCTACTATATCAGACAGTCCAATCATACTTTGCCTGGCTCAGTACTTCCAGGCAGAACTCAGTCCCCAAAAGGAACAGGGACAAGCAAGCCAATTGCTGATGATAGCACAGCATAGTTATTAAACCCTGAGGCTGAAGAAATCAAGTGGTCTCTGGACTTGATACTTTTCCCATTCTTCTTTTGATAAGTCTATCTCTGCTACATTGCTTCACCTGATGCCCTTACCCCTACTGAGATATTACTAGAGAAAGACCAAAAGTACTACATCTAAAACTAGCAAAAAAATATTAACATGTATAATTCTATACTGCTTAGTAAAGAACATAAATAAAAAAAATCACAATGACAAAACAAATTACACATAACTATATAATTCGATGGTGGTATTGCATAAAAAAGTGAACACAATACTAATAGTACCTGAGAGCTACGTAACACTAGCCATACCCACATGCATAAAAACTAGGAAAAAATTTCAGTGCATTAAAATCCAAGAATACTGACTTTTGATGATAATGAATAAAATTTTACAACAATAGGCACCAAATCACACAATGCTGTTCTGACTTTAAAATAAATATGACATTTTTATAATAAAATAAAGTTTTATGTATACTTACCAAGTAACTACATAGCTATTACGTTTCATTTATCAGCAGCTTAAATTTGAAAATCCGTGGTAGCGTTCCAATATTTTGGTGTAGGTAACTCGCTCCACCCACTTTTGGGGAAGGATAGGTACAACACTACTAACTAGCCAAATTTGTTTATGCCCTATGCCCATGAAAGGGGAGGAGGGAGGGCTATGATCATGTAGTTACTTGGTAAGTATATATAAAAATTTATTTTATCATAAAAATGTCATTTTTATATAAGTAACTTACCAAGTAACTATACAGCTGAATCCCACATTGACAGGAGGTAGGAAGCATGGGCATGTACTACTTCAAAAAACACTCATTAATGGAGATGAATTTTTAAATAGCAAGTAGTTACCATTAAGAATGTTACTTGTGACCTACCTGACGAAAGAGCTCCAGCAGGAAAATGCTGCCTCTGATGCGGCTCATCTCGACCGTAGTGGCGTGGCAGTGAAGCCAGAGGCGACTCCACATTAATGGCGCTTTGCAGCCGGGAGTACTCCGATGGCTGCCAAAGCATACATAATACAAAAGCCCTTTCCCTGGGAGCAGTACCAACCAAAATCATAAAACACAAGTTACACATACACCATAAAACAGATGAGATACCATAAACAATTCACAGCATGACACAACGAATGATGGGGGCTCCAGGTACTCAGTATCCCCAACTTCCTGAAACTCGACAACAAATTCAAGGCGAGTAGATAGAGGAGTGTAGGGTTACCCCCTACCCTTCCTCCCCAAATACCATGCCAGCCACGGATAATGGGCCAAGGGTACTACAGTTCTCGTAAACAGTTTCGATGTCACGTAGATAAAAATTTGCAAACACTGATCTACACCTCCAGAAAGTGGATTGTAAAATAGAAGATAGGGATAAATTTCTCTTGAAGGAAATCGCTACTACCCTAATTTCATGGGCTTTAACCTTGCAAATTGGCAAGTCTTCTTCTTGAATCTTAACGTGCGACAAAGAAATCACATCTCGCAAGAAGAATGCCAATGCGTTCTTGGACAAAGGACATGTTGGATCCTTAACTGAAAACCAGAGGTTAGGGGATGCGCCTCTGATATTCTTAGTTCCTTCTAAATAATACTTAAGCATCGGATCCTCTAGATCCCACTGTGTGTCTGGATCCCTTGGATCCAACTAAACACTTGGATCCCGTAGATCCCACTTGATAAATGGATTCCTCAGATCCCACTGGATGAATTGATCCCTTGGATCCCACTGGACAACTGGATCCCTCGGATTCCACTAGACGACTGGATCCCTCGGATCCTGATGGATGCCTGGATCCCTCGGATCCCCTCAAATATCTGGGTCCTTCTGATCCCACTAGCTACTTGTACCCACCAGATCCCACTAAACTGGATCCTCTTTGCTCGGATCCCTTGGATCCAAAAGTGCGGTCTCCGTGTTTCTTAGAGATCCGCTTGGGCGACAGAAACTGATGCTCTGACACGACACTACAGGCAACACGTTATATGGATCATCCCAAACACTGCACAAAGGTTTGGGACTCAGATCCTGATCTCTGTTCTGCTTGCAAGGGATCGGAAATTCGGACTCAGCTGGGGATATTGGCCTTTTCAATGGCCTGGATGCACTTTTGAAGTGCCAGCTGCGCATCTGACTTGCTTCGCACTTGGATCTGTCGGATCCCAAATCCGTATCACTCGACGAAAGTGCATGAACTCCGATTTGGACGCCTCTCCAATGGCTGTCTGCTGAGTCCTGGTAATCCCGAACAACAGGCTCGGTTGAGGGTGCAACTACCCGTGGGCAAACCCCATCGACCTCCCTGGGACTTATGGTTTGTCTCCTCCCAGGTTTAGGGGAGTCTGACAGGGACCTTTGTCTAGGAGCATCGGTGGGACGAGTACAGTAGTCACCTCCTCCACTGACACAACACTTGCACCAACGTCACTAGCACTAATCTTATCCATAAGGCCCCTCACTGAAGCCCCTATTTGAGCCGCAGTGTTCACTAAGAGACCAATTTTCTGGTCCATTCTGGCTTCCAGACTGGCGATGGCATTGGATTCGGAATGTTGGAAGTTGGATAATGGAGTCACAGGTAAAGCGGAGGACTGGTGATCGGGGAAAAAACAGATATAGGAGCTGGAAGGGCATGCACAACAGGAGAAACCTGACTCACTGAATTCTTAGCTTCGGTCTTAGCTGCCGCTCTCCTATGTCTGTTTTTCTCAAGTTTGTCTGAGTAACTAGTTAAAGTCTTCCATTTCCCCTGATCCCATTCTTCGCATTCGTCACAGGTCAAGACTGCAGAGCAAGTTTGTCCTCTACATTTACAACAAATGGTATGAGCGTAATAATTGACAGAAGTGAGTTTGGTATTACAGTGAACCGCCCGTATTCGCGGGGGATGCGTACCACAACCCCCCGCAAATAGCTAAAATCTGCGAATACTTAAAACCCCTCTAAAAGCACTTAGAACTGCCCATTTTGATAGTTTAAACACAGAAAAACCCTGTAAAAATGCATAAACCTGAGTATCTTAATAGTTTTGTCACAAAAAGTGCATTTATTCATGAAAATTATATGAAAATACAGTAATTAGTGAATATTTCTCAGTGAAAAATACTGCAAATGGGCAAATTTTCCACGAATAATGGCTAGATATGTTCCACAGAGAAACCCGCGAATGCGTGAGTCCATGAATCATGAGAATGCGAATACAGGCTGTTTACTGTACAGCTTTTGCCGCAAAACCTACTACTAGCAGAACTAGAGTCAGACATATTCTGAGAAACAATAGTCCAAGCTAAATAAGGTAATGTAATTAGCGCAATCGCTACCAAGACTCGGAATACTTCACCAAAAAACGATGAAATTCATCCGGCGAATTATACTCAGTCAAAAGAAAGCTGAAGTTAACAACCATGTTACACTGTCAACCGGCAGAAATGAATTGGGCTAGTTAGTAGTGTTGTACTTATCCTTCCCAGAAAGTGGGCGGGGCGAGTTATCAACACCAAAATATTGGAACGCTACCGCAAATTTTCAAATTTAAGCTGCCGATAAATGAAACATAATAGCTATGTAGTTACTTGGTAAGTTACTTATATAATAAAG
Source organism: Macrobrachium rosenbergii (assembly GCF_040412425.1). NCBI lineage: Eukaryota > Metazoa > Arthropoda > Malacostraca > Decapoda > Palaemonidae > Macrobrachium > Macrobrachium rosenbergii. The sequence goes on from NC_089756.1 coordinate 56,020,930, forward strand.
GATAGTTAAATAAACTGGGGAGAACATCCATATACATGTTCACCTCTCAACTGCTTCATTAGTTTTGCTTGCCCTTAACCTGGCACAGACATACATGAAAAAATTCTATGCAATTCACATGGAAATTGTTAAGCTGTATGTACCTCCATCATAAACTTGCAAGCATGCAGTCAGTAACATTTATAATGAATATATACGAAAGTGAATTTATATTGAAGACAACCTAGGCTGTTTTGGAAAAACTGCAGAAGTACAGTACCTGAGACTGTCTGTGTGCTGGAGGTGGGTGAACTGCAGCAGCAACTTGTTGTGCATTTATACCTGATACCATTATTCTGATGGGCTGGTCATTACTACCAGGTACTGGAACTTGATCAGCAATAATCAACTGAGGTTCAACCTGGTAGAGACAAGAAATATGATACAAGACTAACCCAGAAAAATTTTAAGGAATAGCAGCTAAATTCCCTGTGAAATGTTCTTATTTTCATACTTTGTTATGCATGAATAAACAGAATACCTATGTGGAAAATAATCATGGAAAATGAAAAAAAAAAAAAAAAATGGTGGTTGCCTCAAAATTTAAAAGCAAAAAACACTATACGAACTTTAAAATAAGCATTCCTTCATACATAGGCTTAGCTAGTTGATAATCATGGAAGGACTTGACTCAACTACTACCTGCACTTTTAATCTTATAAAAAAAATTATTAAGAGCAAATTAAATAAAACCAATGGATTGAAACTTGACTTGTGTAATTACAATGAATGCCTGGCAGTCTTAGGGCTAATGAAATTATGAAACATATTCATAGGCTTCATTTTTACCCTGAATACTGAACAGGAATTGTCTCATGCTGTGTGCTTTACAACCATTAAAGCCAACAGATCTTTGATGATATGGTAGCAGATGAACTCCAACTTATGACTTTACATTACCTAATTCCATTTGACAACATTAACAATTGGTAATGTTCCTGATTACATTAAAAAAATACTATCAATTCAGTTTAATACTGATTCTACCGCAATAAAATCCTGTACAATGATCACTTCAACTACTACAGCCATGACAAATAATAGGTAACTCATGCTGATTAAGAAGTTTCTAAAATGATCTTATGGAACTGTTGTCGTAAAAATAAAAACTGAAAATAATGGAATCTACAAAACTAAGACACTTTACTGAGAATGACACTCAAAAATCTTAAACTCAGATTAGAACTGTGCTGAAGTGATTACATATACATTTTCACCTGAGTATGTATTTGCAGTATATGTAATCACTTCAGCACACTTCCAATCTGAGTTTTAGTTTAGATTTTTTTTTCACCTGAGTATGAGAAGCAGGAGATGGACTCTGAGTATTCAGCTGACTAACAGCACTGGAAGAGCCATCTCTCTGGTGTGTCTGGCGATGACGCTTCATGTCAGATCGAGCACGGAAGGGTTTACCACAATCTGGACATGGATGAGGTCTATCGCCTGTGTGGATACGCTTGTGGTTTTGCAGGTAAGAAGCAGCCCTGAAGGCCTTGCCACAGCGTTCACATTTGTAATTCTTCTCACCAGTGTGTATCCTTCTATGAACCACTAAACAATACTTCCTCTTGAAGTCCTTACCACAATATTCACACTGAAATTGCCTTGCGTCTGAGTGAACTGAAGTTGTATGATAACGCAAATCTCCCCACTGTCTGAAAAACTTTCCACAATGGTCACATTTATAAGGTTTTTCTCCACTGTGAAGTCTCAAATGAACTTTTAGAGCACTGGCTGCATAGAAAGCTTTACCACACTGCTCACACTGATGTGGTCGTTCACCTGTGTGTCCCCTCATATGGTACACTAATGAATTCTTGTGTGTAAACACCCTGGTACACCATGTGCATGCATAACCACCTTTCGCAGTCTTTCCCACTTTCATCTTCTTCTTTGGTGCTCCCTTATTTTGCGAATTTCCTTCTTTATGTTCAATTTTACGATGAGACATGAGCTTGGCCTTGGACTTGAAAACTCTGTAACAGTCCTCACAAGTGAATTCAGGTGGGTTTTCAGAGTGTTCTGTCTGAACATGGCTGTCCAGTGCCATCTGTGTGCGAAAGCTCTTCGGGCAAGCAACACATGAATAAGGTTTATCTGCTGTATTACTGTCATCTTCTTCCATGTGAGCAACTTTTAGATGAACCTCAAGCATACTTTCTTTCCTGAAAGTCTTATTGCAAAGTTCACACTTATAATGTTCTCTTGAATGCACTAAAGAATGTTCTTGAAGGGCATCTGCATTTTCGAATTCACCACCACATACTTCACATCTATGCTTTTTGTAAGGTTCATAATGATACTTGAGGTGTTCAAAAAATTTCAGCTGGCTATCAAAACCTTTTAAACAGATTTCACAATTAAATGGCTTTGGTTTAGTCAGGGTGTGAGTTTGTTTATGAGCATTAAATTGCTGCTGGTTTGTGAACTGCTCATCACAAAATTGACATTTATAACACTTGATGTGTTTTTTTGTGGTTTTTAACTTCTTAGGAATACGCTTCTTATGTGGTAATGACTTTTTCCCATCTGTGGTATAGTTCCCACTGTCATCTGGATCATCATCATTTGAATCCATTTCTTCCTCCATGTGATCTTCATCCTCTAGAACTTCTTCAACAGGTTCTTCTTCCTCAAAATCAGGACCTATGACCATCTCTTCTGCTTTCACAAGCTGTGGAGGTAAATGAGAAACAATGTCTTCTTCTTTTATATTCTGAGTAACGTATTCCAAGTACTCCTGCCTGCGACGGATTGGTCGGCCACTGCGGGACACAAGTGGTATAAGAGGTGGTGTCTGTTGTTGCTGTTGCAAACCAGCATCATTTTTGTTCATACAGTTTTGGTCATCAATCTTTTTAACATGCTCCTGAAACTGTTTTTGTTGATGTTGGATTAATCTCTGCTGCTGCTGTTCTGGTTGTTGCTGCATTTGCCTTTGCTGAGGGTGCTGAAACTGAAGAGATTTCTGTTGCTGCTGAAGTCTGAGGGGAAGCTGTCCTTGCCTTTGCTGGTTATGTTGTTCTGTATGCTGCTGCTGCTGAATTTGCCTTGGGAGCTGCTGCGTCTGAAGCTGCCTTTGCTGCTGCACCTGAAGTATCTGTCGCTTCTGATGCTCTAATTTTGCAGGTTTCCGATAGTCATGTAAAGTTTGAGGTAGTCCTTCATGTTCTAACTGAACAAGGTTGGCAGTCGTAACATCTTGCAATACATGATCAGATTGATCTTGATCAGTTAACTGCTGCTGCTGCTGTTCTTGTTGCTGAAGGAAATCTGAGTATGCTCTTTCCAACAACTGAGCTTTTGGTGTCTGGTGTTCGTGACGTACATGATGTACACTGGACGCTGAGACTGGAGCTGTTGTTGTTGGATTAATGACATCAAAGTAAAGCTCTAGAGGTGCAGAGACTGCTGCACTTTTTATAGCTGCATCATTCATTTCCACAAATGCAACATTATCAACAGAAACAAGTGCATCTGGAAACTTTCCCTGTTGGTCATCTGGTAGAGGCATTTGTGTTACATACTCTAAACTACTGTAGGAATCTTGAGAATTGTTGCCTGATGTGCTGAAGGTAACAGCTGAATTTCCAGCCACTGAAGTTAATGGAGTTCGTGTGCCCTGGGTAACAACACTTTCTAGCAGGGCTTGTGTTCCAGCTAGAGTAGTTGATACATAATGCTGTGATGTACCTAATGATGTTATGCTTGTTGCCCCAAGTGCACTTGCTGGTCCGTTAAGTCCAAGCTGCTCCAGCTGTGCAGTATCCATCTTGGGTAAACTGACAACATTCATTTCTAAGGGGCCATTCCCTCCTAAAATGCCACTGTCCTCTCCCTCTGACATAACTTAATTCTGTAACAAAGAAAATTTGACACATTAAAACTGAGAAAAAATTAAGCTTGTATCCTTTTCACTGTAATTTTATCTCTTAAAATACAAAATCTAAAAAACAATTTCCATATATTTTTTGCAGAATCCAGATAAATACTTCACTTCAGCTAATGCATTACCTTACCTTAACTTTGATAATATTACATTCAACCTCTACCAGGTTTTAAGACAGTGGGAAATGAAGTTTTCATGATAAAACCAATACTGTAATACTTACCTGAACACCTGAATTAGCCCTGGTCACTGACCAGCCCGAACTATATCCCTCTAATTTTACCCACAAAGTGGGTAATTAACTGTCAGTGTTACCAACACTACAGGAAAAATCTTGTCAAATGAGTTACCTGAGGTACTGTTGACAACACTGCTGCAAATACCGGCCGACAGAGGCCAACATCCCCAGTTGAGTCACTCACTATCAAAAATTGAAGTGGGGAGGAAGGTGGGAATCATTCAGGTGTTCAGGTAAGTATTACAATATTAGTTTTATTGTGAAAACTTCATATTGCAATACACTCCCTCCATACCTGAATTAACCTGATTAACAAAATTTTAATGGAGGTGGGATCAATCTAATTCAGCCCGACCTGTCAACGGAGATTAAGCAGGTAACTCATTATCAACCTATTATGTGTAAATAAGTTCCTTGCTGGACGGGTCGGTATAGTTCTCGGCTAGCACTCTGCTGGGCCCGCGTTCGAGTCTCCGGCCGGCCAATGAGGAATTATACGAATTTATTTCTGGTGATAGAAATTCATTTCTCAGTATAATGTGGTTCAGATTCCACAATAAGCTGTAGGTCCCATTGCTAGGTAACCAACTGTTCTTAGCCATGTAAAATAAGTCTAATCCTTCGGGCCAGCCCTAGGAGAGCTGTTAATCAGCTCAGTGGTCTAGTTAAACTAAGATATACTTAACTTATGTGTAAATGTTTGTCAACATATCAATCAATGCTTTCGGTGAAGAGACATGCTGGAGGGAGACCCATCTAGGTTGCGGCACGCCCCCTTTTTACAACTGCAGAGATGGTAGCTCACTGATCTGCTCTGCATAGATATCTGTTTAGTCATACACTCACCAAATCAGTCAATACTCTCGGTGAAGAGACATGCTGGAGAGTACTTTGATTGTCAGTCAGGTCAGCACTGTCTCGGTCCGTCGACCTCCCACGTGGCTCTTCAGAACCTCTCATGTATGGAGTAGTACGATGAACCTGCCATGTGGCTATTCAGAGCCTCTCATGTATGGAGGAGTACAATGAACCTCCCATGTGGCTATTCAGAGCCTCTCATGTATGGAGGGGAATGAAGCAGTGTGCCGAGCCACTGATCCTCCGGATAAGGCCCAACGATTGACGAGCGAAGAAGGATCTCAGCGCCAACAAAAGAGCCTAGCCTACTAGAGAATCTCCTTGGACTCTTGTAAGGAAATTATCAAAGACTAAGATACAGTACTTAAAAATGTACTAAATTTATGTGATTATACTATTACTGCTCCCTAAGATTCTAAAGACTAAAAGGAATTCCTCTATCTGGTTAACCTAAGAACCTCCAAACTGAGAGAATACCACCTCAGCTAAATGAACGCACCCTAGACAATAGAGTTAGCCGCTACGCACGGACTAAGAGAATAACCCTTCCCTCCAACGAGGCGAATTGAATGTCGCTTAAGTAAAAGGAAGTAAACATTGAGACGGACTTCCGCCTCCAGAATGGAAGACACTGAACAATTCCTTAGAAAGGAAGATGAAGTGGCCATACTCCGAATACTGTGCACTTGGGGTAATACAGAGCTTGGAGACAACAAAGAAGAACCCTGAGAAGCCTGGGAAATCATCTCCCTCAGTGTCCGCGGACGCGGACGGAGTTTCTCAACCTTTGATAAATAGACTTTTAATGCTTGCACCGGACATAAGGACACCTCCGCTGGATTGCCGGTAACGAACTCTAGCCAATAAAGAACCCTAAACGAACGAGGCAGAGGGTTAAACTCTGACTGCGACTTCGCCACAAATTCCGGAAAAAGAGACCAATACATATCATTTCCCGGCTAGGAAACCAGCCTAGAAACTGCCTGAGGTTCGCCCACCTTTCTAGCTGTGGTTAAAGCCGTAAGAAAAAACACCTTCTTAATCAGTGGTCTTATCGTTAGAACTTCCGACAAATCCCACGAAGGAGCCCGAGTCAGCAAGACAGGACATTTAATCTTAAAGGAATGTAATAAATCATGGATGATCTTACTACTAGAAATTTTGGGGAAGATGGAAACTACATGTACTGCTACTAAGTGTTGAGCGGTAGCCAGCAATCGCTGAATACAAAAGAACCTTGACTTTCAGAAGGAAAAAAATAAAATCAGCTATTTTGGCTATGGAAGGTCTAGAGATGGAATGACCTTCCTTATGACACCAACTTCTATACATTGTCCAGCTGACCTGGTAAAGCTTACGGGTTGACTTTCTCAAGCTGAAAGAAAGCTGTCTAGACACAGCTTTAGAGAGTCCCGTCTGTCTAGCTGCTCGCTCGGCAGTCACCTTGCAACTAGGTTCAGCATGCGAGGGTTTGGATGATAATAGTGAAAAAGCAATTGTCTGAAATCTTCTGCATGGGAAGGAACATCGAAACTTTCGTAAGGAGTTTAGGAGTTCCGGAAACCAAGGGCGTAGGGTCCAACAAGGAGCTATTAGAGTCATAGACGTCTTGGCACTCTCCTACAATTTCCTGATTACCTGATGAATGAGACCAAATGGCAGAAAGCATACACCTGCACGTGATTCCAATTTTGTAACATCGAAACGGTGCTTATCGACATGGGGTCCACCACTGGTGAGAAATAAACCTAAGATGATAGTTTAATCTCGTCGCGAAAAAGTCCACAGATGCTGGCCACTACCATAGAACCTGACATACTACTTCTTGAGCCAAAGTCCACTCTCCCCCCAATACCTGACGAGAGCGACTTAAAGAGTCAGCCAGTATGTTGACACTCCTCGATACACGTTGGGGAAGAAGAGACACTTTCCATTCTTTGCACCTCCAACCTGATCTGAGGCATCTGAGTACAGATGAACGGCGGGAAGAGGGGAGTCGATAGACCTTCCGGGTGTCAGATGCACTTCTTCTGAACACCACAGAAGATCCGACATGTAAGAATCGCTCCAGACTATAACTGCGTTCTCGTTGCGGAAGTCCCAGCAATCCCTGAGACATACCTAGAGAGAAACGCATCTGGAGACGAGCCTCTGGAATTAAAAGATAGAGAGAGAGAAGACATTCTCCCCATGAGACTTCTCCAAACTGGTACCGGCTGTTCCCTGTTGGACAGGAACACCTCTACTTCCTGAAGGACCAACTGGATCCTCTCCAGGGTTGGGAAAAAAAAAAAACCCTCAAAGGAAGAGAGAGAATCCTCATCCCTGAAAGTTTATAGACTGTGTTGGGACCAGTAAATTCTTGGCAAAGATTAGAAGAATTCCTAGTATCTTGCATAGATTCAATAAGAAGTCCCTCGCCCTTACTAGCTCCTCTAAAGAGGAGGCAAGGATCAGCCAAGGCTAGATACTTCAACATTCTGTACCGTCGAAGATGCATAATTGCTGACACCGGAGACATGAGTTAGAAGCAACAAAGTTCGTCATACTGGCCACATCACCTGAACCCTGAGCAGCCACACGAATCATAGCCTCCTGTGATGCTATTGCTGATGACGACGACACGAAATTGACCATGGAGGAGACATCCTCCTCTCTAAAAAGACTGTTGCAGAGCACAAAAAGGCGCCCTCAACAGGACCCTCTCATGTATGTCTGGATAATGAGGTGGAATATGATTTAAAAAGAAGTCCCTCCTCTTCTTGCCAAAGAACGTTGTACAGCCAGCCGAAATGTTAGCCTGGTATGCCAACCCCATCAAAACCGAAGTGATGAGGTTGTCAAACAGTACAGGATCGGAGGGATTATATCCAACTTGTTTGAGAAAACCCCATCAACACAGACAACATCCACAAAGAGTGGGACAAGGCCTCAGACTGACTGCAAAAAGTGTCCTCCAAAATACAAGCCTCACGAGATGTAACCGCTACCAGACGATTCAACAAAGGAACCCTGGAGAGAAGAGCCTCAACAGATTCATTGAGAGGAACACTGACACCGGCAGAAGGGTTACCCGCTACCCTATGGAACCCCTTCCGATCGGGAAGCAAGGTTGAATCCTGTCTACCCGACCCATTAAGAGAAGATAACCTAGAGTCCGCCTCCCTCAACACCCACCCAACTTGGCCAAACCAGACTGGTTTACTTGATGTTTGGGAGACTACTGGTTTAGTTGCATACAACGATTCAAACATTGCTTGGTTTGGTTGTGTAGGTTCCTCAGGAGCCTGGACTGCAAATAGAGAGAATGGATAAAGTCCACAATCCACTTATAATCCACTTATACTCGCTTTCATTCGCTGGAGAAAAAACCTATACCTGGTACCGTCTCCTCTTCTTCTGTCAGACTGGTCTGACTGAACCGGGCCAGGAAAAGAGACAGACTGACCACCAGCAAGAGCTGCACCCGATAACTGGGAACTCACTACACCAGGATGTGCGAGACCAACACCTGACATACCTGACCCCAACATAACCGAGCCAACCTTAACCTGGTTGCGCAAACCCTGTACCAACTAAAGCCAATGACAAAACTCTTGAGTCAGACACACTCGACTGTGCAAACCCCACACCAACCAGCGACGATGACGTAACACCTGGGCCGACCACACCTGGGCGACAAACACCCACCCCTGCGAGTGGAGAGGCCGCAACACCCGATCCACCCAACGCCCGATGAAACAACACCGCACCAGTACGGGTATCCGGAGCTGAAGTCATGATTAAGGAAGAGGGAGGAAGAACTCCCTTGATGACCCGGAACCAAAGCCGAGCCCACATTGAACACCTTAGAAGGAGGAACAGAAATAGCCGCAGGAAAAGTTGAGAAAGAAGTAGAAGAAGGAGAGAAAAGAAAGCAGCCACACTCGGAATAACCACCGGAGCACCTACCACTGATGTTGGACAGGTGGAGAACATACCAACTGGTCCAGTACTCAAAGATGTCTCTCAGGGCAAGCTACGAGCTGCGGAACCAATGGGGACCAAAGAAGGAAAATTACCAGCTACTCTAGAAAAAAGGAGAGGCTGAGGACACCATCAGTACTGATACACTCAACGATGACGCAGACGAAACGCCAAATGCCATAGCATCCACAAGAACCGTGGTGGACACATTACGTTTTAAACCCAGTAAAGGAAGAAAATACGGAGTTGCGGAAGACTTCGCAACCGCCTGTGAAGCATCTAGACCAGAAGCCTGAGAAAACTACAGGACCCGTGAGGGTACTAAAGAAGACAGCCCCACCAAAGAAGGTAAGAACGCAAAAAAAGTTCTTAATTTAGCGACGCAGAATAACTGCCCGCGAAATTTCGCATTGTGAGAAGAACAGCTGTGTTGTGATGCCAGAAGACTGATATTTAGGAATTAGGAAGTGCTTTGCCAGGAATTTATTGCATGTGTTAGACGTGAACAGTTAGCTAAGTGTGTTGTTCGAAAACAGTTATGGCAGAGGAAGTGTACAATTCCTGTGTTAGTGAAGTGTAGTTCGAAAAATTCATGTTTGTTAAAATACATGTGACAACATCTAGCAGCTCGGTGTATGTGCCTGCCATCATCTCACTCCCACAATTCACTGACCATCATATCCAGTTCAGATTTACATTTAATGTAAATCTGCTGGCTGTACACCTTACCTCAACCCCGAAGAGAGAGAGGGAGCCGATGAAAGCCCCAACATTACAGGATTGCACCAATGAAAATTCTTTGCTCTGCTGACAATGGCAAAGAAAACAGGATGAGCGAGAGAAGACTCCAAAGAGTGACCTGATAAAGAAGATTGTGTAAAGACATTGGAAGAAGGCTTAGAAGAAATCGGGAAAAAAAGGAAAACTCAGAAGCAGCAGAAGAGGCCATAGTTTTTTTGTTTTTTTTGAGAAAGAAAACTATATCGACTCTGTTCCCCCTTGATAATCTTGACAGACATCACTAGCAAATTTAGGAAAATTCTTCAAGACACGATCGTGAATGTTGGAAAACCCAAAATTGAAAACATTGCCTAACTAGTAATCTATAACCCTTTGACAAACCCAACAATTCTGCATTATACTGAGCCAAATTGAAAACCCTATCACCAGAATTACCAACACCACAAGACGAACCACACTCATCCACTGAAGGAAAAGGAACCTTCGAGGACAAAGGAGCATTCTACAACACTACAGAACCTGACAAACCCGAAACCACATCTGAACGACAAACCACGGACTTAGAAACCTTTCGTTGTAAAGAACTCGAAGCAGGAAATAAAACCGAAAATGGATCCAAGACGAAGTCGTCACACTAGAAATCCCAACCATACCCGAACCCAAAGAAGACTGCACCTTCCACAACCGTACATCTTAGGCAAGATGCAACCTGTCCTGCTAGAGGAGCCAGATAAGCTACACAACTTGTTGAGCAGCCACCACAGGACCCAAGGAAAAGTTGTCCAAGGACTTGTGAACAACATCCCGGAGGTAGAAGGAGGTGAAGGTGGTCTGTTGGGACCACACACCTGCCTTCAGCACCTGCAGAACCAACATGTTCTTCCGGAATGCAAGGGACGGACCAATGCTACAGACTTCGTGAGCTCTCAGACGAAGCATACTGGTGTCATCTTCTCCTGCAGCAGAATACGCTCTCCTTATCATCTCACGAAGCCAGAAAGAGATGGTGTTCTTGGACACTTCTTTCTTGGTCGAGTCAGTACTAACAAAGACTCGACACTCAGGCTGGAGACATCGAGTCCTCTTCAGATAGCGCCGCAGCACTCTAACAGGACACAGTAGCACCTCTTCTGGTTCATTACCTACAAAGTCCTCTAGGGAGGGGATCGTGAAGGACTCAAACCGTGTGTCAGGGACTGAAGGATTCTGAGTCTTCGCTAGGAAATCCGGGATGAAATCGAGCGTAACTGATCCCCATCCCCTTAAGTGTTTAACATCGAAGGAAAGTCTGTGCAGTTCGCCAACTCTCTTCGCTGATGCCAGGGCTAGCAGGAAAACGGTCTTGAGGGTCAGATCCCTGTCCGACGACTCTCGTAAAGGCTCATATGGTGCACGAGTCAGGCTCCTTAGAACGAGAGTCACATCCCAAGCAGGGGGCCTGAGGTCCCTGGGTGGGCAAGACCTTTCGAAGCTTCTCATCAGTAGGGAAATCTCGAAGGAGGAAGAGATGTCTCCTTTCAGCTGTAAGACTAGGCCGAGTGTGGCGCGGTACCCTTTCACAGCTGAAACGGAGAGAAGCTTCTCTCGGCGAAGGAAGACGAGGAAGTCCGCGACCTGCTGAATAGTAGCTCCAACCGGAGAGACACCCAGTTGACGACACCAACCACAGAAGACGGACCACTTTCCCTGGTATACCGCTACGGAGGATTGTCTGAGGTACCTGGCCATCTCCGTTGCTGTGCGACATGAAAAACCTCTTGCTAGCAGATGGTGGATAACCTCCAGCCGTGAAGACACAGGGACTGCACTGCCTGGTGGTACTGCTCTGGTGGGGTTGACACAGCAGGTTGGGCCAGGGGGGGATCTTTCTCGGCGTCTCGGAGAGGAGAGCTAGCAGGTCGGGATACCAAACGGCCTGTGGCCATTTGGGTGCCACCAGAATCATTCTGAGATTTGGTGTGATCATCACTTGGTTGATCACTCGGCAAATCAGACAGAACGGAGGAAAGGCATAAACGTCGGAGTTGTCCAAAGGGTGCTGGAACACGTCCTCCGCAGCGGCCCATGGGTCCAGCACAACCAAGCAGAAGACCTGGAGTTTTCTGTTGTGCCGGGTGGCAAACAGGTCGATGGCTGGATGCCCCCACAGGTCAAATAGCCTTTCCGTCACTTCCGAATGAAGGGACCATTCGGTTCCTATCACCTGATTCTGGCAGCTGAGCTTGTCTGCCATGGCATTCCTCTTGCCTGGAATGTACCTGGCTGACAGCTCTACTGAGTGAGCCACGGCCCACTCGTGCACCTGCATCGTCAACTGGTGGAGCGGGAGGAATACAAGACCCCCCTACTTGTTGACGTATGCCACCGACATGGTATTGTCGCTCATCAGTACCACGGAGTGTCCCATCACTCGATCCCGGAACTCTTGGAGAGCCAGGAAGGCTGCCTTGAGTTCCAGGATGTTGATGTGAAGGTGCCTGTCATCTTGGTGCCACACTCCCAAAGTCAGCAACTCCTCCAGGTGTGCGCCCCATCCCTCGGTCGATGTGTCTGAGAACAGCGGCATGTCCAGAGGGGGAGTATGCAGGGATACTTCTATCAATAGGTTCCTGTCGTCCATCCACCAGCGAAGGTCCTCTCTCACTTCCTCAGAAAGAGGGATGAGAAAGGACTGGGGGTCTCGGGACTGGGACCAATACTCCTTTAGCCTGCACTGTAGAGACCGCAGGTGAAGACGCCCATGAGGTACCAGCTTCTCCAGCAATGACAGGTGACCAATGACGACTTGCCATTGCCGGGCTGGCTGCTCCTGTCGTGACAGGAACAGCTGTGCTGCCTGCCTGAACCTGCTGACACGAGAGCCCGAGGGAAAGACTTTCGCTGCTACCGTGTCTATCAGCATGCCCAGGTACTTTATCCTCTGCTTGGGGGTGAGACCTGACTTCTCGAGGTTCACCAAGATCCCAAGATCGCAGCAAAACTCAAGGAGTTGATCCCTGTCCTGTAGCAACTGCGAGCGGGAGCTCGCCAGGACGAGCCAGTTGTCAAGATACCGCAACAGACGTATTCCGTGCGAGTGGGCCCAAGCTGACACGAGAGAGAAGACTCTCGTGAACACCTGGGGAGTGGTCGAGAGCCCGAAGCACAGTGCCCTGAATTGGAAGACTGTCTCCCCAAGGATAAAGCGGAGGTACTTGTGAGAGGACGGATGAATGGGTATTTGGAAATATGCATCCTTCAAGTCCACTGTAAGCATGAAGTCGTTCTCCCTGATGGTAACAAGTACGGATCGCACTGTTTCCATCGTAAACTGAGTCTGGCGAACGAATCGGTTCAGGGGAGAGAGGTCTATGACTGGTCTCCATCCCCCTGTGGCTTTCTCTACGAGAAGGCACGGCTGTAAAAGCCTGCAGACTGGTCCAACACGACTTCCACAGCACCTTGCTCAGTATGGCTTGCACTTCTTGCTGTAGTGCGGAGTCCTTCGGAGTTCCTTGGACGTATGTGCGGCGATGGACTAGAGTAGGTGAGGGGAGGCCAAGACTTGAAGGGTAGTAGATATCCCTCCTGAAGGACATCCACTATCCAGGTCTTGGCTCCATGTCGCTGCCATGTTGCCCAATGGCTCGACAAGCAACCCCCCACCTTCAGCAGCATTTCGGGGGGAACGCTGCCCCTAGCATTTCCTCTTCTTCTTTTTCCCCTTGCCCCCTTTTTGGATTGGAAAGCGGGCTGAAAGGGGCAGGAAGACCCGCTCTTTATAGAGGAAGAAGAAGGCTGGGTGTTTCCAAGGGGCCCCTTCGAAGACTGGGACTTCTTAGGGGCTGAGGAAGTGCTAGCCTGACCCGAGGGCCTGGCCATAGTGGAACTCGAAGACCAGGAGGTCTTGGCCACTGCCTGGTGGACAAGCCGGTCGCTGTCATCGGCCCAGCGCTTATCCACCGCAGCGTCCACCAACTCTCTAGGGAAGAGAGAGGTGGAACCCAGCAACAGTCCATTCCACAGGGTCATTGCTGACTCGGGCCTCACGGAGCTGGAGAAGCAAGAGAGAACAGCGTCCCTTCCCTTCAGGACCAGGTTAGCCCACAAGTTTGCTGTCTGGTGGGCAAGGTAGGAGATGGTCCTACCTACAGACTGGCATAGTCTCGCAAAGGCGGAGTCCTCCCTGGGTATGATAGCGCCTGAGGAAGCAGCCACCTTGGATACTGTGAAAGACCACAGATCCAGCTAGGGGACTACCTGGAAGGCCACCATGGCGGTGGCTTCCAGGGTTGTGGCTTCTTGCTGAGAGAGGGAGATGCTCTCTGCAGTAAGTTGCTGCAACGTAAGACCCGGATCCAGACGAACCAGGTCCAGGTCAACCTGTTTAGGCGGCAATGCCCTCTCCAATGGAGCATAGAAGTGCTTCTGGTGAGGTAGAGGAGGGGAAAGAAGCTTGTCTGAGTGGTTCAATCTGAGTGAATTGTCTTGCCCAGACACAAGACCATTCACTTGATTGAGAACCCCCTTGGCAAGCGTGGACCACAGCAGCCCCACCAAAGCCTTGGGTTCCTTGTTGGGTCTCCAGTAGGATTCGAGGTGCGATGGACAATCCACAGACGAGGCCGTGATCCCTTCCCCGAGGTCGTTGTGCTGACGAATCAGCACGATAACCTCAGCAAACATCCTCTGTATCTTGGGGGTGTCCGCATCCTGGAGGAGAGGACCCTCGAGTCCTTCCAGGGTGCGGTCCTCCTGATCTACTCTCCCTGCAGGAGGGAGAACCTCGCCAGAACCCTGTGATCCTTCCTGCACCACGCGGGTGTAAGACCTGGTCGAACCGAGGATCGAGCCAGGCGCGTACGCCCCCGAGGTAGAACTCTGGGGAGACAACTTGCCAGAGTGCCTCCTGTAAGGCTCACGGCCCCTGGAAGGAGCCCAGGAGGTAGAGGGGACAGGCGAGGAGGATCGGGCTCTTCCACTGGCCTTGCTGGCAGAACCAACAGGGGGCAGCGGGCCGGGAGCGATCACCAACCCGTGGTGGTGACGGCAGCCCGGGTCGAGGAGAGCGCTTTTACCTGGGCGAAGCAGTCTCCCGAAGAGAGTGGAGCAGCTCGCGTGAGTCGAGCCGCGCGCTCGCCTCCCCCAAGCCAGACTGGCTGCGCGGACGTGGCTGAAGACTGGGAGGAGTTGAGTGCGCGGCTTGACTGGCGCGAACTTGCACTGTCCTCTAGACGCGCCCCAGTCTTCTTTGAGGCCGTAACCTCTCGGGAAGACTGAGCAGGGGATCTCTTCTCAGCTTCTCCAGGTGTCCAGACTCGAGGTGACCAGTGCACCTTCCCAGGAACCTGGCTTGGCACTTACAGAAGTACCAGCAGGAAGAGTCGGGGCACCTGCATGCCCGGACTCTTTCTCTTGACCCACACCCAAGTATGTACGGGGAGAAGTTTCTCCCATACCAGACTGGGGTACTTGGGTCTCCTTGGAAACCTGGGTACTCGGAGCGACTTGTGAGCGAGTGTCTGATGTGGACCTGCTGGCCTTAGAAGCAGGTTTCTTCGGCACAGCAGGGGAAATGCGGACAGTGGTCTGCATGCCCTTGGCTCCCGATGCGACTGACCCGGAGGCCAGAGCAGCGGTTCTCTGATCCCTGGATCGGTAAGAGCCAGTGAGAGATCCCACTGCCTTCCCTGTGGAAGGAGGCAGTCCCTTAGAGGTTTCGGGGGGGAGGCAGGCTTCTTCTTCTTTGGTTGGGTAGCCTCAGAAGGAGAAGAGGAAGAAGAGGCAGCAGACGAAGGCGACAACGATGAAGACGAAAACGATGACACCTTTCGCGATCTCTTGACTTCTTTGCCATCTTCCTGAGGATCAAGGTCAGGTCCCCAAAGCATGCAGGAGCAGCCAAAGACTCAGGAGCAACCAAGGGGGCCACAGCAGCAGGCGCAACCCGGGCAGCGTAGACGGTGCTCGGACCAGCAGTTGCCGGGGCAGAAACCAGGTTGAACGCGTGAGCAGCCAGGCGGGCCGAGTCAGGGTCAAAGGTACTGGAGGTGCGTTAGCAGCCAGGCCGGGCCAAGGGACTGGGAAGCGAGGAGCCAGGACCATTGTCATGAATGAGCCAGGGTCAGCAACTGGAACAGGCATAGATATGTATGGTACTGACGACGTCACCATATACGAAGGACCAGGTCGAGATAGCGGGGCCAGGAAACCAGGGGGCAGCGGTACAGGATGGTGAGTGGCAGGAGCAGCTGACACCTGGGTGTCAATATGCGAAGCCACCGTCACAGGTAGCTTCCCAAACGTTGACATGGTGACATGGTGGAAGCAGTAGCCAAGTGGGTTGTCACTGGACTGCTAGACAAATGGGACACCAGGCCCTCCAGTGACGGAACGCCAGGTAGACCCAGGTGTAGCCAGGCAGAAGATAAGTCTGATACCTGGTCTATGGAGGACACTTCCACCCCCAAAAACCTGAGGATACAGTTGGGTCAAAATGGGCAGCCTCCACTCGATCTGGAGGAAAAATTTTGCCCCCAGAGCACGGGGAAGCCCCAGAGAGGATGTCCTGAGCAACCGCTCCCCCAAGCCCTTCCACACCCGATGAAACGAATGAAGAAGGGAAGGGGGAGTCCTCACCCGAGGGAGAGGGAGCAAGCGGGGAAGTTCGCTTGGAGGTAGGAACTATCCCGATGGATTAGCCACCACTGGAGTCATTGGGGGTGTGTTACCCTCAGACTATTCCTTGGCGGGCTTCTGACGGTAGCATCTCCTCCCTTCGAACCTCTTCCATTGTTTGGGAGACAAGGCATAACACTCACTACAAGGAGCGTTGCGTGAACACACACGTCCCCAGCAGGTTGGGCAGAGGGCGTGTGGGTCCGTGTTGACGCTAGATCAAAAAGTATTACATCTTTTGCCTCCTACCCCAGGACACACACACTGGGGATAGGAAGGTTTAGAAGGCTTATCAACATTCATTACGATAGCAATAGCAAGGAAAAATCCCATCAGGAAATTGAATGGCAGTCAGGCAGAGAGCGAAGAACAACGTCTGCGTTCTACGACAGCTGAGAGCAAATTGGAATGTTTACATCCGGGCAGGCGGTACTCCTGCCTCCCAGACGGTAATTAACTGCCTAACCACCTTGTTCGAAAGTTCAACGGCCGTTTCCAGCCTACACTGAAAGTAATTCCTAATGTAAAGGACCGAGGGTTTGTATATCGTGTTGGAACAATCAGGTGTTCAGGGAGTGTATTGCAATAAAAAAAAATTAACCTGAAAACCTTAAAAAGATATCATCAGCTTTTCATGGAGTTTTATTCTTCCACCAATGGCACGATTAAGAAGCAACTCCCAAATGTCCGCGTCCCTACCCTACCCCACAGAGGATGGCACAACATGATTAGAGTGGCCCAAGTTTAAGCCAGACCCACTTGCTAGGACTGAAAGTATTATGAGAATACTATCATCCCCATCCTAATCACATTATGGGCAAACTGGCTAGAATGCCTGAGAGTCCTATCCCCAGAACCAGAACCCCCTGGTATCTGTGGTCCAGCCCTAAAGAACAGTTCTGGCTTTGAGCTATCAATCTGATAACTCTCAAGTCCGAACATTATTGGGCAGTTGATGGTCCTACCACAGTTCTCACTATTTAGCTTCGGATATAAACCCAATCCCAGATGTGATATCTTTTCCAATTTAACAGGTCCAATAAATTTTAGCAAAAGTGGAAAACTCCACAAAAATTAATCCAAACAAATATATAATCATATATGAGATTCTTGGACTCAAACCCAGGAACAAATTCCTGGGGTTCAAGAGCTCCCTCACCATGTAAAGGTGGTACCACATCGAGGGGGAGGAAGGATGAAGGAAGACTTCCTACACTTCTCCCAACACCATACCAGCAACCGAAATAGGATCCAAGGTACTGCAATTTTCATAAACAGTTTCAATTTCACATAAATAATGAGATGCAAACACTGATTTTCATTTCCAAAACATTGTTTGGACAATAGATGTCATAGACAAATTATGTCTGAAAGCCAGGGATGTTGCTATCGCCCTCACTTCATGCGCTTTTACCTTCATTAAAGGTAACGCATCCTCCTCAAACTGTGAATGAGCCTCCAGAATAAGATCTCTCATAAAAAATGCAAAGAGGGCGAGAGGGATTCTTTACCGAGCACCAAAGGTTGCTCGAAGCCCCACAGATCTTCTCCACTCTAATTTAATAGTATTTCAATGCCCTTCCAGGGCAAAGAGTCCTTCCTACATCCTCAGGACCTAGAATACTGTATCTACCAAACTTTTAATAATGAAAGAGCGAGGCCAGTGGCTGGAAGGGGTCTCATTTTTAGCTAAGAATCCTAGGGTAAATGAGTAAATCGTGTTACCCTGAGAGAATCCAATCTTCTTATCAAAAGCGTGTAGCTCACTTACCCGCTTGGCAATAGCTAATGCTACTAAGAACAGAGTCTTCCTAGTGAGGTCCCTCAAAGAGATAGATTCCAGAGGTTCAACACGTGGTTGCGACAGCCACTTAATAATCACGTCTAGATTCCAGGCTACTAGCCTTTCTTCTTTCTGTTTGGTCGTGTTGAACAACTTGATGAGCTCAGATAGATCTTTATTAGAAGAGAGATCTATGCCTCTATGTCTAAATACAGAGCTCAACATTGCCCTGTAGCCTTTAACGGTTGAGGTAGACATATTCCTGGAAAGTTAAGCAGGAAATCACCTATCACCATTACAGAAGTCTTAGAAGATGAGATATTGTGTCTCCTGCACCAGTCACGAAGACTGTCCACTTGGCCTGATATACTTTGCTTGAGGAATGTCGTCTGAACAAGCAATAGCATCTGCAACTGCCTTTAAAAAATCACAATTTTTTAAAGTAAATTGTATTTTTCCTAACTAAACAAACCTGAGGTCCTTTACATTAAGAATTACTTATGGCAAAGCTGGACACAGCCGTTAAACTCTTGAACAAGGTGGTTAGGCAGTAACTACAGTCAGGTAGGAGGGGAATACCCACCTGCCTGGATGTAAACATTCCAGTTTGCCTTTCGGTCCAGATTCAGATTGCGGGGTGGCACGAGGCGGGCATAAAATGTAATGTAAAGGACCTCAGGTTTGTATAGTTAGGAAAAATACAATTTACTTTCAAAAACTGTGATTTGTTCCAACATGATATGCAAACCATTGGTCCTTTACATTAGGAAGACTCACTGGTTGGAGGGAGGAATCTGAGTGAGTCTCTTGAATTGACTGGAGTTCTGCACACCTGGGCTACTCCTGGTCGAAAGAGAGAGGAGGAGTACCATGCCTCTGACATATTGATCGGAGTGTAGAACTGCAAGATCAAATGTCAGAAACTGGACCTTTTCGCATGAGTGAGGAAACGTAACTCATATGAAATAGGCTGGGAAGAATCTTGGAGTCAGAGACAGTAAGGAAAATCCGATACAGGGATCCCCTTATCGACAGCCTCTCCTTCCTCCCCTTGCTAGAGGAAGGAGCGGAATTGCTTCTATGATTCTAGAAGAAAAATAGAATGGGTGCTCGATGTGTAGTCTTACCGCATCAGACGCCAGATCCAGCAAGTATCGGTTTGAGTCCTATTCTCATCCCGAAGGAGGAGAAGTAGGAGGACGAGGAAGGAGGAGGAGGACAAGGAAGGAGGAGGAGAGGCCAGTCACTCTCAGAATCCTTCTCACTTGTGAACCAACACCTTAAGCGAGATACTACTTGTCCTCTTGAAGGAGCTGGGTAAGAAAACACAACTTGTTGAGCAGCCACCACAGGGCCAAGGAAAAAAGGTTCTAAGGTCTATGAGACCACATCTTGCTTCTAGACCGACAGAAACTTCCAGAATGTGAGGAATGGACCAAGCCATTGACTTTTTGAGCTCTCGGGTGGAAAGTACTGGTATTGTCGTCGCCAGCTGCTGAGTACCTCCTTCTATTGCTTTGCGAAGCCAGGAGAAAGAGGTGTCCTTAGACACTTCTTCCTTGGGAGAGATAGTACTAGTGAAAACATCAACGACATCTAGGTTAGGAATGTTGAGCCTTCAGAAAGTACAACAGCTCCCTAATACGACAAGTTAACCATTGACCGGGATCATTGATACAAAGTCCAAGGAGGAGGGGAACAAGAAGAACTCAAACCCGACAATAGATGCCGATGGATTTGGAGCCCACTTACAACATCCCGAGAAGGAGTCGAGGTATTGATCCCCTTCACCTGTTCTTCCATCTTCTATGCCAAGGCCGAAGCACGATGAAAGACAGTCCTAAGAGGGCACATCTCTGTCCGACGACTCTCGTAAGGGCATGTGCAGAGCACGCGACAGGAACCCTAAACAAGAATCACATGCCACCCAGGGAACAGTTCCCTGGGACAGCAAGACCAAAGAAGCTTCTCATCCATAGCTAAATCTCAACTGAGGAGAAGAAAGCTACTCCAGATAGAAGACTAGGTCACAAGGGCCTATGTTCTTCACAAATGAAAGGGAGAGAAGCAACCCTCTGTGAAGAAGACAAGGAAGTCCAGACATGAAGAGCCACTCTGACCCAAGAAGAAGTTCCATCAATGACACCAACCAGCAAAGATGGATCCAGTCCCTGGGACAGTGTTGCAGAGGACTTCAAGAGATATCCAGCTATATCCGTTGCCGCTCAGCGAGAAAGCCTATGCTTGAAAGGAAAGCTGGAAGGTCTCCCAGTCCCAAGCACACAGGGATGTACTGCCTGAAGAACTGCTACTTGTGTAGCTGCTACAGGAGGTTGGGTCAAGCAGAACTCTTCTCAATGCCTCGGACGCAGAGCGGGCAAAAGGCGAAGTCTTCCAGCATTTGTCCATAACTCGGGGTGAGCAATGCTTGCGAACCCCTAACGAAACAGACAAATACGGAGGGAAAAGCATAGATATTGATTTTTCTCAAAAGACAGCATGCCTCACCGTAGCGGCCCCCAGGTCTGGTACGAAGGAGCGAGAAAACTACCGACTTTGTTGTGCCAGGAGGCAACAGAAAGAAGGTAGGGATCTCTTAGTTGAGCAGTCTCTTCGTAAATCTTTGTGAAGAAAAGAGTGAAGAGCATGTTCCGTCCTGATCACTCAAACTTGAGGCCAAGTTCGCCCACCAATACATCCCCACCGGGAATGTATCTGACTAATTAAGCCATCGAGTGCACTATAGAACACTCAAGCACCTGCAAATGTCGACAGATGAAACAGGAGGAAAAACGAACCACTGAGTGTTGCAAAACTCATCCTGAATTCTCGGAAAGCCAAAAGGCTGCCTTGAGTTCAGGATGTTGATGAGAAGGTACTAATCGTCTCGGTCACAAACCTTCAAGACAAAATCTTACAGGTGTGCGCCTATTCCTCGATCGGTGAACCGGGAATTAGACACACGATGTGAGGAGAATATGCAAGCATATTCCAAAGTTCCTTCAGTCAAGCATTAGCCTAACTCTTTCCTCATACTTCAAAGAGGAAAGAAGGATGGAGGAATGAAAGCAAACCTTTATTTTTCACCATGGGGAAACTTCTGCAAGATGACAGGATACCAAGATGATTAGCTCTAGCTGGGCTGGCATTTCCCAAATCGGGAGCACGGGAGAGGAAGTGGGATGGAAGTTTTATGAAAAGAATTGCCGAGACCCAAAGGAAATACAATAGATACTTCTGAAGGAATCCATTCCCAGATCTCGGCAATGTCACTGCCAGGTCCAGAGACTCGATAAGTATCATTTCATCCAGGCATCTGCAGTAGGAGAACTTCTGTCCTGTTGATACTTCCTTCTTTCTTACCTTCCGCCCTCCTCCCTTATGGAAAAGAGAGTGGAAAGAGACAGTTGTGCACACTTTCCTAGAAGGAAAGAAGAGGGCTATGTGTTCCGGAATCTTCTTCCAAAGCCTAGACTACTTAGGAGTTGAGGGGGCTGGCTTGAAACTAAGGTCGAGCCGAGATGACCAAGACCCAAAGGTCTTGGCCATTGTCCAAAGGACAAGGCAGTGCCCTGGTACATACCTTGATTACTGCGGTATCTGGCAAATCTCTGAAAGAGAAGGGCAGAACCAAGTAAAGGTTTATTCCTAAGGGTCAAGCCAACTTGGGACTTTCAAAACCGAAGATCCGAATTAGGACAAAGTCATTCTTCTTAGCACCAGAATTATCCATAGATTGCCGCCTGGAGTAGGAAGACCCACCCCCAGACAGGACCAGTCTCTAGAAGGCAGGGTTCTTTCCAGGAATGGTCGTATCCAAGGAGAGAAAGCCTAAAAGTGAAGGATCGTGGATCCATCAGGAGACTGCCTGGAGGAAACCAGCAGATGTCCTCCAAGATCGCTGCCTCTCGTTGTGGAAGAGAATACCCTTCACGGCAAGGAGTAGAGAAAGAACCCAGTCCGGGTGAAGTAGAGTCAGAACAACCTGCATTCAGCAAGACCCTCTGAGGCAAGAAGAATTCGTACTCTGTTGAGGCAGGGGAGGAGCTTGTGTCTCGACCTGAATGAACTCCTTGCCCAAAGAAAAGTATTCATCTGGTCAAGAACGCTCTTGCAATCACGGACCACGGCAGTCCCCGAAACTCTTGGCCCCTTCAGGAACTGCAAGGGTTGTGAGTGATGAAGATTATTCATTGGGGGAGCCGTGGTCCTGTTCCGGGATCCTTGAGCTGACGAATCGGGCTGAAGTTCTCTGAGAAACGAGGGAGATCAGAACTTGAAGAGGAAGACCCTCACTACTTCCTAAACATGAAACTCCTGTACCTCTCTCCTTGGGGGGAGACCTTGACAGATCCCAAGAAACCCTCCTCGGCTACCTGGATGTACTACGAGACAATCGGGGAACCGACAGCAAAAGTATTCCAAGCAGCCGAACTCCAAAGAAAGCTCTCTCTGTTCATCTCATGCCTCTCGGAACAACTGAGAGGAAAAGAGAACAGGTGAGGAGAAAGAGCACCCCTACCTGTCCTGCCAGTAAGACCAGCGGGAGAGGTGGACTGTGAGCAATAATCAACAGAAGGAGATTATTGCCACACGGGAAGAAGAGCGCTTGTGCTGTGGCAAAGCGCTTTCCTGGGAAGAGCAGAAAGTTCACTTGAACAATGCCAAGAACCTGATTCGGAAAAACCGGGCAGGGCCAAGCCAAGCCAATCATGTGAATGGTAAGCAGTGGAGTGGGAGGCAAGCGGGGCGAGCTGAGCTGAGCCAGTCTCGAGAACGCGACCAGGGGCTGGGCATGGCAAGCAAGCCGATCTGATTGCACAAACGCAATCGGAACTGGACAGGGCGGAACTCGTTTGCCGTGAGCTAGCACTAATTTCCCAAACTCTAAACTCCTTCGAGGCCGAGGCCCCTTGAGAGAAGGTTTGAAGGGGAATTCTGTGTCTGCTATCCTGCATGCTCGAACCCTAAGGTTCAAGACACGAGGATGAAACCTGGCCAAGCAACCAAAGCAGCTGGCAGGCAGTATCAAGACACCTGGCGTCTCGGCACTTTCTCTTGTCCTGTGCCTCTCGCCAGGAGAGCGCTCGTGACTCATAGAAGACAAGCGACCTATGAGACTCCCAAAAATCGGGAGTGACTGCTTTCAGTTTCCTAAGAAATCAAAAAGAGCCAGGCACAGAACCAGTCTTAGATGCAGACTTCCAAGACTGGCAACGAGGGCGCGGCCTCTCAAGCAAAACCCCAGAGGAGAATGCGAATTGGTTCCCGCCCGAAGGCGGGAAGAGCCAACGAGAGAAACGTGTCTCCCAAAAGAGAGTCAGTCCCTTAGAAGTCCCACAGGACTCCCGAAAGGAATCTCTTCCCTGCTTCTTCTGGTGTTCGAACTGACAGGATCGAGACACCAAGCTGGTAACCCGACCGAGCACTGGTAAACACTTGGAGAGCGCTTGTAGTGCTGGCAGGCAAAGCTGAGATACCTGGGTGCCTCAGCCCTTTCTCTTGCACTGCTCCCGAACTGGGCCAGGGAGAGTACTCTCCAGACCAGATCGGGATACTGTACTCGATGTTCCACAGAATCTTGAGCACTCGGAGCGGCTTGCGAATGAGTGCCTGAAGCAGTCCCCGTCTTAGAGGCGGAACCTCTATGACTGGGAACGGGAGCACAAACTGAGGTCTGCGTGCCTGCAGCTCCCGAAACACAAAACCCAGGGGTATGCAAATCGTTCCCTAACCTGAAGGTCGGGAAGAACCAACGAGAGACCCACTGCCTCCTCGGAAGGAGGCAGTCCCTAGACGTCCAAGGGCATCAAGGGGAAAGACGCAGCCTTTCTCTCTTTTGGCCGACGGAAGTCTATCCAGTTCCCAGGACCCCTCAAAACTCGGGAGAGGAAGGAAAGAGGCAGCAGAAGACAAAATCGAAGATAAGTTGAAGACGGCGGCTACTTCCACAGGGCGACTTCCTTCACCTTCACTCCAACATCTTCTACAGGATGGTGGACACGAAACATCGTAACCTCCAGGGCAGCTAGGCAGGATCACAACGGAAGCGGCCCAGGACACGACCACCAGAAGAAGCAGCAGGCACGATCAGGACAGCCGATGCAGGAGCTACGGAAGCGGTTCGGAAGGCAGAAGCTACAGTTCCGGCCAGGAACGTCCGATGAACGTCACCAGCAGTGACAGGAATGATAAGGACGGCTGCCGCAGGAGACCAGGAAGAGCTGCCCAGAAACTGTCGTCGAGTCAACAGGAGCATAACACAGGAAACAGCAGGAGCAGATGGACCACATACGCCAGAGGCAGTGCCACAGCATACATGAAGGCCAGCAATGACAGCGATCGATCCACATCAGCGGGAACAGAGTCGGAAACTATGCCGTTCCAAGCAGGTACTGTGGTCAATCCCGAAACAACACTGTATGAATGTCGGGACTCCTTCAGGCAGAGATATCCTAACTGAGATATCCAGCCAACTACTGCTGTGCCTGCGATGCTCACTGTCAACCTGAAAGAAAAAGCAAAGATGATTAGTAGAGGGAAACTCCTCTCGCTCTGAGGGGAACTGCCCTATCCAGCAAGAGAAGGCCCCTTAGAAGAGGTAGCCTGACTGCCCGAGACACCCCCCCCCTCACAGTCTTTGCCCAACGAGCAAGCGAAGAAGGCGAAGGAGAGATAAGGAAGAACCCACAGGGAAAGAGAAGGAAGGAGGGGAGGCCACCAAGGGCCCCGTGGAAGTGAAACGCCCGCACCCCCCCCCCACAAAAACAACACTCAGCACAAATAGAAAGGAAGTAGTAATGCCCTTGTACATGGAGGGCCGGTGCCCAAGAAGGGGAGTGAACTCTTTGCATCCTGATCTTTGTAGGGGAGCGAAGATATTACGTCCCAATTTAAAATCTCCAAATGTACATGGGAATGCCTTCATTATCTAAATAAAGGGCTGCTGGAAGAGAAGCGTTACACTCGGTTACGCCCCTCTAAATATGTCCTTGGCTGTCAAACCCAAGACACAGACGCAGGGGAATGACAGCTATGCAAGGCTACCACATATCATGGGTTTGTATTAATAAATATCAAACACATGTAATATATACACAAAAATATAGAAAGATCCCACCGGGATCATAAAAAGCTTAACGACAGTCAGGCAAAGAGATCCGAAAACACGTCTGTAACACATGACGGCTGAAAGCAAACTGGAAAGTTTACATCCGGGCAGGCGGGTATTCCCCGCCTACCTGACAGTAGTTACTGCCTAACCACCTTGTTCAAGAATTTAGCAGCCATGTCCAGCTTCGCTGTAAGTAATTCCTAATGTAAAGGACCAATGGTTCGTACAGTAAACCCCCTGTATTTGTAGGGGTGCGTACCATCCACCCCCCCCCCCCCGAGAATGGCTAGGACCCTTCTAAAAACATTAGAACGGTCTATTTTGATAGTTCAAACAAAAAAGAAACAAAAAATGCTCATACAGGTATTATCCTACTCACAACAGGATTAGGTTCCAAAAAAATCCATTGTTTGTTGGAAAAAACGTATCTTGAATATAGCTACCCTACACTATAAAGTATACTCTATACATACACGGTATAGTAATTATTAATATCAGCTAATTCTGGAGGTTCATGCAGAGTGACTTATGATAATTCAATACAAAGAGAAACTGAATAGCAAACAAGAATTAGTTTAGCCTACACTATGGTATATTGTATACATATACGGTAGCGTAGCCTACATGATACTGTACTCTATATTCACATATCGTATTATACAAACATCAACATAACAAATATGCATCTTTTCCATGGATCTTTTATAATGTTATGCCTTAATTCATTGTATCCAATAATATTGTATATTCTTATATTGCTTTTGTATTATAAATTGCGATCATATCGATATCAATGTCTTGGTTTGGAAATCGTTTTCGCAATATTTATTTCGCCGTGTTTAACTCAGTTCAGAGCGCTTTTCTTGCTTCTAGTTAGCGTAAATAAATCTCTAGATGCTTTATTTATATGGGTCAAGGTTGTTTTTCGTTATACTGTACGAAGTGTTTTTAAGTTGCAATATAACTTAAATACATCTCATTGTGAAGTTAATTTAGCTATTTTTTCATTAACAGATGATGTTGGCCGTTTGGGGGCTTTTGTTTTGTGTAAAAAATCAAGATTCTGTTCGCTTTTTTCACTTGATTTCATCATAATACGAGCTTTACATGTTTATCGTTTATCAGCGTAAAAATACCAGTAATGTGTTCTTTCATGCCCAGTAGTTTTGATTAAAACTCTCAAATTTTAATTACGGTCGAGTTTCATTCATGTTGCTGATGCACGATAATTTATAGTCATTAGCAGCTTGAACATTGTTTTCTCAGCTTCAGCTACATCTTGCAGCATAAATTTAGCCGATCTTTTATCCATTCTCTGTTACTTTTCTAACTAGAAGATAGGATAAAGAGTTGGAGGAAGAGAAGCTGGTCTGTTGTAATTTGGTCTCTCTTGCTGCCTGATTGTAAGCTGCTGCCTGCGCCTGCGTGAAATTTAAAAATATTTTATAAATACTGTATTGTCGTATCGGTATTAGCTGCTTACCCCATTGCAAAATCGAATTATCGTAAGGTGAACTATCGTAACTCGAGCACTACCTGAGTATTTTCATAGTTTTATCACAAAGAGTGCATTTAGTCATGAAAAGGAGATGAAAATACAGTAATCAGTGAATATTTCTCAGTGAAAAATACTGCGAATGGGGGAATTTTCAGAGAATAATGTGTATATATGTTCCATAGAGAAATCCGCAAATAGGTGAGTCTGCGAATCGTGAGACCGTGAATACGGGGGGTTTACTGTATATCATGATGGAACAGTCCTTTTGCTCATACCAATCTGTAGACAGTCTGAACCCAGTCAGAGGCTGAGTGGACAGTCTTTGGTGGAACTGCCTGAAATCAGGTTGCCTGAGTAGTTTGGGTTTTTGGGGCAACAGAAAGGGGTTGCTAGTGTCATCATTACATTCCAATGATTTTGGAACTAGTTTATTACTTCTCTCACCACCTTGGATGGGGGGAAAGCATAAAGGTCTTTGTTCGACCAATCTAAAAGCATTGTGTCAATCGCCCATGCTTGCGGATCTGGCACTGGCAAATAATACAGGGGGAGACGATGGTTCTTTGCAGTCGCAAACAGATCTAGAACTGGCTTTCCCCAGTTTCCATAACTCTAGGCACAAAAGGGGTTCCAGAGTCCATTCCGTGGGGAGAACTTGCTTTCGGCAGCTGAGTTCGTCTGCTAATAAGTTGAATTTCCCCTGAATAAACCTGGGTTGATTCTGATCCGCCCAAATGATCAGTGCTGTTGCTACTTGGCAAAGGGTAAACGAATGAGTTCCCGTTTTTTGACAAAGGACAGTGCCATGGTGTTGCCTGAGTGGACAGTCACTGTCTTCCTGGACACCTCTGATGCAAATGCTCAAAATCCTCAGTGAATTGCTGACAATTCCTTCACATTGATATGCCATTTCTTTTGCTCTGAAGTCCAAAGGCCTGATCTTGTCTCTTGATTTCCACCAAACAAGGTCCTCTTTTATTTCCTTCGTTACTGGAAAAACAAAAGAGTTCAACTGATTTTCAGAAAGAACTGTAAGTTTCTCATGTGTAGCCTTCCCAGGGACACGAACTGTTCCACAGAAGAGAGGGTCCCCAACAGGCTCATCCAGCTGTTCGCAGAAGAGGACTGAAGGGAGAGAAATTTGTCTACCTTCTGAAGGCACAAGTCTGTCCTTTTGGGGGAGGGAAAAACCCAAAAAATCTGAGTTTATCCTCATCCCCAAATAAGCTATCTCCTGAGAAGGAGTCAGTTGAGCTTTTGGAGAGTTTATCAAGAGGCCCAAATCCTGGGCAAGAAGCAGGGTCTTGCGAAGGTCCTCCGCACATTTGTACTTCGACTGGGAGCGAATGAGCCAATCATCGAGATACAGCAAAATGTTGACCCCATCAAATGTAACCATTTCGCTACTGGAGCTAGGACTTGCATGAACACCTGTGGAGCCGTGGACAGGCTGGAGCAAAGGGCTCTGAATTGGTACACCTTGTTCTGAAACACAAACCTTAAAAACCTCCTCGAGTCCTGATGAACTGGGACATGGAAGTAGGAGTCTTTCATGTCTATTGAAATCATCCAATCTTCTAGGCAAATGGATGCAAGGATGGAATGGGTCGTTTCCATTTTGAATCTTGTTTTCTGCACATACAAGTTCAGGGCACTCACATCCAGAACTGGCCTCCAGCCCCGGCCCCCGAGGCCTTGGGGACTACAAACAGTCGACTGTAGAACCCCAGAGAGGTGGTGTCCTCTACTAGCTCGATTGCTTCTTTTTCAATGAGTGCTGACACTTCTTGGGAGAGAGCTGAAAACCTTTCGGAGCCTGCAGTAGGCCGTCAATAAGACGGGCTTGTTGGTTCAAGGAGGTTTCTGCAGAAAAGAGATCGAATAACCCTCTCTCAAGACTTGCCCAACCCAACTTTCCGCTCCTCTCGCTTCCCAATGCCCACAAAAG
The DNA here is from genome assembly GCF_040412425.1 of Macrobrachium rosenbergii. Classification (NCBI taxonomy): domain Eukaryota; kingdom Metazoa; phylum Arthropoda; class Malacostraca; order Decapoda; family Palaemonidae; genus Macrobrachium; species Macrobrachium rosenbergii. Next base: position 56,049,664 of record NC_089756.1, read on the forward strand.
TGAAGGAGTCTTACTCCCACAGGTGTGCAGAGGACTAGATCCTCATTTATGTGTAAGTGGTTTATTGGGGGACTTTTTGATTGCTCGAGGGGTGAAAAGCGGGCTTGCTCGAGTTTCTGGGGAAGCCTCTTTGTCTGCCCCTACCCTGAAAGGGCTGAGGTTGAACAGGAGAAACTGTCCTAGAGTTGAAGGCCGGAGTCTCTCTAGGGTGCCTCGTTGACTGTGTGAGGTCCTGAGTGGACTTCTTCTGCAGATCAGAAGCAATCTGCAGAACAGTAACCTGAGGGAATAGGTGTTTCTGGTCAAGCGAAGAGAAGAGGAGCGAAGACTTCTGAGAAAGGGTCACTCCCTTTGTGGTGTAGGAACGTCAAAGCTCCCTCTTCTTGAGAATATCTATCGTAAACAGTGAGGATAACTCAAGCAAACCACCTCTAATACCTTTATCCAGGCATGAGATGACCCCTAAAAAGTCCAAAGAGAAGTCTTTTGGAATATGTGGGCAATCCTTTATTTTACTGCCCAGTCTAAAAAGCTGAGTACTTCCAAGACCTTAAAATGATACTTGATAAGGTGGTCCAATTCCGAGGTCAAGAACAAAGTCTTTGCAGAATTAAATGCCGACCTTCTGGAGGAGTCAATCAACTCGGAGAAGTCTCCCTGGGAGGAGGCAGAAACTCCCAGGGATGGAGCCTCTCCGGATGCATAAGATAAGTATCTTCTCTGCGACAATCTAGACGGCTCGAGAGCCAGATTTCCACTTCATGTCGAGCTTTCTTAGCTAAAGAGGACAGCACCATTTTAGGTAGCCTCGAAGAAGGAATCGCCTGGTTGTCCATTAAGTAAGTCAAGGCCAGTGATGTCAGAGCTGCAGGCCAGAAGAAATCTGGAAATGTTGCCAGCAAGAACCTGAGCAAGGAGGCATACGCCAAAGGAGGGGTAACATGATCCACATCTTCTTCCTCATCAGAAGAAATGGGTGACAGCTCCACAATAGGCTGAGTTGTCGAGGGCATTTTCTTAATCAAGCCCAGGATGTTATCCAACTGGCGTTGGAGTGACTGGAATGAAGGAAACACTACTGAGCAAGCCTGTTTTGCTGCAGAGAACAAAAAGAGAGATGTGGCTGGGAGCAAAGCTGCAACTGCAGGAGCAGGAGTGGGCAGCGCAGAAGAGACGGGCGCTGCAGAAGCTCGGAAGAAATTGGGTGCTCACAAGCAGAAACGGACTTGGGCGCCAACAGACTGTCTTGCGGCAAATGGCAGACAGGCACTTGGGAGCCAACGGCTGCTCAGGAGCAGACGGGTGCTCGGGGACCAGAAGGAGCTCGTGAGGTAACGGGAGCTCAGGAGCTAAAGGGTGCTCAGGAGCTGATAGCCACACAGAAGACAACAGGCGCTTCTTAGTAAGCGCCACACAACAAGGAGCAGTAAGCTCAACAAGCAGTGGAAGCTCTGGTGCCACTGGGCTCATTGGCGCCAAAGACTTCTTCCCAGGAGCCAAAGAAGATCCAGTCAACGCTGACTGCTCAGAAGTTACAGGTACAGGAGCTGGGCGCATGGGTGCTAGTGAGCACTCCAACACCACTACATGCCCAGGCGAACCCTCCTAAACTAAGGATGGGCACTTAGAAGATCAGGTCCTAGAAGTAGAAGAGCGCTTACACAGTAGCGCGCTTAGTAAACGGAAACTGTCCCACTAACTCCGGGTGATCCTGGGAGAAACGTTCCTGACTGTCCCAAAAAAATACAGGACGGAAGTTGCTCTGGAGAAATTTCTTTCAACTTCTTAACTAAGACTGAAGGAGGCTGAGACACATGCGAGGCGCGCCTCTTCAGAGGGCGAGACTCTCCTTGAAAATGCCACTGGCGCCTAGAACTAGAATCACTGCTGGGAACACTGGATGAAAGATGATCCACCTCCATGGAGACGCCTTTCCAGCAGCCCTCCATCATAACCTGGGACGTGGCAACAGGTCCGACTAAGGGGTCGACTGCCTGTGGGCAGACCCCACCGATCTCCTTTGGGCTACCAGTTTGGCTCCTCCCAGTTTTAGGGGAGTTTGCCAGGACCTTTGCCTAGAATTGGCAGGACAGACAGCCACCTCCTCCACTAACACTTCACCAGCACTTTTTATGTTCACTTTGTCCATCAGGACTTTCACAGAAGCACCTATTTATTGTATTAACCAATAACCCAAACTTAAGGTTAATTATAGACTCAAGGCTGGTAATGGGGTCTGGATCAGGAGTAAGGGAGCCAGGGTGTGGAGTAGTTGGTACAGACTGAGAAGATGGATTGGGTGGAACAATAGACAGAAAATCAGAATTATTATCATTAAAAGACTTAGCAGATACCTGACTAGCTAAAGCCTTCTTACCACTAGTTCTTGCCACTGCATTCCTCTTTTTGTCCCTGTCTAATTTGGTCAAATGACTATTCAAAGTCTTCCACATTTTACTAACCCATGAAACACATTCTTCACAAGTCAATTCAGGAGAACATATTTGACCCCTACAAGTCGTACAAAGAGCATGTGGGTCTTTAGTCAGTTGAGTATTGCAGCCTTTACTGCAATGCATAAAACTTTGAGAACCTGAATCGGACATTGCTGACAAGTCACTAGTCAAAAAGCCTAAAGTTAGTCAATATTCAGAAAGAAAAAGTTAATATCAGTATACTTCACCAATGATTCCAACATATCAAAAGAGAAGAGAAAATTCCCAAAAACCACTGCTGCCAATCACTGCATCCACAGCCATCAGCTGGCAGAAACATACTGAGCTTGTCTGCTGAGCTGGTTCCTCTCTTAACCTGAAAGTGGGCGGGGGTCACTCGCCTCAGCAAAACAAAAGTAATGCTACTGTGAATTTCAAAATTCTAGCTGCTGGTTAATAGAAACTAATAGCTATGCAATTACTTGGTAAGAAGCTTATACAAAAATGGCTTTAAATACCGTATGATGACAATGATGATTTATATAAATTCAGCTATAAAGCCAAACACTGAGCTTTAGCCATTTAGTGCATTAGACAGTGAAAAGAGGGAGTTCAAGTGTTTGGACATAAAGACTGAAGAATGGAAGCAGAATGGAGTAAAAGGCTAAAAATTGGGTGCAGCCTAATCCACCAGATATTGCAGCTGGGTGAAAAAATCTTACTGATAGCTTAATATTTATGCATACTGAGATAACTGTAACCTAAAAAGAGGTCCAAACATATATAGAATAAACAATCCTTCAAATCTGCTTCTAAGTACGGACATACACATGCAAATGTGAAGATAACTGTGCATGTAAACTGTACACACACAAAAATGAGAATACACTACTAACATACAAGCCATATATAACAGAAAAGCAATGGCCATGAGAAAATGACTGCTTTATTGAAATGGTGTGGCAGTAGTTGAATTTGATTAATTTGCTCAAGCAAGATTTTGTGCTCTCTGGAACTTGTTTTAAATTGTAAGCCTAGCCAGTCGATAGAGTGACAGTGCTGGAAGCGAATAAGCTGGTCATGCAGTAGAGCTTACATCAAACGAAGTAATTAAATTGTGAGCCTAGCTAGGTTTAGGTACTTCACTCCTGGTAACCTTATTTTATGGGAGACAAACTACAGTACTTGGCATTTTCCTAACTCAACTAAAAATATATAGCTGTTGTAGGGGAAAGAAAATGAAGTGATATTTTGAAATACATTCTATCACACTGGTGAATGAATTACCATACATGAAGTAACTGAAAGCATCACCTTCTTCCCATTTTAAAAGCTCATATTAGATACTGGACTATGTGGAATACATTTATTTCTTAATCTCAGAAATCAAACTAGAACAACATAATAATTTTCATGAAATCTAGAGGACAAGCCTTCACTGTAGAATTACATTAAATTTAGCAGTGCTGTTAGCAGGTATAGGCCTAAGTCTTGAGGGCAGCCTGGTTATGAGATCATAAGTTATTTTGGGTTGTTCATGATTCGATGCCTTACTTTTCAATTTAAGCTAAAATGTTGAACTTTTTCCCACTACTAGGTATTATGAAATAGGCTAGCCTTAAATTGAAATACTTATAAGCATGCTAGGCGTGCTTTCAGACGTCAAGGGTTTTTTGGCCTAAATTGGATAGCCTGAGAAATTTAATTTAGACATTATCCTGACTTTCACTAGTCTAACATAGGCTATACAGTACTGCACACAACCATTTTATCTAGCGTAGGAACTTTTCTGATCGAGGTAAAGCCTACCGTTAGCCTAACTGTCGTCTAGTCAAGCATACCTTAAAATTAATCGATTCTACTGTCATAAGGGGTAAGGTAGCCTACTTAGCTGCAGTGGCTGGATAAAATCTGATGTATCCCAAACTTAAAGCACAGCGACTCCGTGTATGGTTTATAGTGAATGTGTTGGCTACTACACAAGGCAGCCTAACCTAACCAGAGATTTGCCTACCTTGGACTAGGCTAAGTTACTGTTCTTAAGAAATTAGACGACCCAATTGCTCTTTTCCGGTCTTCTCCAACCCGTAAATGACATTATACTGGTAATCTAGACAAGACAATAACGCGACAAGACACAGTCTGCCACGAAGTAAGTATCATGACGAGTGGCTGTCTCTTCACCCTTAATGGGGTGAGGGTGTTGACAGCAGAGGCGCCGCAGAGTTTCCGTCAAGGCAGAAGAGCCTTTTGTAGCCATCATTTGTTTTCCGTCAAGGTCAGTCTGTTTTCATGTTTGGCATTATAAGTTTTGAATATCATTTTATTGCGAGAAAAGACAGAGGTTAAACGTTATGCGACTCCTGTGCTCAGGCCTGCTCCTTCAATGCCGCTCACTGACATATCAGCAAAGTTTGTTTTGACTGAGCAATATCTACGTTGCCATAATACTTACGATAACTGCTAAATTCAGCCTACTAAACGCGAGATGTGACAACAATGGAGGTAGGCGACTATTACTCTCTTCTTCTTGAAAAAAAAAGGTATCTTTCTTGTTTTTTTAGGTTAATTTTCATCAACATCCTCCATGTGAAACTCTATGTTGTTTTATCTTTTTATAACAAGAATATGATTGATTAGAGTAATACCTTAAGAAAAGGTGGGTCTATGTTAAATTTTAGGGTAAGCGGAAAGGAAGAAAATCGGGATCAGACGGTATGGAGGGTTTTCAGCTGACGATCCTTCTGCTCTCGCCAAAACGAGTCTTGGTGTGTGCTATAATTTTTTTTCCATTTTCTTTTAAGAAACAGAGTTGTATGAAGTATAATTGCTTTTATATAAAGATGTCATATATTTGCATCATAAAATAGCTTGTAAATTTTAGATATTTTTTCCAGCAGTGTTCAGTTTAAATACTGTAATACCTTAAGATTGGTTGTGTTCATTTTATCACTGAAAGAGTCAGTTTTATTTATTTATATATATATATATATATATATATATATATATATATATATATATATATATATATATATATATATATATATATATATATATATATATATATATATATATATATATATATATATATATATATATATATGGGGAAATTAAATAAATAGTAGGCTGGTATGATCTTACTACAGAAGAGCATAGACTCCTCTATTACATGTAGTTGCTATATTTATTATTTTATTTTAGTTCCAAAGCCATACTAAAAAAAGTACTGATTAATAAAACGAGAAGTCGAGTAACGAAGAAGGCATCATATGAACGAACAATGATGATTTCATAGTCAAATGCAAAAGTGGTGTCTTCTGCTGTATTCTGCAGTAGGTTCATGACATTCTCAAGGAAGTAAATATCACTGGATAATGGCACTTTCGTTAAAAAACCCAAAATTTTCAGTTTTTGTGTATGTGTGTGATTTTTATACTGTGCTGTCGTTAAAAAAAACAAAATTTCAGTTTATGTATGTGTGTGTGATTTTTATACTGTGCTCTCTCTACTTCACTTTCCTCGTCGTGTGGTGGTAGCGCTTATAGCTTATAACTGACAACCCGTGTTTGGCTTCCAAATTGAACGAATGGGTGTTTTCCTAAGATCTAGTCTCACTGTTTACCTAAGCAATAAATTGGGTACCTATTTGACGTTGCATGAAGTAAAATTTAAATTGTGTGGTTTTTTTTTACCTCTACGATGTGCGTTTTTCAACTAACAGGACGCCTCATGTGTAAATCACTTGGTTACACATATCTCCCCATCAGGAAGTAAAACTTCTTTTATTGGTTCAAGCTGGCCTTAAGCCAGCTCGGGCTCTTGTTCTTGAGCAGCCAGTAAAACGTGCAGTTTTATCACTTATTCATTCAGTGATTTGTATATTCATCTAAAGTTGTCTACGGTACACCGAGTTCTGTAACATTCCTTCCTCGTAATTCGGTGAACATCAAACTTTGTAGTACGTTTGGGATAATTCTTAATTCATGAAATCGTGGATGCCGCGACGGAACTCCGTAAGATGAAGTTTCTAAGTAAGTTTTTGAAAATCTTGAAGCCCTTTATACCGTTTCTTGCTGTTTTTGTTCGTTTATAAATAAGTGTACGGTTACAGAAGCAGGTTCCTTGGATTGAAGATCCGATTATTAACTGACTTTCATGGAATTGCATTAATTTATATTTTTGTAATTGCTTTGCAAATACAAATTTATATTAACTGATAGTTCGCAAACTTACGGCTGCAAGGACTCGATCAAGAATCGTCGATGCTCGAAGATGGATGATTGTTTTTGATAAGGTTTCGATCACATCTTGAATATTTTGTTGTAATATACGGATTTTAGATATCATTAAAGGTTAGATATAAGTTTTGTATGCATGTAACACATTTTCTGCAGAGGGGTTCAACCCTGAATGGAAGTGTCGAGGAGTGTCTTCTTATTTTGTTTTCATTGTCACTGAAGTGCCTGACGGGTTTTTTGTGATGTTTGTTTAAAATAGCCAGGCTTTGCCTGGTGTTTTCGATTATAATTTTGATAAAGAAGGTTTTAGCCATCCCACCCATGGTTTCAGAGAGAAACCAATATGAAAACCATTCACAACACTCGAAGCACTAATACTACAACCTTTAGCTGAGTTATCCATTAAAATAGTTTCGTTTTCTGTTTACTTTAAAGATTTCGTTTTCTGTAGTGTATCCACTGATATTATCAAACCTTTGTTCAAATTATCATTAAGATGTTATAAACAGATCTTTCGGAGAATATTCAATTATCCAGAATAACTGTTCACTTAAGAACTGTACCTCGTGGAGCAATTATTGTAAAAGAGTGCTTTAATTTTCAGCGTAGTTTCGGTTTTTTTGGCTTTAGTTTTTTTTTTCGTTAACCTTTCAGCTTATTCCAAATTCCTTATTCAGTGGGTAATAAAAAAGGACAATTAATGACACTGATGTGTTTTCTATAGATAGCAACCTCCCCCGCCCGCCCCCTACCCAAAAACAAAGTAATACTTTTGAGGGATTATGAGTGTTGGCAAAAGGAATCTCAAAAGATATCAGTATGAATCACGAAGTTGTTTGTGAAAAGATTAAATAGATATGCAGTGCTGTACAAGTAGGCTACTTGCATACAGATTTTGAACTCTTTTAGAGGTTCATAGTAGCTTGACCTGTTTTTTGGTGCTCAGCTTTTTAACCATGAGTACGATCACATACCGTCATCCAATCCAGGACTTTAGACTTCTGTTTACGATATATATATATATATATATATATATATATATATATATATATATATATATATATATATATATATATATATATATATATATATATATATATATATATCAGATACTCTTATGCCAATTGCTTGGAAGAGAAGGAAGTTGAGAACTGTATCCATGAAGAACAAGTGGACTTCACCAATATAGATTACCTGGATCAGTGATGAAAGTTTCCGACTACAAAGTCATACCGCTTAAAATAGAGAAAATGTTAATGAAAGGGGATCACTGATGTACGGACTAGGAGGGTTCAAGTGGAATAATTATACTGATTTTCTATCTATAAATCTGAGATAAAGAGAGGTCAAGGTCACTGTTCTTCGTGCCACAGGCAGGTGGCAAGTGGCAGGTCAGCTGCATTTCTAGAACTTCCTGAAACACTGTAAAGCTGTTATGAAAAACGGTGAAATTTCTCATGGACAATAAGATTATTAACATTAACTAGTACAAGGGTTATGCAGATGAAAATATCTATGCTATACATGAATGTGGTAATGACCCAGATGATGGGCCTAGGATGCGATGTGGTTTCTAGAGGCATCACTAAAGCCTTCTGGCTGATGCAGTACAAATATTTAAATCTTAAGCTGATGGATACTCACTTGCCTCCCCTGGCACCTAGGTTTCTGGGCAACAAAAGTGAACTCAAATAAGGGTGAGGAAAATGATGGGGCCAAAATTTCTGGTCCTGAGTGGGGTACTGCAGAGAAGTGTGCTTTTGCCAATCATATTTAACTTTTACATGAAAAATTTTCAGCTCTGTTTCTTAGACGCCATCAGATGATTTTTTTATGATCACGTTAAATGATAACGCACCCTCACAATAGGGGCAATACATGCTGACTCTGACAGAGCCACAGTTATGACAGGGTCAGTGAATATGAAAAATGTTGGAAGATAGCCGTCAGCCAGGAACAGCTCTAACTATTTCTAATCTCAGCAGGAAATGTTGGAAGATGGCTATAACTCAGGAGCAATTTCAACTACCTCTTGTTTTGGCAGTTGAACCTGCTGAAGTTGCGGTGAACAACAAACAGAGCTATTCACTTTAGGAAGAGCAGAAGTGTCATGGGAGTCACATCCACCTTTTTGGATCCAAAGAACGTATTTTCAGTTGCATTGAGGAAGCAGAGTCCACCTTAAATAGAATAAAAAGGATCCAAAGTTACATGTAACTGTGCCAGTCACATTCAGCCTTGAAAATTTGGCTTCTGTGTGCTGGTCTGCGAACAGGAAAATTTAGTTTTACAGTAGAAGAGCATAAGAAAAGCTCATAAGGAAATTCCTCTTTGTAATAACACTATGAATGATTGATCAAGAGAGCATCAAGTACGGGATTCACAGACTTGCACGCAAGCCTAGGGATATGGAGGAAAATGACTCCTTGGAAAAGAGGAGAGGACATACTAATGAAAGAAAAAGAGTGCATACTCAGTGGCCCCGGTTAGGCACTGTAGCAGAAAGGGGTTCTCCAGAACTGGTCTGTAGGACCTAAAGGTGACCAATATGAAGTGAGTGGAAATAATCCAAATATATGTGAGTGCTGTGTTAGTATGAATTGAATGCTTATTGTTCTCATCTCGCTGCTTCTTTAAGCTTTCTCTATGGCTTGAAGTCTTTGTGATAAAAGAAATCAGTTTATTTCCCCAGCCACTAGAAAGAGTTGTTTGCAAAACATCAACCAGACAAATTGGCTTGCATCAAATCCCTCTCACCAACCCCACCTCTCTCTCTCTCTCTCTCTCTCTCTCTCTCTCTCTCTCTCTCTCTCTCAAAAGTCAAACATAGGGGTCTACCCCTGCGTCTGTCACCTTGTCTTCTCTCTTTATTCTCACCTACCGTTTTCTCTTCCTCTTACGCTCCAAAATCTACTCATTTTTGTCCCCTCAAAATTAAATTAAATGTCAGATTTGTTTTTTCTGGGACATAACCCTCTTGGTTTAGTTCAGTTGGTTCCCTATGCCAACGAAAATACAGCGATGTTAGGCATTGGCTTAGAAAGAGATATTCATTTGATTAGGGAAATTAAATCAATTGACTTAATTCTCAGTGTTTCATACAGGCTACAATAGTTTTGTAAATGGCCCCACTTCTTAGCTTCTAACCAAAGAATTCCTTTGTTGGACGGGCGTCATTTGATGTACTCACGGGCGTCAATTGATGCACTGATATAATGCTTATATATGCAAGTGGGACCACTGGGATATTTGTATTAATTACAGGGTAAAGGGGTGGATTATCTAGATGTTCAACAGAAACTACAGTTTCGATCCATACATACCGTTGGAGGCTATTGGGCATTTTGTTTTCCTGTAAAAAGTCAGTTTCCTGGTGGTAACAGGTAACTGAGGGAATATTGCTGTAAGGCAGGTCACACAGGAAACTACGCTGGTGGCCAAGTTGGAGGTTATGCTGGTGATTACAGTCTGCTGAGGAGATGGTGCCGCTTGATGGTCTGGCTAGGGTGAAGGAGAGACAATGGAAGGCTTTTCTTTTTGTATACACTACGAATTGATTTGCAGTTATTGAAGAAAAGATCTCAAAATCTTTTCACGAGGCCCAAATGGAATTTTCCTTTTCATTCTTGAGCAATAGTTTTTTCTTTATCGAGAAGTTATGTATCCGAAATTGGGTTGCAGGAGACTCTGGATTTTCGTTGATACCACATGAACATAGTGTGATTTCGGATTCCATTATTTTATCCTTCTCAGTAAGTTATAACACATTTCTAGGTTGAGAAGTAATAACTGTCAAGCATGGCCAATATAGAGTAGGCTAACAATTGAACATCTAACAAAGGGAAACTATTATATCTGTTTAAGCTGATATTTTTACTACCAAAAATTACTAAGGTGTGGTAATCGGAAAAATTTTTGCACCAAAAAGCAAATCACTTTACTATACTGGTGCACAATTGAAATCAAACGTTCGTTATGTTGATTTTTAATATAAATTATTTGGTGTCACAACAACAAAAGTCATCAACATCCATTAAGTTGATGTCACACCAGCATGAAGATATGCAACTTCAATTTTGTCTCCAAAATGCTAAAAGATGTCAGCCCGTGACACAGCTAAACGCCTTCTTAATATTCAATATTAGTTTTGTAAGTTGTTACAAAGAAAAAACTAATAGAAATTTGACGATGATAAAGGAGATAATGTAATTAAGAGCTACAGTATGATACGAAGTTAACTTACACTGAACACATATCAGGCAAACAGTTACGTACACAATCGGGCGTAAATAGACTTGCGGTATATTCAAGTATTTCATGTGAAAAAGATATAATGACGAAAATGTAAAGTTCACTTGCATCGAATGTATAGTACAAGGCTAACACGTATGTGCATAATCAGTTTAAGTGTTTTATCTTTCGGTAAAAAAAAAAGCGTGTGAAAACTTGATGAGGTCTCGTGTGTATGTATGCACTCTGGTGCAGATGCAGTCACACGTTGCAGCATTCATTAACTTCGGTTTTTTTTTATTGTTAAACTCTTGGCAAGCGTGGATCTGACACGTTCAGTTACTTAAGATTAGAATTAATTTTTGATAGAGCAAAAGGTAATAGAAAACAAGACATAGAGAAAGACGTTATATTTTTCAAATGTGACACAGTAATCACCATCCCTACTGTTTTTTTTTTTTTTCTAGTTCATGGAATGCCATTAAATTACAGCAAGACATATTTACACCAGTGTCCTTTTTGCCCCTCGACCTTGAGAATTTTATTTCCTGTAATTCTGTGATGATGACATTTATAGATACAGCATAGCACAGATTAGTTGTCTTTTCAGGTGCTCTCGTGGTTTTTATGTTTTATCAACATAGTATACAACGCTTATTAGTTGTCCATTCAGGAATTTGGCATTCTTTTTGAATAACTGAAGATAAGCGTTGTAGCACGTTATTGTACACCAGTAAGAACATCTTCCCACTGCTGAAAATAGGATAGCTCACGATATACCTGTGACGTTAGGTTACTGAATTAATCATCAAGCCGCCAACCTTTTAAATTCCCCTGTTTTCCCACGAATGGGGTGGAGAAATGTCTAGCGGTCTTTATTACAAACACTTTGGACTTTACGAAGCTCGCCTTTCAAATAACTGCGTGATTTTCATGTCACAATAATCTGGTTATATGCAAAGTCACAACAACAGCATTTATATTGTTTTAGAAATAACAATAATTTAGCCACGACTTAAGTTGGATTATTTTGCATTTAGTCCCTTAGCATGGACGTATGTTGTTAGCGGGTTCTGGTCGAACAGCACACTCTTACATTTGCTCCAAGACTGAAACGATAAAAAGGAATAAAACATTAAAAAGTAAACTAGGAAAAAGAGCTGTTAATTTCGACGTAGTTATTTTGAAACACGTTTTGCAACAAGAACCTGTTTCAAGGGTGAATTCACGAGGCGTTTGATATTTGAAATTTAAAAATAAATTGAAATATGGGAAGAGGAGTTTGCTTTCTTATCTAGAGTCTGTCGGTTTTCGAAAAATTATTTCACGTGCATACAAGTAGAGGGAAATAAGTAACAATGGTAAGACCTGAAGTGACATCCGATCTCAAACTGTGTTCGAAATGTAAATTCGTTTATGGTAAAAGTAGTCTCCCCGACAGGGAGATTGAAAGATTCTGCACATATGCGCATGGTCATATAATAATAATAATAATAATAATAATAATAATAATAATAATAATAATAATAATAATAATAATAATAATAATAATAATAACCAGCTGAATTTTCCAGAAAAACGTGATCATGAAATCTAACCCAAACTGGAAACGCAACAACACACAAAGGAAACTCCTAAGAGATAAAAAAAAAAGATATTCTAAAGGAATAGCTTACCTTGCCCTTCCGCACCCAAATCTTGATACAAAGTCAGGGAAGGGAACTGTGTTGATATGAGGCATCATTTCTTCGATGCAGTCTTTAAACTCGACACAATATCCGAAGCTCGTTCCGGGAGTGGAACATCGTTCTGCAAGAGGGAAACCTCACATGAAGCATCACTGGCCTATCTTACAGCTGAACTTTAAAAAAAAAAAATATTCCTTTCAAAGATGCTTTTGTCACATGTATAAGGGATTATTCATTTTCGTCAAGTAACGTTCTTCGCTGAATATGAGGCACATTATTAGCTTTTAAGTATGTATTGCATTACTGTATCTTTTATTCTTTTAAAACTCAATGACAAGAAGGTCCCAAACACGAGATAAATACTCCAAAATGGATGAATTAGATCAACCGACAATGTAAATATTTAAGATGAATAAATTATAAATACATACGTACACACACACACACACACACACTTATATATACAGTATATATATGTGTGTGTATGTCCTGTATATATGAAGGGGAAGGAGAGAGCCAAGGAGAGGGAGGGAAGCAAGAGGGGGAATCGAAGGGTGTTGTGTGGGGACATTTGAAAACTTACTCCAGTTATATCATGTCCAATGGCTAACTCCGCGACAAGAATCAATCCGCCCTTTTAGCATCCTCTTGGTGGAATAAAGATAAGTTCCAAGGTCGCATCTTGCTTCCACTAAGAGGTTGCTAAAATATACGTTCCTTGGTGGCATATAATTGTACTTGCTCAAGATGTAATCTTTGAACTCATCTTGGTTCCACCAAGAGGATGCTAAAAGTGCTGATGATTCCCATCGCGGAGTTAGCATTTTTTCCAGAGCCGAGCATATGCAAAAAAAGAAAATGCTGACTCCACGATGGGAATTAAACCGCACTTTTAGCATTCTCTTCTTGAAACCAACATAAGTCCAAAGATTATTTTTTTTTTCAAAGAGCCGAGAATATGCATCCTGTAACGGGGCGGGGTGGGGGGTAATGCCGTCATTGCACCCCATGCGGTGCACTGTAGGCATTACATGAGGTTCTTTGCAGCGTCCCTTCGGCTCGTAGTCGCAACCCCTGTATTCCTTTTACTGTACCTCTGTTCATAATCTCTTTCTTCCATCTTACTTTCCACCCTCTCCAACAGCTAATCCATGGTGCAACTGCGAGGTTTTCCTCGTTACACCTTTCAAACCTTTTTACTGCCAATTTCCGTTTCAGTGCTGAATGATCTCATAGGTCACAATGCCAGGCCTTTGGCCTAAATTTTGTATTCTGTTCCAATCTATTCTATTCTATTCTCACGAGCATATGCATATTTTCCAGCGAGAGGACATTTAAAAGGTATTAACGGCTAGATAAACGAAGACAAAAGAGGTCATAGAAACCTTTGTTGATGATTTCCTAAGGATTTGAGCAGGAATACGATTTGTAATGGTTATTTTAAAAGCGTTCAAAGTTACCGTATTGTCAGGAAATTTTGGAAATGCATAGGATTCGAGAAGGGGAAATAATAAGGCCACTAACACTGAAATCCTGGGATGGGACCTATATGATTGATATTTGACAGCCGTGCAATCCTGAGAATTAAGTGAAATACGATAACCGAAGAAGTTGCCTTTTAGTCCGGGAGCTAGCAAGGAGTTATAACACATCTCGAGTACAAAAGGCTTGAATGTCATAATCGTTAGTATATCCCTAGGAGGCACCAGTATGGCGATTCTTCAGTTCTGAATTTGGTGCGTTATATAGGGGGCGCTTCTTGAGCGCCCCCAAAATGAGCTTTGAATCACATTCTGGAGTACATTGACCAGACTGGTGTCAAAAGTTACGGTTTGGAAGCCTGATTACAAATGAAGTGTTCTTAAATACCAAATTTGGTGCAAAACCCATTTAAGAATGGCCTAAGATGGCGCTATTGTGAAGTTTATATCACATGTTGAGTACATGGCTCAAACTTGGTAGTATTATCCACTAGAACCTACAGATCAAGAATTGATAATTCTTAAGTGATGAATTTGGTGCAAACCTTGTTTAAGAACGCCCTAAAGGCGACGCTTCGTATGACTAATCTATGTCACGTCTTAAGTACATGAATGAAACTTGGTGGACCGTGGAACCATACTTTGGACCTTACTGATCAAGAAAAGGTAGTTCTTAAATGATAATATTTGTGCAAAACTCATTTATTAAATTGACAATATATTCCGTCCCTACATTAAAACATCAAAACTAATCAGATATGAAGTATTACAAAATTTAACAGTATTAGAAAATTTAGTCTCCAGCATATCTTCGTGAAAGATATCTTCTGCTGGGCATAGCTAACTAATGGTTGTGGATAATATACATAAAATAAATTCTGCAAAGTACGTATGTCATAATTTGTGCTGATATGGTGATGAGTACTGTGTGTATGTAGCCTAATGAATATTTTCTGATCCTTCTTAGTTCGAGTCTAGTCATCCTCATCAGAACCATTCTCTTCATCAGATGATGCAACCTGCATATCAGCTTCTGCCTCTTCCTCTATTTCTTGAAGTTCCGATTCTTCCGGGACAAGACTTTCTGGGAGCTGCTCTTCATAGAACCAAATGGGTTTGTACTCACCATCTAGTAATTGCCAGCCATTTTCTTCTGTTGGGTGCTGGTCGAGATCTTGTTTGTCTGCAGCCTCCCACATCTTTGCAACGAATGATGCTCGCTTTATGTGGGCATTGACCTCATCCTCACATGGTGCAAGCCCACTGGCATCAATGCCAATCAAGTTGGAAAGCAAATTCTTTCCTCTCTTCGGTCCATAGGTCTTCATGAACTTCTGAAACCTGAGGTCACCAAGGCTTGTAGATTTTTTGCACCATAGATTTCTGCAGTGAATCGGAAGAGGGTTGCTTTGGTTGCATTAGAAACAAGTGCAGGCCATGTCATATCTGTGAAAGCACGCTGGTAGTCAGGTGTTTTTTCAAGCAGCTTGAATGGTCGTACTTTGCCTTTTCTTACGAAGGATGAGGTGTAATCTGATCCAGTAAAGGCGTGAAAAGCAGGCAATGCAGCGCAAAGCCCTGGTCCAAGTTCATGATGAATTGCAGTCAGATTTATGAACCGGCGGTTGTTATTTGCTGCAGTTCCAACATCCATCCGAAGTTTGCCCTGGAACTTGTTGCAATGGCACAGGAGTATCACAGCTATATCTGTATCGGATGCTCTGACTACAATGTTGCTGTTGGCATCGTCATTAAAGAGTGAATGAAGGCAGATTTTTGTGTCAGCCTCCTCATGGTTGTTGTGTAAATCCTGAACAGTTGTTCGTTGTATCATTCTGTCCTGAACTTTGAAGTGGTAGCACTCACCTGGAACATCTAAAATTACTTCATGTTGACCAAGAATGCCTATATAGCAGGGATGCTGCCATTCACTGGCGAGAAACTCTGGTAGCTGTTTTTTGAATGACCTAGACTTGAGAGCATCATTAAGGTCTCTTGGAACTTGTCTCTGCTCAGGCCCAGTGATGACAAAAGTTCTGCCGTCAGCTTTTCTCCTATCTCTTTTAGAGTCCTTTATGGATGGCTGTGGATAGTCATCAAAGATAATGTGGACAGACTTGGCTTGGCTTTGAAGAGTGCATTGTTTGGGATTCTGGAAGACCGAGTTTGAAAGATCATGGTAAACCAACAACCATAAATTGTACATTATAGATGGACAATTCCTTCTGCACAGCATGCCATGAAACCTGCCCCAAACCTTTGGGGAATCCCAGGAGCATTCTTCTTCAGTGCCTTCAAAGCCAAGCCAAGTCTGTCCACATTATCTTTGATGACTATCCACAGCCATCCATAAAGGACTCTGAAAGAGATAGGAGAAAAGCTGACGGCAGAACTTTTGTCATCACTGGGCCTGAGCAGAGACGAGTTCCAAGAGACCTTAATGATGCTCTCAAGTCTAGGTCATTCAAAAAACAGCTACCAGAGTTTCTCGCCAGTGAATGGCAGCATCCCTGCTATATAGGCATTCTTGGTCAACATGAAGTAATTTTAGATGTTCCAGGTGAGTGCTACCACTTCAAAGTTCAGGACAGAATGATACAACGAACAACTGTTCAGGATTTACACAACAACCATGAGGAGGCTGACACAAAAATCTGCCTTCATTCACTCTTCAATGACGATGCCAACAGCAACATTGTAGTCAGAGCATCTGATACAGATATAGCTGTGATACTCCTGTGCCATTGCAACAAGTTCCAGGGCAAACTTCGGATGGATGTTGGAACTGCAGCAAATAACAACCGCCGGTTCATAAATCTGACTGCAATTCATCATGAACTTGGACCAGGGCTTTGCGCTGCATTGCCTGCTTTTTCACGCCTTTACTGGATCAGATTACACCTCATCCTTCGTAAGAAAAGGCAAAGTACGACCATTCAAGCTGCTTGAAAAAACACCTGACTACCAGCGTGCTTTCACAGATATGACATGGCCTGCACTTGTTTCTAATGCAACCAAAGCAACCCTCTTCCGATTCACTGCAGAAATCTATGGTGCAAAAAATCTACAAGCCTTGGTGACCTCAGGTTTCAGAAGTTCATGAAGACCTATGGACCGAAGAGAGGAAAGAATTTGCTTTCCAACTTGATTGGCATTGATGCCAGTGGGCTTGCACCATGTGAGGATGAGGTCAATGCCCACATAAAGCGAGCATCATTCGTTGCAAAGATGTGGAGGCTGCAGACAAACAAGATCTCGACCAGCACCCAACAGAAGAAAATGGCTGGCAATTACTAGATGGTGAGTACAAACCCATTTGGTTCTATGAAGAGCAGCTCCCAGAAAGTCTTGTCCCGGAAGAATCGGAACTTCAAGAAATAGAGGAAGAGGCAGAAGCTGATATGCAGGTTGCATCATCTGATGAAGAGAATGGTTCTGATGAGGATGACTAGACTCGAACTAAGAAGGATCAGAAAATATTCATTAGGCTACATACACACAGTACTCATCACCATATCAGCACAAATTATGACATACGTACTTTGCAGAATTTATTTTATGTATATTATCCACAACCATTAGTTAGCTATGCCCAGCAGAAGATATCTTTCACGAAGATATGCTGGAGACTAAATTTTCTAATACTGTTAAATTTTGTAATACTTCATATCTGATTAGTTTTGATGTTTTAATGTAGGGACGGAATATATTGTCAATTTAATAAATGAGTTTTGCACAAATATTATCATTTAAGAACTACCTTTTCTTGATCAGTAAGGTCCAAAGTATGGTTCCACGGTCCACCAAGTTTCATTCATGTACTTAAGACGTGACATAGATTAGTCATACGAAGCGTCGCCTTTAGGGCGTTCTTAAACAAGGTTTGCACCAAATTCATCACTTAAGAATTATCAATTCTTGATCTGTAGGTTCTAGTGGATAATACTACCAAGTTTGAGCCATGTACTCAACATGTGATATAAACTTCACAATAGCGCCATCTTAGGCCATTCTTAAATGGGTTTTGCACCAAATTTGGTATTTAAGAACACTTCATTTGTAATCAGGCTTCCAAACCGTAACTTTTGACACCAGTCTGGTCAATGTACTCAGAATGTGATTCAAAGCTCATTTTGGGGGCGTTCAAGAAGCGCCCCTATATAACGCACCAAATTCAGAACTGAAGAATCGCCATACTGGTGCCTCCTAGGGATATACTAACGATTATGACATTCAAGCCTTTTGTACTCGAGATGTGTTATAACTCCTTGCTAGCTCCCGGAATATTTGGTGTGCAGGGCGAGGGAAGATTTACGGTTAGGAGAAAAAGGGAAAAGTTTCTTTACACAAGTTGTCGAGGATTTTACCGGTACAACACCAAAATTATATCATATAGGGAGGCTACTTCAAAATATTTTTCTTTATTGCAAAGGGAACATTTATTACTGGAATATTCGTTGTAGACTTATTTGCAACTGGAATCAAAAGTGGTTGAGTATGTTATCAGGAAAGTCGTGACATCAGTAATATTTCTGCCTAGGCTTTACAGCCAAGGAGAAGTTAAATTGAAATTTAGTGGGAGACTAAGTTTTAGGAAGAGAATATATTGGAAATTTTGTCGGCTGGATGAGCAGTTTGGAGTGTGAGGTAGGGGTGTCTTTTCAAGAAAGCATCATTCAGGCAGGTCTTCATCATCATTGTGTAAAGTTATCACACAAGTCAAAATGTTATTGGGTAAAAAACTGAGGTTTCAATAAAAAAATAAAAAATAGGAGGGTGGTACTTTGCCAAGGATACAATATATTCTTGGAAGGTACCACGACCATTTAAGTAAACAATGTAAAAATTTGGTAACACATTATGTGCCATACCAAATTTTTTCTTACATTACTTAAATTTCACTGTACAGTAATTTTCTGTTAATCTGTTAACTCGTCCTGATAATTACCCGAATTGTTTACTTTTTGTGACGCAGGAAATGCGTACTTGGTCGTAGAGGCAGACAAATTCTACATTTGGTTGTCATATTTTACTGTTATTACTTTAATCATGGACTCGAAAATCGTCCATAGATTAAGAGACACCAAAATTGACAGTTACTGCTCAAACTCAAAAAGTTCAAGGGGTTTTAAAGATTCGACCTGGAGATCTGACGCACTGTTGCAGAGCCAGTGACTGGCAGCGAGTGCTGAAGAAGCTGACACACTGAAACGTAATTTACTGTATTCTGAATCACTTCCAGTTTGACCCATTGCAGTTTAACTTCCAGTTACGAACTTAGTCTTTTTTTCTTTAATACAATGCCAAAGAAACAGCTAGCCTAATGACCATTTCTAGTCCAGGCATGCAAGGCAATAGAAATGATTGTACCTGTATTAGTGTCCGTGAAGAGTTCCTTGCAGCACACTTGGTCACTGCTAGCACATTGGCCTCCGTTCTCTGGACTGGGAAATAAATAAATGCTGTCAGCCTTAAAAACGATTTCGTTGTTTGGTTAAATACAATAGCTCCTTACGAAAACATTTCGATATTAACTCGTATTTTCCAAGTTATAGAATTAATGATATAAAAAAAATGTATCCACATTGAATTTGAGATTTATGTACCTTGCGTGTCTGTAGCTCAGTAATTGTGTGGTGAAGAAGATACCCAATATTTACCCGAAAAAGTCTGACGCTCGACACAAGAAGAAGGGGACACAGGTGCAGGCTCCAGAGGTAGTGTCGGATGCAGGAGGTTCGGTGCTGTCGACCTCACTTCGGATCACCACTGACTTTGAGTAGTGAACCAGAATTAATCCGGGTAGCAGTAGCCGAAGTAACATTCTGCAATAAAAAAGAAAATTATATAAACTGAACAGTCAAAATGTAAAATTCTTTTGAAATGATTGGTCCGAATAAATAAATAACTGGCTCTTCATGTTCCATACCTGCATCGTTATCTTCTCGAAAGTAGCCTACGACTTTTAGCGTCTGGTTTCTTAAGAATCTTATTTTTAAAAATTATACGTTTATTCGGCGGTGGTTTCCTTCGAAGTACTTTTATACTCTTTACAAATGACTGATGGGGGTGTGAATCGATTCTGTAAGGTAAATCGTGAATTCTTCTTTACCACGAATTCCATTTGACTGGTTGATCGACTTTTGCCCAAAGGAATATCGGCAAAACTACCTTGTGTATGGTTAAGTACTTATTTCAAAGTAGAAAGTGTAATAGCCTGATTGTATCACCTCTTACTAGTGAGTAATTTTCTTCAGTTCCAACGATCTCTAAAAACTTATGAAAAGCTGGTCGCTCCTTTGCCATCCGAATAGTACGATAGCTGTTTCTCCTGAATAAGTTACGCTTTTTGGAATCTTTATATCCTGTAAATAATCCTTTTCAGTGCTTTTTTTTATATTTATCCCCATCACTAAGGCTTTCTAATAATATTTATATACAAAGGCCTTACAGATTTGAAACCTGTGACTACAGGAATAGCCTTATGGATCAATGACATCCAGCGTCGGTTTTTCAAAAAGTTTGTAAATGAAATTCCCAAGAATTGTCCCTATAAATCGAAAGTTGTGTTCAAACAGAGGCATACTCGGTGTGTGCGCGCGTAAGTGAGATATGTCATGTTAGACCGGAAGCAATTATCAGCTTGAAGTTCAGATGGAAAGAGAAAACGGTTAAGAAGAGAAAAGTGGGGCAATGTCACATAGTTTTTTATTTGATTATTTTTTCGTTATGTGGCAACTTGAGACCTTAGTTATATATCATAGATCTTATTACGTCCGTTGCTTGTAAAAATGAAAATGATTGATACTCCGGGCACATTTTATGTTAAAAAAGTTTACTGTGATAAATTGTTTCTGTACAAAGGCTCCGAAACTTGCGTTCTTTATTTTACCCATATTTGCCTATCAATTTTCATCATCAATGACTGTAAAGTAAGAAAAGAAACAAACGCGTCACCCAGGAAGGTAGACAACTTCCCGTGGCTTTCAGACGGATGATGTAGTAACGTATGATTCCACCCAGTTTAGATTTTCATTAATTATTTATTTCACATTTATTTACCTCTCTTTTCTTCACCGTTTTCGCTAATTTGTCACATGAACACTAATTTGTGTAAGCTTGCCCAGTAAGTTGACTTTTTTTTATATATATAAATTTTCAGCACATTATCACTTGTTGGCATCTATTTTCCTCTTGGATTATTCATTACTGGGGTATCCTGTTTTATCAGTAATGATAAATATGTCAAAGAGCCTTGAATATATTATTGTTATTATTATTCATAGTAATAGTAATAGTAGCAGTAGTGAAAGTAGGATTAATTATTGAATAAGATATCTATAAGTAGAGCGGTGGAACTCTTCCTTGAATGAGTAAGGTAGGCAGAAATATGTATATATATAATATATATATATATATATATATATATATATATATATATATATATATATATATATATATATATATATGAGTAAGGCAGGCAGAAATATGTATATATATACATATATGTATGTATATATATGTATATATATATATATATATATATATATATATATATATATATATAGAGGTAGAATATATATATCTTTCCTCCAAGATATATATATATTTATATATATATATATATATATATATATATATATATATATATATATATATATATATATATATTATCATGCTTGCCATTTGCGTTAGGAGGTCTTTTTTTCTCTCTCATAAACTTTACATGGGCAACGAAGGGCATTTACTCTATGAGATGTAGAGGATAATGGATAACATCATCATGATGCCCTTCAACTCCGCGTGCGCAAATGGCCTCTGTGAAATTCCTCCGCGCGTGTCTTTCTTGTGCTCTTTCCATCACAAACCTCCACTTTCTCCTCTCAGCTATTATCCAAGTGGATCCGGGTCTTCTAACTCTTCTGGTGCCCACAGAAGCCCAGCTGACACTATCGTGTACATGTACAATTCTCCCAAGTGTTATGCAAAAGTCTCGTCCAAGCCACTTCCATCTCTCTTTCATCATCATCTCATCTCCTTACGAAACTCCCATAATTTCCTTGAGGAATTTATTTCTAACTATCCTAGCAAGTGACTCCTATTAATCATGAAGCTTTATTTTCAAAATGACAAAGCCTTTTCGTTAGTTCCAGCGTCATACCATGTTTTATGACCATATAGCGATATTTGTATATGTTATATTTGTATTGGATCCCACCTCTCTGATATATAATGCATTTTATTAAGCAGACCTTATAAATTTTGTGATTTTTCTCTTAAATCTCCGGCTACTTTTTTTCACGATAAAGTCTACGAGAGGGGCAAACAGCAAATGTGAAATACTATTGCTTTGTAGGGCCCCACTATTCACTGCAAATTTATTAGACAAGACCCCATCCAGTCAACATTAACTTTGCATGTACTTCGTTCATGGATAATTTCAATTACACTGTCAAATGTTTTCTCGTAATGAACGAAAGCCAACGGCTAGGGTTTTATAATTCCAAAATATGTCTTCACGCATATTTTAGTAATAAAACTAGTTCGTTCATCTCTAAGCTTTTTCTCAGTTCCTTTTCTCAGCGTATTTAGAGTGAGTGCTCTGAATATTTTCAGTAGAAACGACGTTACCTCTCTATTCACCACATTCAGTCAGGTCACCTCTCTTGGATTCTTTAGCTAGTAAGTCCAGTTCCCCAATTATCAGGCTTTGTGTCTTCAGTCCATATTTTGCAAAAGTCAGTTGGTAAAACAGGTGTCATTTCAGGTTGAGGATAGCGTTCACAAGTCGTTTTTAGTAGTTTAAATTTCTTGGTTGGAAAAAGTAAGCTGACTGATATAAGGGATGCTGTACACTCAAGCTAGAGAGAGAGAGAGAGAGAGAGAGAGAGAGAGAGAGAGAGAGAGAGAGAGAGAGAGAGCATCCTATCTTGCTACTGTATACAACTGGGCAGCTCGAAGGTTGGAGTTAAAGTTCAGTGATTCGACCATTCCCGATTTGCGAGAGCATATCTATATCTATCTATCTATCTATCTATCTATCTATCTATCTATCTATCTATATATATATATATATATATATATATATATATATATATATATATATAAATTATATTTATATACACATTTATATACATACATACATTTACATATATATAAATAACATCGAAAACCACATGAGCTGGCGGTAATTATTTCAGATCCAGTGCCTACCACGCGCAAAGCATTCATGAACCGAACAAAGCAAAATGAATATAAAGACCCAATAGGAAAAGGTAACCTTCCGCGATGCAACAAACAACAACGTTCTCACACAATGCCGGAACATTTTGAAGCTCACTGAGTACATTTCACATTCTCTTCAAATGCTGGGTTTATGATTTGCTCTGTAGACTGGTTTTTATCATTTACCTTCTTCTGAGATGCTGAATTGATTATATCAAGTCACGATAAGTAGCAGTACCTTTTCCACCAACAGATCTTCACCAAGTGACTTGCACAAACAACGTTTAGTCACTACACCACACCACTAGACTAGACCGCTGAACACCGTAACATACTTGAGCTCGAAGGGATTCCCCGCGGAATTCAGGGTTGCCAACACCACCAGGTTACTTACTACATCTTACTGGACAATTTCACGCCTATAGTATTTTAAACCCTAGCTGTCTTCAACGATAAGCAAGGAAGCTCTTTCGAACTTCATTAAAAGGCATCGTATTATAAGGGCGCACTATCTGAACTTTTTTCCTTTCTATAGTTTGTAAGGTTTTGGCATTGTCAATGAAATTTGACCACAGGAAAAATCCTCGGAAAGTGGGATTATAATAGTAAGGATTTTTTGTTGTTGTTGGTATTGTTTGTTTTTCACACAGTTTTAATGCTTTGGTGCCTTCTAGGTGCTGCATTTTGTATAAGCGTATATTCATACATTATGCATATAAAGACGATGGCTACTAGAGCATTCCATGATCTCTCTCTCTCTCTCTCTCTCTCTCTCTCTCTCTCTCTCTCTCTCGTAAAAGAAGCAGTCTTTTACAGGCGTCGTAGTATACACTCATACAAAATAAAAAAGGGTGTAACTGACTTCCATACACAATAGACAATCCATCGAAGATCACATTACTGACAGTAGTTGGGATAAGAAGTAGAGGTGTGCGAAATTGCCTTCATGGTTGGGGAAATCATAATGACTTTATTCTTGTAACTTTGTTGTCGTATTTAGTAATCTGAATGGCAATATGAATCTAAAATCTCTGGTTTCAGTGACAATTCTGATCATTTTATTATCAGAAATAAGAAACAGGTTAGCAAATGGGTCAACCTGAACACGTAAAAACCCGCCTGGCATCTGTTTCAGTATTTTTTGGATAAACTTGCAACAATAACAAACAACAAGCAAACTCAATATAATCACTACACACACAGACACACACACACACAAAACGTGTGGGTTACAGCGTCAAAAGACACATCCGGAGTGCCGAAGCTGTTTACGTGATAGCCGCCTTTGAGACCGGGTTTGGAAGATATTTTGCTCTCTAGGAAAATCAGTTTGCATTGCAACATCCATCTGAGCTGTAAAATCCAACTAAAATAAGTTGTAGGAGAGTTCGGCGGAGTTTCGATGACGTTATTATTATTCCACGTAAGGCATTCACAATCTTAGGGCGGATGACGAAGGAAGATGTCGCCTTTTCCCGTTTTCAGGAAACATTTATAAGATGAGGTTGTTAGCCTCACGCCACACCCATGGGTGTTCAAAGGGCTTATGTGCCGATGGCGTCTTGTTTTCTGTGTGGTCACTCACCAAGTGCTGACCAGTTCCAACGTTTCTCAGCTTCGCTGATCGAACGACCAGCGGTATAGCGAACTTATTATTATTATCTTTATATAATAGTTACTGTCTTTGAAACCGCGTCAGAACACGAGTTCTTTCAGTGAGCTTTCAGAGAACAAAATGCCAAATATAAAAAAAAGATTGCTGATGTCAGAGAATAACTAATAAATATAGCTAGACATGCATTTCAATATCTACATAATAAAATTGCATTAAAAACTAAAAGTAATATTGTAGGGGCTTTAGGCGAGTCAGAAAACATACCAGGAAGACCGTTACACAGCTTTGTAGGAGAGAGAGAGAGAGAGAGAGAGAGAGAGAGAGAGAGAGAGAGAGAGAGAGAGAGAGAGAGGTATTTTACTGGATAATGGAGGACTTGGTGCCTTCTCAACAGTATGCAGATCTTTGCGTTTTGCATAGCAAGTAGTCCGTAGTCTAATTTAGAAGTAATATAGGAAGTTCACTGCTGATTAGAGTTAAAACAACAAACCTAACTGGAATCAGTGAAATGAAAAGAGTATCTTAAGTAGTCAAGAAAGTAAATGTCTGAGGTGGCCATCAACGACGTAAGTTGATTTGTCCTACTCGCCTACGTTTCAGTTTTTTGTTGTCACTCTCATACTTTGACTTCCGTACAGTATCTTTAAAAGTTAATCATACTCTTGATCAATAGTCATATACAGAGTATCACCGAAAGCATGAAGAACATATCTTAACTGGAAAAAAAGCGTAAACAAGGGGTTGCGGAAATTACCGAGGATGATTTCTTAATCGCATTTCCTAGATGTTTCCTATTACAATTCGATGGAATTTATGTTGGGGAAACCCGTTTTTGAAAGTTTACGGTATTTGGTGGTTCATATTTCTACACAAACCTTCAAGCGGCAGAATATCCGGTTGTTTAATTTCACATAAATATTTCTCGGTAGCTCTGCCATCATGGACTTGCAGGTGTCAGAGTGGCCAACCATTCCGAACTGTTGAATACCCTGCGATACATTAATTCTGCAGACTGTATCACGCTAGCTAATCATTCCAGATTGTTGTTTATCCTACAGTACTTTCATTTTGCAACAACTGCATCAGGCTGGCCAGCCAGTGAAGACATTTTTTTTTTGCGATATTCTCTTTTTGCAAACACTACATCAGGCTGGCCAACCATTCCGGATTGTTGCTCTTCGTGTGATGTTTTCATTCTGTAAAAACGTTGCCTGACTGGCCGCCAATTACACATAATTTTTATTTATTTATTTTCTATCTTTAGAGGGATAAGAAAAGGTCGAATAATTCCACGAAGAGAAATATCGTGAAATTGGAAGGAAAGAATCAATTGTCAACTAGGTTACTAAATATAAATTCCGTTTCCTGCGATGAACCCGAGTTCATTGTTTGACCTAGATATTTTATTAATTTACTCTATTTAATTGATTAAACTATTTTCCGTTGAAAGCAGGAAGTTGTAAACATAAAAATAATATTGGTACATATTACTTTGATGAACCGATGTTTATAATTTGTTTAGTACATTACAGGCAAAGAAAACCTTAGAATTCTCTTTGTATTTTCTGATGAGCATGGATGAGGAGTGGACGGGGAAAATGAACAGAATCGCAAATAATTCACTTTATTCTTTTCTTTCATTCAGAATTTTACAAGTAAATGGATGATACAAAACACATTCATTTTCAGCACATGGATATACATTCCGTCACAGAAAAAGAAAAATGCTCTGGAAGAAAAAGAAAGAGGAATGTTCCAAAATCCAGAGTGATTACGGTAATTCTAAAGCTAATCAAGTCTAGTTTCATTTGAGCAGGTCTCGAATTACAGTGGGATATATGGAATGAAAATTAATATTATATGGTTAAAAACATCACTACAATTATGAGCCCAGAAGGCTGTGATACTAAAATCTACAGTTATTTACAGTAATAACATCTCACAAGTATGATGGCCTGTGTTTTGTTTTTATTAATGTTTTGTGTATGTTTATGTATGTTTACATATAGGTGTTATAAATTTCAGACACGTGCATGGTGTGCATATGTATAGTGTATATTTACGTATAAACACCTGTCATATCCATAACAATAAAGCATACAGTCAAGAATGAAAATTAATATAATATATTCGGACAGAGTTGTGGAAGTTTTCTGCACAGGATTTAATCCATGATTCATTTTCTCAGGAAACGGCTTAATTGGGGTTTAGTTATATAGAAAAAATAGATATATACAAATATGTGTGTGTGTGTGTGTGTGTGTGTGTATTGTGGTTACCCTGACTGATGGCTTAGTACTTGGCTCAAGTATGCAAAGTCCATGGTTTGCGCCGTCCTTCCACAAACTACGTGAATGCGGTACAGCATACTATGCGGTTAAGAAAATCACGTGGGGTTAGCA
>NC_089756.1:56081977-56121977 GCF_040412425.1 Macrobrachium rosenbergii
TCAACAGATAACTCATTTTCAGGATCTTTGAGGAAAGGAAATACTCCACCAGTAAGCACAGTTTCTCTGAAGTATTCGCCATTCCATGACTGTCCTTTTTCTTTGATGATCCACATTAACCGTTTGGCTGTGAAACAGAGAAAAATTCCCAAACATTCAGGAAATTTCACAACTTGGCAATAGTGCACGTCATCGCTGATATCATCCAACTTTGCAGCCCAAATGATGTCATATTTATGATGCGGCAACATGGAGAAAGTCATCTTCATCCAAATCTTTAAGAAATGAACCACAAAACCATGCACAGTCTTCTCTCTGTTGCTGAGTGATGTTGGGCTTGCTGATAACATGAAATGGCTTGATACCAGATTTTTTAAACTCACGATATACAGCACTATAACTTCTTTTCTCTCCCATTTTTGTTTCTAGTTCAAGCACCAATTTACGTAAAGACTTTCTTGGTCCACCCACTGCCTCAGCTGTGATGTCTTTTGACTCTTGAGAAAGGACTTCAGGCCTTCCAAGATTCTCACTCTTTTCACGATGACAGCCATATGGATTTTTGTTCCAGTTTCTTTTACAAAGGATTCATCTCTTTTAATGTACCAGGTGTTTCAAAATTAGAGGTCTCCCCCTCCACAGAACAAATGGAAAGTTATGAAGTTTTCTGCTATAGCCTATCTCCAAGTACATTATTTTAAGTTTCTATTAAGCTATTTTTCATTTTACATTTCTTGTATTTTCAGACTGAGTGACGGAGTTAGATACAGCCATGGCTAATGACTCGGGAGAAATCAGATGGATTGACCGAATCTGGGCTATAACCTTCAGAGAGGCCAGGGATGCTGGCACATCCTTCATTTCACGTTCCTGGATAGCTAAATACATTAAAAGAGATGAATCCTTTGTTAAAAGAAAATGGAACAAAATCCATATGACTGTCATCGCGAAAAGAGCGAGAATCTTGGAAGGCTGAAGTCCTTTCTCAAGAGTCAAAAGACATCATAGCTGAGGCAGTGGGTGGACCAAGAAAGTCTTTACGTAAATTGGCGCTTGAACTAGAAACAAAGGGGAAAGAAAAAAGAAGTTATAGTGAAAAAAATCTGTATATTTCATGTTATGCAAGCCCAACATCACTCAGCAACAGAGAGAAGACCGTGCATGGTTTTGTGGTTCATTTCTTAAAGATTGGGATGAAGCTGACTTTCTCCATGTTGCTGCATCAGATGAATTCTTCATTTACACAGTCAGGAAGCCAAATGATAAATATGACATCATTTGGGCTGCAAAGTTGGATGATATCAGCAATGACATGCGCTATCGCCAAGTTGTGAAATTCCCTGAATATTTGGGAATTTTTCTCCGTTTCACAGCCAAAGTTTTTTTAATACTTCAGAGAAACTGTGCTTACTGGTGGAGTATTTCCTTTCCTCAAAAATCCTGAAAATGTGTTATCTGTTGAAGAAGTCACATTTTTGCATGATAAGGCACCATATTTCAAGGCTCTTCAGACACAGGAGCTGCTTCGAAACAGTGGTATCAATTTCTTCTCGTCAAGTGAATTTCCAGGTGGCTCCCCTGACCTTAATGTGTGTGAAAACATTGGTAGTATTATAAGGGATCATGTTGAAACACGCACAGTGAACTATGATGGTATACCAAGCCTCGACGACCTGCAAAGAGAGGTGACCGAAGTGCTCAGGGAAATGGAGTTTGAGTCTCAGGTTTTTTGTGATTTGCTGAAATCATACCCCTCAAGAATGCAGGCTGTGGTACAGGCAGATGGAGGCCACACAAAATATTAAATACTTAGAGAGAAACTTAAATAAATACCTGTTCTGAATTACTTTTGTTTTTGTCCATATCAATTTTAGTTTATGCTGTAGGGGACCTCTAATTTGAAACACCCTGTGTATATATATATATATATATATATATATATATATATATATATATATATATATATATATATATATATATATATATATATATATATAAAAATATATATGAGTGTGTGTATGTATGTATGTATGTATACAGAATATATATAATGTAATATATATTATCTACATAGTATATTATATATATATATATATATATATATATATATATATATATATATATATATATATATATATATATATACATATTTATTTATATGTATACATTATTTATGTGTATGTATGTATGTATGTATGTATGTATGTATGTATAATGAAGACAGGAAATCATTGCAACGTTTCGAAGCTAACCAGCAGGCCTCACTATCTAAACTGTCTATGTACTAGGCTCCATTTTTTAAAAAGGAAGATATGATTATTTTCAGATCTCTGGCAAACAGCATGGATATTATTATTACCCGCCCTGATAAAAGTAAAGGAGCTGTTATTCTCAATAAAGAGGATTGTATTACTAAAGTGGAAACAGTATTAATTGATAATACCAAGTTTCAGAAGTTAGGCTCTCTTGAATTTTCCACATTGTTTAAAATAGAAGATTGTTTTAATTGATTCCTGAAAAGCTTTTAAAAGATCGTGGCATAATCACTGAGAATAAGTATCAGTCTGTGTATAGCTCAGGGCCCACAAAAATAATGTTCCTATCTTAGCGTCTTATAATAACGTCAGTTGCATATTAGCAATGTATTTAGTGCCCATACTTGTCCCTTTGGCTGAAAGTTCTTAGTCTTAAAAATTCATATGAGTTCAAAAGTACTATTCTCGCTCAGGACTCGGATATTGTTATGGTAAGCTACGATGTGGCGTCCTTATTTATGAATGTACCTGTACAACTGGCTATTGATATTATTCTACATAAGCTTTTTTGTATGGATGATCCTCGTTTTGATGGTTGCGGTAAGAGTGCTTTCAAGAAACTTTTAGATCTAGCGGTGCGAGACACCGATTTTATTTTTAATGGTTGTTCTCACTCACAAGTCGATGGTATGGCTATGGGCTCTCTACTTGGTCCCTTCTTCCCAGGTATCTTTATGTGCTCGCTGAAAGAGCACATGCTTGATGCTTGTCCCCTTGGTTACCATCCACTATTTTATGAAAGACACGTTTGCACTCTTTAGACGCTGAAAGGTTTTTAATTTTCGTTAATTCATTTCTCCCTAATATTAAATTCACGATTGAACACAAGACCAACGATCAGTTACATTTTTTTTTGATATTTTAATAGCACGATCTTCTCAAGGTTTCTCTACTTCAGCTTTTAGGAAAAAGACATTCATTGGTCTTTGTACAAATTCTTATAGTTTTTGTTCGTTCAGTTTTATGATTAATGCCAAATTAACTATGCTTCACCGAACCATTGCCTTATCCACTAATTGGCAAGCTTTTCACAATGAAATCACGTTCTTGCAAAAATACTTTTACAGTAACTGCTTACCCTCCGACTTATTCTTTAAACAGGTCTCCAAATTTTTAAAATATTTTTGTTCCGCGTCATCCTACTCCTAACATTCCTAAATTACCTTTCTATTCTAGTCTTCTTTTTGTTCATATTATAACTTTTTATAAAGAACTCAAAGCTCTAATATCTGGTCATTTCCCTGCCCTGAAAATTAAAATTATACCCACGAACCCATTGACTTTCCAGCTTCAAAGACCGTTTGGACCCAATATGACCTCGACTATTATTTATAAGTTTAATTGTCCTAGATGTAATCGAGGAACCTATATAGAATCCACACATAGGTTACTTAAGGTCCGAATCGACAGCCATAGAGCTGTCAGCTATAGAACTGGCACTAAATTTTGAAATCCCGAATTTTCTAGCATCAGGGATCGTGCCGATAAATGTAAATATTCAGTTCAGTATAAGGACTTTAAAGTTTTGGGCAGAGCCTCCAATCATCAGCTTTTAACAGTTAGTGAATCATTGTTAATTAAAAAAACTAGTCCCCTCAGTGAACACCCATTCCACGTCTACACCTCTTCATCCCTCGTGAACTGTTTACGTTTTTTCCGGTTCTTGGTCAGTAGTTCCTCTGCCTCCTCACTCAGCGGTTAGTCCTTACTCATGTTTTGTATATTTCAACATTTGTCACTTAATTTTATTGTACTAATTAGGTATTATTTATTACCTCTGTAGCTTGATAATGAGGCCTGCTGGTTGGCTTCGAAACGTTACGACTGAAAGAGTATGACTTACTTGAGCTGTTGGTGTGCTTCCCCTGTCTTCATTATATTGGTGGGTTTTGAGAAAATTCCGCTTGTTCTATATGTATATATATATATATATATATATATATATATATATATATATATATATATATATATATATATATATTATATTATATTATATACAGAAATAATCAACACACAGTCACGTGTGGAACAGAAATAAATTTCTGACTCACATCAGGATCGAACACAGGTCTTTCAAGGCAAGGGCGAACTTCCAGACTCGCTGGTATGCAAGCAGTTAGCTTGCCCAGGTAATTTTATTGCTGTTGCTCTCAGGTTCCAACTTCTTTCATACATTCACAATATATATATATATATATATATATGTATATATATATATATATATTTTATATATATATATATATATATATATATATTTATATATATATATATATATATATATATATATATATATATATCTCTCTTTTTCTTTCTTTCTTCTTTTAACGTGCAATTTTTTCCATTTTTGTATGGGGTAAGCACGATGCCTTCTTTTGAAGGACTTTTGATTTGGCTTTTGGGTAGACCTATATATATATATATATATATATATATATATATATATATATATATATATATATATATATATATATATATATATATATATATATTGTGAACGTATGAAAATAAATGTCTTGCTTCAGGTGCCTATTAGATGACTAAAATCCTATACTAAAAATGATCATTGTTGTTGTGCATGGATAATTTAGAAGAAAGAGAATATGTCTCACGTCAATGCTTTGAATCCATTGGCGCACGTTGAGGAATGACCGTTCGCTCGTGACGTCATACAACAACAACACTCCATCAGCCCGACGGAAGTAGGTCTTGGTTATGGAGCGGAACCTTTCTTGACCTTTTAAAGATAAGAAGTTCTAGTTAGTGAAATTTGCACCTATAAGTTGTTTCTTAAACTACTCACAATTTACATAATGAAACTTCAAAAATGACCTTTGCTCTCCTAAGCGGTCGTGGATTAAAACTATATTTTAAGTTATTTCTTTTTGAATAGTTAATATTGCATTTTTATTGTATGTATAACTCGAAGACTCTCTCTCTCTCTCTCTCTCTCTCTCTCTCTCTCTCTCTCTCTCTCTCTCTCTCTCAGAACTGAATATACCTGCTGTATCCCATAGCTGAATAGCGATATTTTTCTCGTCGACGTTGAGCGTCTTCATCTTGTAATCAACACCTGGAACGAAGAGCAGAAATATATGACCCATTATCTCTAGTAACAGCAGTAGTTTGATCAGACCCAGTGGGTAGAATGTCTTGTCTGTTTCAAAGATAGTCAGTATTTATGAAGTCGTAACTTTTCTTGTAAGAAAAAACATTGATAATTTTGTGTAAATATGGAAAGATTTAATTTTCTGCCGTTTAATCGTTAATATTAAAAAAGAAAATGAGAAACAAAATAGTAATTTCTTGTTCGTTTGTTAGGAATGAGTAACAACGAAAGAGTTTTTTGGCACGTGTGAATTATTATAGGCTTAACAATATTAACCCGTGTATGAGACTCGCAAAGAATAGGCATTACATCTCTCTCTCTTCTTCCCGTAGGGGGGCTGTGCTGTCAGTGCAACTCATGCGGTCCACTGTAGGCATTACTTTAGGTTCGTTGCAGCGTCCCTTCGGCCCCTAGCTGCAACCCCTTTTCCTGCATCTCTCTTTCTTCCATCTTACTTTCCACCCTCTCCTAACAATTTGATTCATAGCGCAACTTCGAGGTTCTCCTCCTGCTACATCTTTCAGACCTTTTTATTGTCAGTTTCCGTTTCAGAGCTGATTGACCTCATAGGTTCCATCGCTTGGCCTTTGGCCTAAATTCTGTATTCTCTAGCTTTTTTTCGTTGTTATGGAAATCATAATGCGTTTCGATTTCATGATACTTTGCGTGGAGAACTTCAAAGTATTGGGGGAAAATTCATATAATTTGTAACTTAGCTAGCATAACATAGTATAGTTCATCGACACCAATAGATAAATTGATATTTGATGAAGAAAGGTCCATTGATTCTGTGGGAGTAGGCTCCACTCTCTTGTTGTCTCTGTGATGTTTACGCTAGATAAATGCAGGAGACAGCCTTTGCATCAGCCTCATTTAATGGTAAAAATATGCAATTTTTCTTTTGGAGGTAAGTTCGAGTTTGTCTAAAGGCCGCCACTAACGTTCAGGTATACCTGCGCTGGTCTGCCTGGACAGTTTACCTGTGCATGCACACCTGAACGTTACCTTGGACAACGTGCACAGTTTTTTCTCCCCGTGCAAGCGACCTGAGCAAATAGCTCTTTTCAGTCGATATACCTGCGTCGAAACGACCTGCGCAGGCGTACTTGAACGTTAGTGGGAGGCCACCTTTTTTTATTACATTTTTTTTATTTAACTTGACTTCTGCGTCTGTCTGTCTGCCTGTCTGTCTGTCGTCAAATCTTTAACTCAATTTTCGACCTGTTCCCTCGTCCGATGGACTTGAAGTTTTGCATGGTTACTCAATCCCAGTGACAATACAACCTTACATGATCACTAGGTCAGTGGTGACCTCAAGTGACCCTACAATGATCTCTCCCAGTATGTCAGGATTTGTACGAAACTCTTCGGATCTTTCACAGCTTCTTTGACGCGGTAGACTCTATCTTCAATGAAACCCCTCCAACTTCCATCTCCATCCCTTCCTCCTTCCCATTTCCATCCCCCTCCCCTCCCCTCCCCTGGCACAAGATCAAGCATTAATTTAGCTGTGTCCTCCCCTCCCCTTCCCTCTTCCACCCCCTCCACTTTCCCCTCCCCTTCGCCCACCTCACCCTCCCACTTTCCCTCCTCCCCTCCCCTTTCCCTCCCATACCCCTTCATCCTCCACCCTCCCCTCTTCTTTCCCATCCATCCCCTTCCCATTTTCCTCCTTCCCCTCCCCTTCCTCTCCTTCTTTCTCCTCCATTCCCCCTCACCTTCCATTTTCCCTCCTCTCCCCATCCCCTTCCCCTTTCCCTTCCCCTCACCTTCCTACTCCCCCCCCTTCCCTCTTCCTTTCCCTCCACTTCCCCTCCCCTTCCCCTACCTCTCCCTCCCCTTCCCCTCCTCCCTTCCCCTTCCCTCCTCCCCTCCCTTCCCCCTTCCATCCCACTCCCTCCCCTCCCTCCCTTCCCCTTCCCTCCCCTCCCTCCCTTCTCCCTTCCCTCCCTCTCCTCCCTTCTCCCTTCCTCCCACTCCCCCCTCCCCTCCCTTCCCCCTTCCCTCCCACTCCCCTTCCCTCCCCTCCCTCCCCTCCCTTCTCCTTCCCTCACACTCCCCTCCCCTCCCTCCCTTCCCCCTTCCCTCCCCTCCCTCCCTTCCCCTTCCCTCCCCTCCCCCCCTCCCTCCCCCCCTCCCCTCCCCTCCCTCCCTTGCTCCCCCTTCCCTCCCTTACCTAAGGTCGAGACTGTGTGACTAAGGTCAGACTGTATTGGTGACTTACCTAAGGTCGAGACTGTATTGGTGACTTAGCTAAGGTCGAGACTGTATTGGTGACTTAGCTAAGGTCGAGACTGTATTGGTGACTTAGCTAAGGTCGAGACTGTATTGGTGACTTAGCTAAGGTCGAGACTGTATTGGTGACTTACCTAAGGTCGAGGCTGTGTTGGTGACGAAGCATCCTTTGCAAAGACGCACGATGAAGGTCGACTTCCCCACTGCCGCGTCTCCGGCAAACACGACTTTGTAGGTCCTTTCGGGAGGTCCCATAATTTCGTAAGCCGACGCCTTCTGTAAATGACTTGGCACGGGAGGCGGACTGGAAATGAAGTTCATTTCCATATTAATAACCACTCTCTCTCTCTCGCTCTCTCTCTTTCTTCTCTCTCTCTCTCTCTCTCTCTCTCTCTCTCTCTCTCTCTGGTGCAAGGCTCGACATTTCCTGTTATGAGATTATGATTTAACTTAATAATACAATTATCTCTCTCTCTCTCTCTCTCTCTCTCTCTCTCTCTCTCTCTCTCTCTCTCTCTCTCTCTCTCTCTCTTTTGCAGGTCTTGAGGTTTTGTCTTGGTTTTAGGTAACGAAGTTGCTAATACAAAAAATCTCGCCCTCTCCCTTTCTCATATATATATATATATATATATATATATATATATATATATATATATATATATATATATATATATATATATATATATATATATATATATATATTTATATATACACATATATACATACATACATATATATGTATATACTGTATATATACATATATTTGTATGTATAAATATATGTATGTATATATGTATATATTTATATATATACATATATATATACATATATATATATATATATATACGGATATATATATATATATATATATATATATATATATATATTTATATATATATATATATATATATATATATATATATATATATATATATATATATAAGATATGTTGGTCTAAGGGTATGAAATTACTCAACAGCACAGTTGAACATTTAGTGATATTGACATATAATTTCTTAGTAGAACGAGCAAGCACTTACTGCCGTTTTGTATTGCAATATAAAAAATAAGATTCTTATAAATGGAAGAAAGCAAGGGTTGGGGCGGACCACAATACCGTCAGTTCATATTTATTAATCGGTATATTTATCCATCTTAATTTCTTCGTTGTTTGCTTTTCTTTTTTCTTATATTTTCTTTTTCCACACATGGGCATTCTATTCTCTAGCAGACTGCTTGCTACTTCCCTTCTGCTATGCTCAGTATAAATAATTTTCGGTGGTTTTGGGTGAAAATGATTAATAAAATGAGATTTCTGTACTTTCATTTTCTTACTGTCATTTACATTATCATCTTTATTAATCAGTTAAAGAAATGGAAAAAATTAGAATGAATTAAAAAAGGTAAAAATTGAAAATAGGAAAACAGATAGGTTAATGAAGTCAAGTCATTAAGACAAATTTAAAATTATGAATGATAACTGTGAATGGAAGAAAAACATAAAATGAAGCAAGTCACGTTCACCACAAAACAAAGCTGGCAAAACAAAGACTGTTTTCATCACCTTCTGCATTTCTCGGCCTCGTTCATGAGGTGAGTCACCCTTCGTGGTTTCGGAGGCGGCGTGTTCGAATTCATTCCCGAGGGGCCGTGCTCGTGGAAGGGGGAGTCCTCCTCCGAAGTCTCCTTTTTGACGTCGCTCGGTGCCATCGAGTTGGTCTCCAGTTCGTTGAGTTCGTCCTCGAGCTGTTTATAGAGGGGAGATATATTTTGCCTTGTCAGCACAGAGCGAGACATAAAAAGCAAGGATAGTTTCAAATTTGTATGGGGGGGGGCGCCCTAAGATGGGCAAATTCCCACATAGACTGAATTGGTGGTAAATATATATATTTTTTATTATGTCCTACTGTTATAGTATTATTGTTATTATTTTTTTTATTTTTCATTTGCTTAATTTTCTTTGGTTTTTTTCTTGCTTCTCAATTACAGTTGTACTCTCTCTAGTCGAACTCAGTGCTGAGCAACACGACCGTTATAGCTTAGTTCCTTTCCAGTAATGTCAAGGAGAACAGTGTATATTTTGTCAAGAGAGAGAGAGAGAGAGAGAGAGAGAGAGAGAGAGAGAGAGAGAGTCTACCACTTACCGACATGGGTCCATCCGTTTCATATTTGAGCTCATCTTGCGTAGTGCATCCCTCCTCGGCAGTGTCTGGCAATGTTGACAATCCGGAATCTAGAGAAGCGGTGCGCATCATAACTTAAACTAGACGATTGTGAATGAATGAATGACTCATGACATTTAGGTATAAAGCCAAGTACTAGGGCACTTTCAGCCATTTAGTGGTTAAGATGTGTGTACTGTAAGTACACGGAAACACTAGGAAAGCATTCTCTAACTTCACGCTAATTCTGGTTATGTACACACACACACATATGTAAATATATATATACAGTATATGTTTATTTTATATATATATATATATATATATATATATATATATATATATATATATATATATATATTTTATATGTGTCTTTATTTGGGGTAAACAGAAAAACTGAAATTATCTCCTCAGATTTTCAATCACATTGCACCATGAATCAATATATGAGTTATATGTATATGGTGAACTGGTTATATATATACATATATATGTATATATATATATGTATGTATATATATATATATATATATATATATATATGTATACACCAGATATATATAATCTCATATATTAACTCTTGGTGCAATATGTGATTCGAAACCTGAGGAGATAATTCCAGTTTTTATATTTACCATGCTGAACAAGAAACACGACCACAATAATTTCATAATTACCCAAATCATCCATGAGTCTTCTTATGCCAAATTTTATATTTCCTTCATTTTCGGTTGTTGGCAGAATTGGTGGATGAGGTGACCGAGATCTACTGCATGAGAAGAAAATATTTTATTAATCGATGAATATATTATTTGCATATACTTGTGTCGGATGTTGCTAAGATAATATAAAATGTGCTTTAGATATACTTGGGCTTAAACATAAAAACATGATTACAAACATTACTGTATAAATAAGTTTGTTTGTGTTAACTGGTAAATTTTATCTTTATCTATATATATAAAAGTGAATGCTTGTATATTTTTCTGTCCACTATAGAAATCTGAACCGCTTGACAGACCCAGACAAAAATTTGCACTCGACCTGTGTCATCCCAGAAAGGTTTATAACTTAAAATCAAACACCTACCCCGTGACAGACATACAGACACAGACAAAACAAATGAAATTTTCGTTTTTATGTCACTTTTCCTTCAATGCTTCCTGGGTTAATTATCATTTTCCACCTGACACTCCACCTTTTCTTCCAGTTACTGTCAGGCGTATGATTTCATTAAAATCCTCCCACTGCAAACCCTATAATCAGTTTAGTACATCCAAAAAATTAAACAGATGTGTTTGACTGTATTAGAATTAATTTCATTCAGTCATAACGCAATGTAATTCAAAATGTAACTTCTACCACCACACCAGCCAACCCTTACAATTCTGGCCACAGAAAAAAAGTAGTAACAGACCACATGTTTTTGTGACAGGGTTACTGCTCATTAAAAAACTAATCATCGAAATTACCACATTTTTTTTTCAGCGTTCATCTTAAGCCAAACGTATTTTAATCACGCCCTGCCAATAAAATGCAAATTCTTAAATACCTTATGGTATTACCATCATCATATCTAAGTACTTGATCCACAAACCAAAAATTCATAGTTACGGGCACAGCTTTGGATTTCAAGAACTAATTTATCACCATCCGCGCATGCGTATTAGTAGACCAAATGTTTCTGTGACAGATCTACCCCCTTCATTAAAAAATTACTTGTGACGAAATTACCACTTTTTTTTCAGTGTTCATCTTAAGCCAAACGTATCTTAATTATATACTGAAAATAAAATAAAAATTCTTAAGTACCTTGAGGTATTACCATCATCGCATGAAGAACGAATCTCCTTGGTTTGTCGTGCAGTGAATTTCACGTGCTTGATAAAAGGTTCGTCTACTGTTGAAAGGGAGACAGACCTATCCCCCCAAACACACAAATACACAGACACCCAAGCATGTATCGTAGAAGTAGAAGATTTTTTACTTATTGTTTCTGTTCAGTGATGTCGTTTATTCTTTTAAAATAGGGGAACGTAACTTCCCTCCCCATCTTTAGCTTCCCCTCACCCTCCCCACCCCCTCCTTCTCCCCTCCCTACCCCTATACCTCTCTCCTCCTTTCCCCTCCCCTCCCCTCCACTTTTCCCTCCCTTCCCATTCCCCCTCATCCTCTGTCTTCTCACTTCTTTCCGCCCTCCTCTCCCTACCCCTTCCCGTCTTACCTCCCACTACCCATAGACTGTTATCAGAGCTTTAACCGTAGGTTGTTATTCAGTTTTTCCAGGACGCGCCTGGTTGGTCAGCTAGTATGTACTATAGCCTCCTCTCACTAACCTGGCGGAGAAGCCCCGCCCACCACTGTAACTGCATTGATTGCAGGAGTCGTCAGTATTGTATCTATTTCGAATTTAATCAATAACAAGCATACAAAATATAGCATATCATTACAGAATCTTGATGTAGTGTATAAATTTCTATTCTTTCTGCATAGTTGCTATCACTGAAACACTTGTCATTGTATAAAACAAAGAAGAAAAAAAAACGAGTGCAACTGTATGCAAAGAAAGGGGAGGTGTGCTGGTTAATGCAACAGCCATTGTTTTGGCGGGACATAGAATGTTACACTCGTCACCTCATCAGCTGATTTCATTGACGTCAACAAATTTCTGATATTTTTCATCCCATTTGAAGGTAAATACTTACATAGCTACATATATTTGCATATTTAATTTCCTGCATAATCTAACACAAAGTAAAGGTGTCTTTTTATATTTATATTCGTAATGAGCAATCGGAGGCGGAAGATCAGGTAAGCATTACCCATATATAGGTCTATTAATAATTTTCCCCAGCTCTCCAGTTCCAATCCAGTTGTTAAAGGCCACGCGTGTCCGTAGATGGTTGGTTAGGAATGGAAGGTTTGATCCAGTTCAACAAAGTTGGGTAAACTTTCAGAAAAGTGTTCGATATCTCCTAACAAATAAAGTGAAAAAAAACTGGTCTAAAACGAGGCATTTTCTTCCATCCGTTTTGTTTTATTTATTTTTTGTATTTTATTTTTATTTTATTTTGTTTTTTGTATATCCAATGGCAATATTGAGTACCAGTATAGGATTTTATCACAGAGCTGAACTAGAGTTACTAGAGTGCCTATTCCGTATGTAGTCAAACTCAGAAATCATCGCTAGAATCTAGAATACTTGGAGATAGTTGCGGCTCACAGATCGGTTAGGCTATTTACTAAAATTCCTTGGTTAAGTGGTTGAATCTGGAGGAGCCGATTGGTAGCCTCGTATGGGTTTAGTTCCAATAATTGTATAAACCAAAAAAATTATCTCTCTTCTTTATTTACCCTTTGTTTTATGCGACTATACATTTAAGCAATTATATTATGCGGTTTGTTTATGAATTTATGCAGTCGTATTGTAAATGAAGCTGTAGGCTATAGGCCTATATGTGGTTAATTGCCTTCGTTTGCTAACATTCACTTTTAAATTATAACTTTAACGTTATGTCATTTTAATACATGTTTCTTGGCATATAGGAAAGATACATACATATGATTTTTCGACATATATTTCCCGATTCAGTATTATTATTACTCAATAAATACATTAAAAACTATATAGCTTTCATATTTCCCCTTCAGTTAGCTCGAAAATAGCATAAAATTTACGTAGTTCTATAGCAAATTAATTTTAGATCACCTTAAGCCAAAGAGTATTGCTCTTACGATTAAACCCAAACATAAATTCAAATACAAATTAAAGATTATTTAATCAGTAAAAATAATTATCTGTGTTGCCGCCAAAACAATGGCCGTTCCATTAACCAGCACGCCTCCCCTTTCTTTGCATACAGTTGCACTCGTTTTTTTTTCTTCGAGTGTTTTTATACAATGAAAAATATTTCAGTGACAGCAACTATGCAGAAAGAATAGAAATTTATATATTACATCATGATTTTTGTAATGATATGCTATATTTTGTATGCTTGTTAATGATTAAATTCGAAATAGATACAATACTGACGACTCCTGCAAGCTATGCAGTTACAATGGTGAGCGGGGCTTCTTCGCCAGGTTAGTGCGAGGAGACTATAATATAATTGCATGTGTAAACCTAATGATATGCTGATACGTTAAGAAACAAATGACGCTGTTAGTAGTATGTCTATGTTACCACAAGAGTAGGCTTACATATATGTTATAATATACAAAGACTAGAATACACTTATCAATAATGTGTGTGCATTTAGATGGAAACATTATGATGGCAATTTACTTGAATTAGAATAATGAAA
This sequence comes from Macrobrachium rosenbergii, assembly GCF_040412425.1. Lineage (NCBI taxonomy): Eukaryota > Metazoa > Arthropoda > Malacostraca > Decapoda > Palaemonidae > Macrobrachium > Macrobrachium rosenbergii. The sequence goes on from NC_089756.1 coordinate 56,096,100, forward strand.
CTTTTTGGTTCGTCACAGATTTTGTTGTAGCAAATGGAATGATGTCACAAATAATAAAAATAAAAGAGCCATAAGTAAAATACATATTACATTGTAATTATCAGGAGAAAAATGACCAAATGAAAATTCCAAGCATGCTGTTAATTCTGACAAAATAATGACGAAGTAAGTTATGAAAGCATAAAAGCCGCGAAAATAATAGAAAGAAAGCGTCATGTCATAGCAAAATCATTTTGAAAAATAACTAAATGTAAGAAAAGTCAAAGTAAAATAGCTGTTTAGAGTGCAGTCAGATTAAAAATATACAAAACCGACTGGCGGGAAATTAAAAAAGTTAAATAATAATTAAATAAGTTAAATATTCTTAGTATCTAATGGCTGAGGAAGTAAATGGAAGTAAGTTTTGCTTTGATAGCCATGATCTTAGTAGTGGGACACGTCTTTGTTGGTTGGTGTTAAGAGTCCAGAGGTTCACATCAAACCCCTTCTTGATTTCCTTTAATACCTTACAACAGTTGCGGGCTGTCACTGGGCAAAGGTCCATGCTGGCGTAAGGCCAGCTCAAACTCCAGTAACCACCGCGAACGGAAGCGAAACTTTACGTACCCTGTGCCTTGCACTCTGATAGCTTTCATCGGTTGATGGTAAACTCAACATGATAAAGTTATCTTTCTTTTAGAATATTTTAGACACGATTGTTTTCCCTCTAGGGTAGTTTTTAACACCATCCATTAATTACTAAACAAAAGGGTTTTCACAGAATTTAATACACCCACGGTACCCAAATTGCACTTTTATGCCGAGTTTCCAGACTGTCCTGACACCCATTGTTTTAGAACAAAATTTTATCATTCAAAAACATTTTGGTGCTTTGAAGGTTAAATTGTCCCTGTTAACCCCCTGACGATGACTCTATTTTTACATTTAAAGATTGGCTTTGTGCTGTGATGTCCTCCAGAGTGATATTTAAGTATTCGTGCCCCAAGAGTAGCTCTGGGATTTATGTTGGCTCCACTTGGAGACTTCTAAAGATATGAATAGATTCTTATATGGGGTAAGTTTTCGAACCGGGGAAAGCTCTCCAACCCCGAACATTCTAATTTAGAAATCAAAAAGCTTGTCAAACTTTTGTTGAAAACGAAAATCTATATATATTTTGACGAACTCTGAGCAGCTTGTTCCGAGAATGAACACTCAAGATTTCTGACGTAATAATAATGTTTTAGTTGTTATGCTTTTATTTCGCATTCCTCATTTTCTCCATTTTTGTCATACGGACAGGGTGGCTCAATACCCAAAAATAACTTTTATTTTTATTTTGATTAACCTTTCAGTGTTTAAAAAAATGTTTTTGCGTTTTTTATGTGTCCTATTAGTTTTCATTTATTTTCCAATGTTTTGCCTGTTCCTCACTGGCCTTTGTGTAACACTTCGCTTTTTAGTCTGTTTTAGCTCTTATATTCAGACTTTGCCCTTGTGCTTTTTCTGTGAACTTTATACATTTCAATTATCGAACCCCTGATGATGTAATCATGGATTACAAAACATATTGAACATCTAGGTAATCGAAAACCATTTAAAAGTATTCCTGTCCGCCTTCCTGTCTGATATATATATATATATATATATATATATATATATATATATATATATATATATATTGAACATATATGTTCATTTATATATAAAATATTTATATTTGTATTTGTTTATGTGCAATAGAATATTTGTTTATGTGCAATAAACCTTAATAAACCTCATTGCAAGTTCATTGACGAAATGAAGTTAGTAGTTTTGAGCACGATCCAGAATCATTTTTAATTACAATGATGTAGATTGTTTAAGAACAGAAAAACGTCCACAATTAACATCTGTGCTCGAAAGAAGTATGAACAGAGTCACTTTAACTGTACACCCTAAGTTTTTTGGGTAAAGCTACGGAAGCAAAGCATAGAAAAGGCTTTGGTTTCCTTTATCTCTTAAGATGTCTACTTACTTTCTGGCATTGTGATGGAGGAAAGAAAGAGAAGATTCAGTAACGCATGTAAACGATAGAAGTAGTGTCCGTGGAAATAATAACTGAATAGCTAAATTACAAGGCTCTTTTGACAGTGTTGTGTAAACAAAGAATGCATAGCATAAACTAGAGTAGTTTCAGTCAGGGGACATAATTGAAGAATGAGTGCCTAGGCTGAAAAACAGATGACGGAAAACTATTAAAGGTGAGAGAGCCTAATTTAGTAGTTATTTTCAATCGAAAGTTACTCAAGTGAAGATAAAGAGCCCAAATTAGAAAGTATTGGGTCAAGCGATGCACAAATTTACACTTGGTAGGCCAAGTTAGAAGATTTGTTGATGAAGAATAATATAATTAAAAAATCATTAATTGATAAGTAAAAAAAAAATAGAAAACCTTTATTGAAAGGTGTTCTTAAGAGAGAATTGTGCATCCAAAGTAGAAAACAGAAGCCCTAGGTCTGATGTGCCCTCTGAAAAGAGTACCTTATAGGTCAAAAATAGGACGCCGAAGTTTTTAGAAAGGCTGTGTGATAAAGTAGTGAGTAGAGTAAGAAAGAAAGCGGAAGCTGGAATGTCTTTTAGATATGAGTTCCGTAAGTAATAAATAGAAAGCCTTGGTTAAAAGATTTTAGCATAGGTAAGGAGGGCTTATCAATAAAAAGTCTACGTAAGTAGAGAATAGAAAACCCAGGAAAAATATTACAGAGCAGAAAGCATAAGTAAAAAGGGCTTTTCGATAAAATGATATGCAAAAATAGAAACCCCAAGTTATAGGGGATTTGGAGCTAGGATTATGTCAGTAAAGAATGAAAAGCGTTAGTTATAAAGGCTTTTGTTATATACAGTATATATATATATGATACAGTGTATATATATATATATATATATATATATATATATATATATATATATATATATATATATATATATGTAGAGTATTTGTCATATGTATATATATACACACATATATATATAATATAACATTAAAGTCCTAGATATTTTCATAGTGTGTTAGGTCATAAACAGGTAAGGCATGAAAAGTCGTTTCTACTTCAGTAGCTAGTTCATAGCGAAGTCATGCAAGTTATTGGCAAACTCTGTCAAATGTATGGTTACTCACCCGGAGTCCTGGGAAAGAGACCTGTAAAATCAAGGAATGACAGTGAATGTTATTGTGACGGTTGATTACCTGTATTCTGCAAGTATCAGTCGGTTGCTGGTCTTTCGAATTACATTTGTATTTGGGTTTAATTTTAATTCTAGCCTCGCTGTGAACATTTTAGAAGTGGGACTGAAAACGAATGGGTTCTTGGAAAATAAATGAACTACTTGTACCTGTACGAACGTCATGCGTACACTCACTGGCTCTGCTGTTAAAGGGTGGCAGTTAACAATTAATTTTCCGTAAGGACAAATGGCTTATGAATAGGAATATGTCGCTATGATGCTTTATTTAGTTATATATTTGTTTTTACCTTTGGCTTCTTCGTCTCTCTTTCGCACGGTGCGAACTTCGAGTGCTGGAACACCTCGAGCCGGCTGGTGACCTTCGCCACTCGTATTCCATGGCGCCTCTCATGCTGTCATTTGTGTCCTGGAGTCTCATGTTTGCTTGGCTGAAGAAGATCGCCAAGAGTTATCGTGATATCTGCAAAGGCTAATGGTTTCTGTCGTACATATCACGTATGTTATTATCGACATAACTAGAACTAATGTTTTGTTGTTGTTGGCTCTTCGTAAAAATAGGAGGTCGTGCTGGCTTAATACAGTATATTGCATACATTATTGAAGAAAGTAAATCAACTTAAAGTATCAGTCTCCTATTTTGTATTGGATTTCTTTCTTTGATGAATCGAAACTGGAAGATGGGAATTTCACATGTGAAGATCACATCCCCCATATTTTAGGTCTTTTGCTTCATGTTGTTGTTTATATAAGGTGTCGGGATTTTTTTTAGAAATATTTCAAACTTAATCATATTTTTTATGCAAAATCTTGACCAGGGTGTTGGAAAATACTTACTTTCTTCCATTAATTTTTTGTTCGGGCCTGGTTTGAAAGGCACCTGGTCATCTGTTCCGTACAAAAATGAAAGATCTATAAAAGTCTTTACTTACTGCAGAAGTTCAAGCTGCCTCTTCATGTGGTCGTATTGATGCATGTATTCCAGCACTGCTTCTCGTTCGCTGAAAAAAGTAAGAATATAATTAATTGCTATTCTTTAGCTTTTTGCTAAGCCATGATTTGGATTACATAGCCATTTTTTCCTCTTCATGTTTAAAGTGGGTCTCTAATATTTAGTACTGAAATGTATGACGTGTTATATGTTAAGACTGGTATTGTATCCATTGCTTTTAAAAATGCCCCTTTTGTATTGTGGTAAAGTGTAATTTCTTCTGTTTATCTGGCCCTTGGTATGACAACCCCACATAAGCCATCTGAGGCCTTATCTTATTAGAATTGCTCTAAGACAGAGGCCTCTTTGTCTTAGAAGTGTTTTTTTCTTACTTGTGCTATTCCCTACACTTTTCTTTGTACTGCAGCTTTAGCTGAACCATCTCATACCTTACTAGGCGTAGATGTTATGCTTATTTCTATTTTCTGTCGTGCATATCTCTCCTTTCTTTTGGTAGTGTACTGATTTTTTTTTTTATTACCTGTTCAATTCCGTGTACGCCTTCTCCTTTGCTGTAATAATGCGCTTTCTAAAAATGTTTATTGTTTTCATTATTCTTACGCGTGCAATTCCCAACGTTTGTTTTCTTATTCCTGCCTTTGCAATTTCCTACATTTTATCTTTGCTTTCATGTGATAAAACAGATATTACCCTACATTTTCTCCTTCTTGTAGTAAAGTGCAATGTTCTGCAGTGTGTATTCTTACCTGTGTAATTCTCTACACTTTTCTTCGTACTGCAACCTCAACTGAGCCATCTCAGACCTCATGAGGCCGAGATTAGTGGCCGTCTCGTTGAGGCTCATGTTGAGGTTTCTGTTGGCGTGGTAGGCGTCCTCAAGCTTCTTCCTCATCTCTCCCTCTCCGCTGTCTTTCTTCAGCCAGGAGTCCACCTGCAAGAATGTCAGTTGCAATCCTGCGGGTCTCGTTTGCTTTTCTTTCAGTCTTCTGATTTTCTTAGGTTTTAGTCGAAAGGTCAGTTGACAGTCTCAACAGCATAGAAACCGGAGTTTTTTTTATACTAACTCTAGGGCAGTTACTACAAGTAGTAAAATTATCAACAGTATTATTGCTGCTGTAGCTACTATGATTGATAAGAACGGTATCATACATACCAAAAACAAGTACAGTGACAGTAATACTAATAGTTTCAGGAACAGCCAAAATGATAACATAATGATTTGGGCCATAAGCAGTAAAATTGATAAAGATAAATATGCTTTTATAACTTAAATTTCAAGAGCCACACTTTCTTTTTCAATTCTTCTTTTTTCGGGCCAGGGCTAGGTAGATTAAGTATACCTTAGTTTAACCAGACCACTCAGCTGATTAACAGCTCTCCTAGAGAGGGCTGGCCAGAAGGATTAGATTTATTTTACGTGGCTAAGAACCAACTGGTTACCTAGCAACGGGGCCTGCAGCTTATTGTGGAATCCGAACCACATTATGACGAGAAGTGAATTTCTATCACCAGAAATAAATTCCTCTAATTCTTCACTGGCCGGTCGGGGAATCGAACGCTGGGCTAGGTAAGAGTACTAGATTACCCGTCTCAGTGACAACACAAAGAGTAAACTTATTTTCTTTTCATTTCTGTTACTTACCTTTTGGAAGATCATGAGATGGGCGTTGAGTTTGGCCACCTCTTCCTCCATCTGATCCTGCAGGATCCTCTTCTCCTCCTCGGACTCCTGCCGGGCCTGCTGCCTCGCCTTCCTCTCCACCTTGGCCACCTGGTCCTCCAGCTCGCTCTCCAACGATTTCAAGGCCGTGGCGTGATGTTGGCGTTCTCTTCAAGTTGACAGATCATTATTATTATTAATTATTATGATGATGATGATGGTGATGATGATGATGATTATCATCATTATTATCATTATTATACGAATCAAGTGAATCGCCGTTAGCTTCATTAAGCAGACGAATTAATATTACTCTCCGAAGACCGGCAATTATTATTATTATTATTATTATTATTATTATTATTATTATTATTATTATTATTATTATTATTATTTTATAAACATAAATTAGTTATAGAGTTGAATGCGAGAATGTAAAATCATCTATTTTGTTTTTTTACGCATAACCATAGATCTATAACTCCTCCTTCTCTGTACGAAGATAAGAACAAGAAAATTGGCCGTTTTCTGCTCACAGGATAAGATTTGGACTTGCCGGTCTCTTTATTAACGTTATCTGTGCATAATTAGTTTATTAAGAGTAAAACTGGGGAGCTCTTTGATTGAGAATAACCTAAATGATTAACTTATCTAAAAATGCTTAGTTATACAGCAGAGGTCATGAGGATAAGGATAATTGAATGAATGAAAGAATTAACTTATTTATTTATTTTATAAGTGAAAACGTGCTTCTTTATGTTCTATTCCTCTGGCTTGGGGTACAAAGGCACGTTAGACCACCTGCCCTTTGGCTTTCGGTCTTAAAAGCTAAAGGCAGTATATGTCATAGTTTTCTAATCATATATATGTTTGAAACGTGACTTCATTGCTTTGTTACTTTTTTACTAGATTTAAATATAATTTTTTTTTCATCTTTGTCGAACCATAATTCATCTCAAATTTGAGGTCTCTTTGGACAATTGACAATATTTCTTTCTCTTCCATTTTGTATGGAAAGTGAATTTTGCAGGGTTTTCCTTATTGAGTAATAAATCTGACTGAAAATATTTTGGGAAACACAGAATCTTGTAGGGTTTCATATGATGGACTGAACTAATTAGTTGATCATCAAATTCCCAGATTCGAATGCTCTGGTTTGTCTAAAGTTCACTGTTATCTATACAAGACTGAGTATGGTCTGTAGCATTTTCTGGGCATCTATATTAATTTACTAATATTTATAATGGACTTTGAAGCATGATTAGCATAATACTAGCATAACATTAATTGTACATATATACAACTAGTATTCATCTATATCTGATTTATTGAATAAATTTTCAGGGTCGTCGTGACCTGTATCATGGATGTAGGTCACAATGATTCTCTCTGAAACTCAAAAGGATGTCACGTTGGTCGTAATATAAAAGCTAATAATGACGCCTCTTCAAAATGTTCTTTGTGAGGCATAAAAAGAATGTTTACATCAAGCACCTGATACCTGACAGACCTGATTAGGAATCATTTGATCATATCTTAACTCCTTCACTCATTTTCAGTGTCCTCCATTTTCTGTCCCTTCTTCTTTATTATATCTGCAACCTGAGGACTTATTGTGAGTTCGTAATGGATGTCTCCAGTCTTCTATTCTTTTGACTCGTTCTATTTTTTGACATGAGGAAACAGAATTTCTTTTTATGTTTGACTCAAGAAAAGGATCCGGCAGTTCAGCATCTGGCGGTAACAGTAAATCTTTTCTTATTTCAATTGACAGGTAACTAACTATCACTGATTAATAACCGGAAGTTCAAGAGAAATGTTCTCATTTGGACTTTATGTTATAAGATGGGATTTTTTGTCATTCACTTTTATTACTGTCTTTTTATTAAATTTGGTGTGTTATGTAACTTATTCTTACTTTTTACTCTAAGTTTACCCACAAGACAAGATCTTACAGATACAGTTTTTCTGAGAAATAATAATTGCCGCTATCTCTGAACGTCGGCTGCGCGTGTGCGCACACGTGCATGTGTGTGAATGTGTGTACACGCGCGCACACACACACACACACATATATGTGTGTGTGTGTGTGTGTGTGTGTGAACTGTGCTAGACGTAAATCCGTCATGTTAGAAAATTGTTTGTCCCCTCGTTAGAACTTGTTGTATGCTGGTTCGATCTCCTACCATAGAAGATAAACTTTTTTATTCGGATATATTCTTGTATGGATAAGCTTACCAATACAACTGTGAGGAAGTTGAAAAGTTAATAAAGTCATTGTGCATGCAAGCATTCATATACCAGTTCACACGCAAACATATATACTGCATGTGTGTGTGTGGATAAGGTTGTTTTAAGAGAAGTAGTGATAGTAATCTGTATCGTCTGAATCTTTGCAAGATTTAATTTGGTGAATGAGAAAAGGTGGTTGTGCTAGGCAATCTAAATGCAAAGGTAATTAACAGAGAAGATAGTGTAGTTAGCAAGTATGGGTTTCACGGTAAATGGAGATAGGCTCGTGGCAATATGTTCAGAGATGGACTTGATTGTAAAAATGCAAGATTACAAAAGGATATTGATAAAAATAATTAGAAGAGAGAAAATGGTCAGAAAAAAAGTTTGTTAAAAGGACACATGAGTTGATGGACATAATGGTTAGAACAGGAGTGAACGCAGGTTTGTCTGATCATTAGTTAGTTTGAAAGAGTGAAAATGATTTAAAGTTTTAGTTGTAAATGAGAATATTAAAATATGAGAAAACTGCAAGTCTGACAGTGTTTGCAAGCACAGAAGTGTGGTGTTAGGGACTAAAAGCAGCTAGTGATGAAAAATATACTGATGGAAAAGAGAATGGATATTGTTTGAGGTATACTCTAGATGCTTGACAGAAGAGGGGATAATGTGTAGGTGTACTAGAAGATGGGTAAGATAGTCAGGAAGTATGTGATATTAAAAAGAACAAGTGAAAAATGCGCCGAAGTTTCTTCGGCGCAATCGAGTTTTCTGTACAGCTTATAACCAAGCCAACCGAAAATAGATCTATCTTCCGGTGGTCTCGGTATAATGTTGTATGAGCCGTGGCCCATGAAACTTTAGCCACGGCCCGGTGGTGGTCTGTACTATATTGTTGCCAGATGCACGAGTATGGCTAACTTTAACTTTAAATATAATAAAAACTACTGAGGCTAGAGGGATGCAATTTGGTATATTTGATGATTGGAGGGTGGATGATCAACATACCAATTTGCAGCCTTGTAGCCTCAGTAGTTTTTAAGCTCTGAGGGCGAACAGAAAAAGTGCGGACGGATAGACATAGCCGGCACAATAGTTTTTTTTACAGAAAACTAAAAATGAAAGTAGATAATGAAAATAAATGATTCATTCTGATCAAGACTGAAAGATGCTGCGCCGGAGAGAAGTACATGCATATACAGTATATATATATATATATATATATATATATATATATATATATATATATATATATATATATATATATATATATATATATATATAAAAATGCTGTGTGTGTGTGTGTGTGTGTGTGTGTATGTATTTACTTTTGTATTTATGTACACTGTTATGTATGTGTTTACAGCTTTTGTTTCGCTTGACTTGCGATTAGGCTGGTCTAAGGTTCCGCTGAAGTAAGGCCTTGCTCATTCCTGGGCTAAGGGCCAGGTAGTTGTCTTTCCAAGCGGCTTTCTCCTGATAACAACATATGATACAAAGAGCAAAACTGAAAGACAAGGTCAACTTACTTTTTGTACATCTCCTCCAAACTTGTGTGATGTTGGTGAAGGTTTTCGAGTTCTTTGAGGAGAGTAGAAAGGACGCCGCTGATTCGACTTGCTACTTCAGGAGGCGCTGAGGTCAGTTCCAAGTCCTGCAGGAGGTCTCTGATCTGGGCGCCACTGAAAGGCAATTAGTTGTTAATATTATTTTTTATTTAGAATGGTATCAGTTTCAAGCCCTGAATTAGAATTTTAGTCGAGCAATGTGATAAATTTGTCTCTTTACCTGAATGGGGTTTATTATTATCATTATTATTATTATTATTATTATTATTATTATTATTATTATTATTATTATTATTATTATTATTATTAAAGAATGTTATGAGTTTTAAGCCTCAATTATAATTTTATACAATGCTGTGGTAATTTTGTCTCTTTACTTGAATATGTGTTGTGTCCATACAAACACAAATAGCTGGATATGTATATTGTATTGCAAAATTACATCGAAATGTACCCAATCGTGTTCTGTAGTCATTATGAATATATTTTCATATACGCATAAAGAATCATTACTCACATATTACTTTTCAGCTTTATACGATTATATGCACATCTAATCATAGCTGTGGCGCTGTTTAATTGTGTTGTAAAAGTTATATGTCAGCTACGATATATAGGACGATGTCGGTATAGTTCAACACTAAGAACAGTGAAAATTTTGTGGTTACTGATTAATATATATATATATATATATATATATATATATATATATATATATATATATATATATATATACATATGTGTATGTATAAATATGCATACACATATATATATATGTATATATGTTTGTCTGTATACACACACACACACACACACACACACACATATATATATATATATATATATATATATATATATATATGTATATATATATATATATATATATATATATATATATATATATATATATATATATATATATATATATATGTTTATGTTTGTGCAGAGAGAGAGAGAGAGAGAGAGAGAGAGAGAGAGAGAGAGAGAGAGTGTATTAATGATTACCTAAGTCTAACTGCATGCACTCTAAAGTTAAGTTTAATACTGTAACAGATCCTGAGCACCAGCAAGATTTAGAATATATGGGAAACAGGAAACAATAAACAAAATAAAAAAACAAAGTGGAACTGATAATCGCAGGAATGGTGACAAGTTTCTTTTTGATGTATTCTGAATCGTCTGTGTTTTGGTTATGAATTGCATTATGTGAATTCTTCACTAATGGCCTCTCATGTGAAATACCCAATCAGTATACAAATGAATTTCAAAGAGAGCTCAGTTTTGATCAGGTGCTACGTATTTGAGATCATTTCCATTAATACAAGGTTCATGTGCGTGAGGTCAGTTCTGTACACACAAAGATGACGTGAATTGAGACTAATAATCAGCGCGCATCAACCTATCCTGTTTGAAATCAGTCTTGTATACCCAAGGGCCACGTATATGAGGTCATTTCTGGTCACACAGATATTGCCTTTTCCTTAGTTCAGTGTGGACAACCCTTTCCTGTTTAACATGTACGAAGCTACCTCTATCCACAAAACTATGGCGCATACATCAATTCAGCACACACAAGTTCCACATGCATGAGATCACCTCTGTAAACGCAGGGCTTTCGAATATAAGGTCATCTCTTCGCAACCACGGCTCAGTGTACCATCTGTGTACAGCCCATGTTTACGAGACCAACTCTACACACAAGTGTCATGCGTTTGAGATCATCTCTGGTACGCATGCTCGCGCGCACAAGCTTTGCGTACTTGAATTCACTCCACACAGCGGTGTATAGTGTTAGTAGAGCAAGGTCAAGCCCTTTTGATCGGAATGTGGGTCATGATCGTGTCATAGGTGTTATCAACCTTGCGTCGTTCCTCTGCCTGCGTCTTTCATGAGGGCTGCTGATTAGACAATGCCTTTCGTTATTAGCTTCGTTGGCTCTGGTCATTTGCTGTCTCGGTTTGAGTTTTTCTTTCCGGGCGTGTGGTGTGTAAAGGAGTGCTTTTCCTCTAATCAAGACGAAATCAATACATAAAGGATTCGGCTGTCTGATAACGGTTTACTTTTCCTCTTATTGCCGAGTTCATAAATATGCTCGATAGAAGTGAACCTGAAAAATTAGTCTCCAAAAAAATTGCACGCTTGCTACAGTAGATGCCTAGGCTAGACAGTCAAAATTATTTATTACTAAAGGTGGTGCATATTCAATTTAAAATATAATTACGAATAATTACCGGCATTGTTTAGAAATATATGCTGTTTTAATTGATTTGTTTTTAGAAACAAGTCACGTAATGTCAAGTGATACAAAATCCTGAATCCATTTGTCACTTGGTTTTGTATTATATATATATATATATATATATATATATATATATATATATATATATATATATATATATATATATATATATATATATATATACGTTATGTGTAATATATATATATATATATACATATATATATATATAATATATATATATATATATATATATATATATATATATATATATATATATATATATATATATATATATATATATATAGAGATATATATATATATAGAGATTCTCAACTCCCCACTCTCTCTTTCTGTCTCACTCTATCCCTTTCTCGTAGGATATACACTAGAATTCATTCAAAATCGCATGTTGGAGTAATTACGGCTCTCTGACGCGAGCGAGACTTTCTGGATTACCTTCCAAGAACAAAATTAATGTCTTAGTTTGGTATTTGTGAAGGAATGTTGTTCTAGAATTATGTGTTCGTTTATTATTATTTGTGTATTAGCAGTGCTTTGTGCAGCCGCTAGACAAGCGAATTTGAAAATAAACAAATCACGAAAATTATAATGTTGTCTGGGATTTTTCATTAAGGTTCTCATGACTCTTTTTTGCACATTGGTTCAACAAAGCATTTTATTTATCAGGCATATATTTTTTATTTAATTTTCTTCAAGTGATCACTTGTATTAAATGTAGTTACGGGTAAAAAATTGAAAAATTCATTCTCATTCTTTTCTGTCTTTATGACTACATGACACGAAAGCATTACATCGCGTGAATCACTTTCATATCTATCTTGATTTTTTAATTTTTTCTTTAATTTTTCTCAGAAAATTACATAATGTTGATTTGATTGTTATATTGATAATTTACACTCTCAGTTCTTTGTACATTTTATTTCCAAAGTATTTGTTCTTTTATTAAAGGTCTTCTCAGGATATGGTGTTTAGCTAATCCTGACTATGGGGACTCTATGTACTATCCCGAAGGTCGGACCAAGTTGCTTTCATGTTACATAGGCTACATATGAAGAGCCCAGAGGAAAGAGAAGCTGGCCCCGGGCTGGATTTTGCAAGTCTAAACCAGGGACCATTGTTGTTACGCTCAGAAAAAAAAAAACATGGATGTGCTTTTACCGTTAGCATTCATTATGAGAATGGTCATTTGAAACAAGTAGAAATGCGAAATGTTTCTGCCACGCGAAGATTCTTATTATTATTATATTGGCATCTCACACCAGACTCCGAAGGTGTGACGCTGCTTTTTTGGCATTGGGTTTTTGAGGATACTTCTTCATTTCCGTGTCAACAAATTTGGTCATGGGTAAATATATTGTATACGTATTGTATAAGTGTATTTTTGCCTGTATAAAACTATGAATACGTTTGTACGCATCAGGGCTGGTGACAAAATGTTAGCTGAAATTGCTGACAAACTGTAAGCTTGAATTGATGTGTAATTAGATGACATTTTCTTTGGGATTCGCAGTGGCCAAACACTTCGTCCTTGACGCATGTGCCGCCACAGCTGTTCGGAGACACATCTGGCTTGCTCTGGGACTTCTGCTTATCCCGTTTTCAAGTCAGTGCGCGATGGTGACAGTTTGATTTATTTCCTCACATTCAGCTTTTTTAGCGTTTTATTATTTTCTGTCACCTTGATTTCAGTGTCCATTGATATAATTTTGTATGATCATTTATAGAAATTTTATATTGTCATTGTTATTATATCCTGTGAGACTAATTCGTCTGCTATATTACTGTCGTCTGGTCAGCGCAATTATGCAGGGTCTATACTGGTTAGTACGTGGGTGGGTAACCATCTAGAAATGCCGGACGGCGGGCAAGCGACCCCTTGAGCAACCCAGCACTAGTTCATCCGAAAAGTATTGTAGCAAAAAGCCAGAAAAAGGAGAAGGCTTCACAGAAACAGCAATATTCAACGGAAAGAATAAAATCCACAGTGACTGAGAGTTTGCAATGTAATTCAAATCAGACATTTGCAACACATCACAGGCACACAGTCATGGTTTTCTTTTCCCAAGATATTATTATTATTATTATTATTATTATTATTATTATTATTATTATTATTATTATTTGTAAAATTAGGAAAAAGACCTTCTTTAATATAGGTTTTGTTAAACAAAATGGCAGTTTCAACAGCATTTATTTTATATAGTAAACACTCAATTCGTCTTATTAAATGTTTTCTTGCGCTGGAATGGTTGCAAGCAATTGACCACTATTCATATCCGGTGGTTTAGTGATGTGTAGGAAGTAGTTCTTGTTGAATGTCGACTAGTTTCGCCCTCCTCGTTAGGGCATCATTCAGGACAGGATCGCAGGATGCAATGGCTGTAATGCGTGGATTTTTAATCTTTTATTCGTGTTTGTTGGTTTGTGGACTTAGTCGCAAGCCTAACGAGGAGGGCGAAACTAGTCGACATTCAACGAGAACTACCTCCTACACATCACTAAACCACCGGATATGAATATTGGTCAATTGCTCGCAACCATTCCAGCGCAAGAAAAACAATTAATAAGACGAATTGACCGTTTACTACATAAAATAAATGCTATTGAAACTGCCATTCTGTTTAACAAAACCTGTATTATTATTATTATTATTATTATTATTATTATTATTATTATTATTATTATGATCCATGAAATGGCAATCATTACCTCTCTTTGCCAATGGCCGTGCGCGTGACCTCGTCCAGCTTGTTGGTGAGATTGTTCCAGGCCTGATAGACGCTCTCCCTCCTCCGCAGCTCCTCGTCGCCCAGGGGATGACCGTCCTCTTCATCGGACTCAAAGCTCCTGCAGGAGGAAAAGGGTGATTGGGCTCATTTTCGGGACCCGGCTCGCCTTTTCTCTTTTTATTTTCTTTGCGAGTGTAAGAGTGGTTGGATTTCAGTAATTACTGGAGTTAATTACAGCTATTGGAAGAGGTTTGGGAGAACGAGTGAGAGAGATGTGAAAGGGTTAACGAATACGGGAAAGAGAAGGAAATGGTGACCCTTTAGAGGTTTTAATGAACTTGTAGAAGGAAGAGAGAGAGAGACATATGCGCACAAGAATTTAGGAATGTGGGAGGAGAGGGGGTGGGGGAGAGAGAGAGAGGGAGGGAGAGAATTTTAAAGAATTTGATGAAGATGGGAAGAGAGGAAGGCAGGGAGAAGATTATAAAGTATTTAATGAAGGAGGAGAAGGCAAAGAGGGGAGAGAGAGGACGATAAGGAATGTGATGATCAGAGTAGCTGGAGATGAAATAAACAATTTATTTAACGCTATAGCCTGCAAAATTTGCACGTCATAAAATCGATAGACCACTAAAATACGAAGAAAAACTAAGAGCATCAGTGAAAGAGTACAACGGGAAAATATCTGAGAACGAAAAATAGACACAAAATTGAACCAATAAATGGGTCGGTGTAAGTAAAATTATGTAGAAACAGCCAAAACTGATACAACTAAATGAGAATGAGAAGATGAATATTTTAAGACGACGAAAAGAAATACTTAAAATCAAAAATATCGTTTTATATTTGCGTATGATATTTTTAACATTGAAAAAGACATTTGTAATTTTGAAGAGTCATTTCGTACAGTTTTATATGATTTTTTTCTTTGACGTGATGAAAGTAAATATTAAAAATTCTGGGGGTAATTTATTTCACTTTCATAAGTTCAATTGATTTATTCGCAAAAAATAAAAAAGATTTTTAATTTGAGTGGTTCGTTCTTGCAGTTTTGTATAAGCATTTTTTAAATTTCACAAGTCGGTAACAAAAAACAGGAACTCACTTGATAGAAAACCTCCTTTTGTTTTGCACCTCCGTCTCGGGATTCAGGAATTCTCGGAATCCTTTTGAGAATTCCTGGTAACAGATCTTCCCGTCCTTGTCCTGGTCGAGGTCGGTGAAGATCACGTTGGAATCCTCGGCTGTGATTCCTAGCCCAGAGCATAATTCCTTCAGCTCCTCTTCCACGATGTATCCTTTGCCTTTGAGGGAGGGATGCAGATTGAGAGGGTGTGTTAGAAAGTCTGCTCAGAGGTCAGGCGTTGACTGGCAACTTGTTCTTTTGGGTGGTGGGGTCACTAGACATTTCGTGCAAATTAATGAAATTCGTGAACGCTGGTTAATAAGAAAGTTATTTTAGAATAGTGGGGTATTGCAAACTTCTGACAAATCAATAGATTTTGAAGATTTTGGAAGGAAATTCACATATTAGTATGCTTTAGAATTTGTAAAATGAATTAGAGCCGTAAAACATTTCTGATTCGATTTTGATAATCATACTTCATTCTTCATAGAAATATTTTTGAGTTTAAGGTATATAAGGCATATTTTACATCAGTATTTATGCACAAAGAACAGAGTTTTCTTATTGAGAGAGAGAGAGAGAGAGAGAGAGAGAGCGAGAGGCCGTTATTAGATTCATCGCAAATTCATAGAAATAATTGATTAGATTCTTTCTCAAAGTCCAGTTTTTATCAGATGGGAAGTTTCACTTTGTAATCTAATTTTTCTGAGCAGAATAAGCTTCATTTGGCACAATAATTATTTAATACGATAACTTGCATGCAGTAAAATATTTTTGCTTGGTATGATTTTTCATCTTGCAAAATAACCTTCATTTAGCCAAGGATGTGGGTATTCGGGGCAGTTCATTTCACGGAAGATTTTTTCTGAAAACTGTAGCTAAATAAACGCTTTACAATTAAACAAAATAATTTTGTTTCGTTAGATAATATTATCGACAATGGCGTTTCATCTAAGAAAATTTTGTGGATAGGAATCGCTTCTTGAATACAGTATATTTGATTTAGTAAAACTTTTTCTTCTCAGTAACATTTCAGTGATCACAGTGCTTCAGTTCAGAAATATTTTTTGAAATATTTTATTTTAAATTTGACTTAATCATTTTAGATTGATACATGTAATTTTTATCACGCTGGAAGAACTTGAAAGCTATTTCATCATCTCTCATGCTGACGCACGGAAGCATTCTCTCCGAAGAAGAGCGCGCGAGCGAAAGAGACACTAATGAAATGCGGATTCATTAACTTCGTCAGACGCTTTTGGCTGTTGCCTTGGCAATTTCAAAGATGATATTTATTTTCTGGGGATGAAATTTAAGGAGAAATATTTACTCAAATGAATATGCAACGAGAAATGTTATTGAATATGTGGTTACATACAAGCAAAATGCATACTTATATTTATAATAAATAGATAGAATAATTGAGATAAACGGTAAATAAGTGAATAGATAAATGAATAAATGGTAGACAGGTAGAAGATAAAAAACTAGATTAAAATTGAAGTAAGGCAATAACGCATGAATAAAGATTTAAATTAGTAAAAGGGGAATAGAGAGAAAGAGACCTTTAACAAATGCAACTCAACATCCAGGAATGTCAGATTCTTTCTCTGCTTTCTCTTTTGCAACCCCCCATAACTTGCATTCATTCAGTATGCTTTCTTTTTTATAATAATTTTCTGACTGGCTCTTTATACTTACGAGTAAAAGTTCCAGAGGAGGGGGCCAGTGATCATAATCATCTTATTCTAATCTGAATCGCATTACTGATAAAAGATATGTTGATTAATTAAGACTTCCAGTGTTTTTTCGTAAGATTAAAAAATCTTTCTCTTCTCTCTTAACATAATGGTCTAAAGTAAATATGAGGATTCTTCTCTATATAAACTTTCGTGACGAAAATAGTCACAAGCAAGTGGCACAGCGAGGGTTTGGAAGGGTGGTGAGTGCCTGAGCGGTGAATGACAGCAAGAAAAAGTGCACTGGGTACGGAAGTCTCACTTTCCTCCCCACCCCCTACCCTTCTCGCAACGCCGCCCCTTGAGTGCCCTGTTTGCCGACCGATTTAAAATGCAGACGCTAATCTGGGCGGAGGACACTCAGAAAATCCCTTCGGGGGTGCTGTGTAATGAAGCAGTTATTTGATGAAGTCTGGCAGATGTGACAATGGATGCTTCCGAAAAGAGCATCCACCGTCCTACTGAAAAAGTAAAAATGATCTCGAGAAACCTCGAAGAAACGACGGTGGATGCTTTCGGAAAGAGTAAGGGGAAGTCTCCAGATCTATATTGCTTACAATGAATCATTTTCATAAAATCTAGGAGAAATAACGATGGATTCTATCGAGAAGAGCAAAGGAAAAATTGTGTTGTTAGGTAAAATCTACAGGATGCTTTGGAAAACGCAAGGAGAAATCGCCAGAGTAGAATAGATGACGCAGAGAAGAAATGATTTTCATGAATGTAGACTAAATAACGTCAGAGCCCTACGAAGAGATCAAGGCAAGAATTGCGAAACCTTGATCATAAACAAAGCAATGTGAGGAAATCTGGATAATCACAAGCGAAAACAGGTGACACCCTGAGACAAAGAATAATGAATAGTTTAAGCCTGCGATGCACGGACAAGTTGCTGGTGCAGGGATCATATTGTTATTTAATGGGGGTTTTCTGGGGGAGCTGATACTGAGAAATAGTTCGGGATGGAGGAGATTACGGATGAATTTTATGCGAGTTCCGTGATGATGAAAGTTATAAAGAATTTCGAAATTGCCACACACTCCTGGAGTTGGCCGTTTTCGAACCGTAGGAAGATGTAATGATTTTGAAATGTGTGAAGTTTCTATATATTATAATGATGTTCAGTTCTATATTACCTACCAGTGATTAAAAGTCACTGGAAACTGTACTTTAGTCTTACTGTGAATTTTCGAAATGTAAAATATTGGAAAGTACGTCGGCAAGGGCAAAATAGCAATATAGCTATAGGCAAAGATAAATGAGTTTTTTCTTTCTTAAGATGTTGACATTTAAATGATGAAAGTTACGACAACGATACTGATGACAATAAGAGGATTTGTCTGTAAACTTATTCCTTTCAGTTTCAGTTTCCGTTAGTGTCCGAGACTCTTATATGGAAATGTTAGAGCCTTCTAGTTTTAATCGTTCAAGTATCACGTTTTAAGGACGGGTTGGAATAATTTCCTCAGGTGCTGGACTCTTTAACTGGTTATGACAGGTTTTATTACACAATGGCTCTGTTTCTCCTTTTTCCTCAAAGATATTTTAGTCACTAGCTTCAAGTATTTCAAGAGACTGAAACTGGTTTTAAAAAACTTTTCCATCCAGATGTTTATCAGACATGGCCATCAAAGATCAACATGCCAGTTCTGCAGGCGATGTTCTTTTCTTAAATCATTTAAATGCATGGAACTGGAAGAGCAGGCATTTGAAAGTAGTGGGAGTGGGGTTTGTCGCACAAGCAAAGGCTCTTGGTACAGTTGATCTATAAGGTGTTAATTAGCAGTGGTTCCTTGCTCCTTTCCTGTTTTTTCATACCATCTTTCAGTGTTGTGTCAGATTGCTCCATATTATATTATATATACTTATTGATTTTGAGTTATCTTTTTCTCTTTTCTTCAAAAACATAGAGAGAGAGAGAGAGAGAGAGAGAGAGAGAGAGAGAGAGAGAGAGAGAGAGAGACGGGGGCTTGAGGAGGAGATGTTTTATATGGTTATTTAAAACATGATTATTACTGTATAAACGATGCCAATATAAGATAATGTTATAGGAATAGTTTAGATATAGAGATATATTTGTTTGAAGAAGTGGTTAAATGAATGTGAAAGATATAACGACAATATTCAAGAACCTAGATAGGAGAGAGAGAGAGAGAGAGAGAGAGAGAGAGAGAGAGAGAGAGAGAGAGAGTAGACAGAATTAACTTCGGTAAACGGTTTATTGAAGTCTTTCCAGGATCTGAGAGCTTTATCACGTTTTAGGTGAAAAATAGGATGAATAAAGCGCTGGATGTTACTAATTGTTCTGGCGAAATCCTTGCATAATAAGATTACTACCTTTATAATAATTTCAGTCATTTTGCGCTTTTAATTAAAGGTGACAGCGTTTTCAGACTGAGATTTCACGTAAATCCTCTGACAGCTACAAAGTTCATTCCTAATAATGATTATTGTAGGTTTCGTCAGAATGAGAGAGAGAGAGAGAGAGAGAGAGAGAGAGAGAGAGAGAGAGAGAGAGAGAGAGAGAGAGGAAAAATAAATGAATGACCAGTTGAAGAGAGAAACTTTTTACCAGAAGAAATCGAATGAAAGACTATCAGCTTAGAATATAAACCAAAGCAAAATCAACGACAATCCTGAATAAAAAATAAAAATAAAAATTTTAAATGCACTAAAAAGCAAAAAATAATTTTTTAAATACACCAGGATTTTCCTGCAATTAACCATATCTACAGTTATAAATTGTAAGAAAATCCTGGTGTCTCAAAAAATTATTTTTTACTTTTTAGTGCATTTTAATAAAAGCGTGTTTAAAAAAAAGTATATATTTTTATTTTTATTTTATACCTTTGTCGAGCTAAAGAAGGTTTGAAAAATCCGTAGGGTCATTAACTTATTCTACTGAGTCAAAGATGGTTTGAAAATTCCGAAGAGTTTCATACAAATCCTGAAATATTGGCAGAGATCACTGTGTGGTTACTAGAATTCACTGCTGACCTACTGATCTTGTAAGGTTGTATTGACACCGGGATTAAGTAACCATGCAAAATTTCAAGTCCATCGGACGAAGAGAACAATCGAAAATTGAGCTACAAGATTTGACCCAGACAAACAAACAAACAAACAGACAAAAAGCAAGCTAAATAAAAGCGTATAAAAAGAATGACCAACTCTTTACCATGATGATAACATTTGAAGCTGAGCTCACTCACCCTTCTTGTCGCAGGCGTTAAACAGCTGCGCTAACTGAGAGTCGGCGCTCATGGCGGCGGGAAACTTTGGATTCCCTGACGAATAGGTGACACCATGAAGACTTCAGAATCGAATTTGGCTTTCGTTGTTTTTTATTTCCTTCTGCTTGATTTCCTTTTACATTCACAAATAGAATTAATGTCAGGCACTATAACAGATTAGCTCCAGGAATTCAGCTTTTTTGCCTTTATTGTATTATACTCTCACTGTTCATAATTTTGTCTCTTAGAAATTATAGTCACACTGATCATTTTTGTAGATGCAGCACAAACGGGTCTTCAGGGAGAAGTCTGCGGAAAGAAATGTTTGAAGTAAATAAATACAAAATGATGATTAATCATACAGAAGAACGTAATAGTGTATTACAAAAGTATATTGAGTAAATGAACAGAGAAAGTGAAATCTAAAATTTGTTGCACAAGCAGCATGAAATAAATAGGTAAAAGAGGCAGTCTTCTCTCTCTCTCTCTCTGTCTCTCTCTCTCTCTCTCTCTCTCTCTCTCTCTCTCTCTCTCTCTCTCTCTCTCAGTTGAGAGAAACGTGTTATTGAAGACAAAACACACAAATACCTAAAATTTATAATAATGACAATCTCTCTCTCTCTCTCTCTCTCTCTCTCTCTCTCTCTCTCTCTCTCTCTCTCTCTCTCTGGCTAACCGGAAGCAAATGGATAAGCAGAAGGTTTAGAAGTGCCCGTGGTTGCAGTCGTCGAGCTCAGTTTGCTTAAATATTACCTGACGACACGCTGTCATTATCGATGACTAAAGCGACCTTGGGTGCGAATGTTCAGGCGTTATTTTGCGCATGTGTATTCATCATTACATGTTTATTTCCCCGCGTTACTTTTCCGCTGAATAAGCAAACTTGCCAGTTTGGAGAAAATTTGGCTTCAGATTATTTATTTTTTCGACTTACTTAGACTTTGCTGTATTGGATGTACTTATGAAATTGCGAGTGTATTTTGCACAGTTTTTATCCATTTGGATTAATTTACAACATCTGATAATTTCTGTTACTTCGTTCATTTGAATATTTTTTTTATTCTTTTTTTATGTCATATGGAAAGATATTGATAAAGGAACTGTAAATGTTGAAATTTACACTCTCTCTCTCTCTCTCTCTCTCTCTCTCTCTCTCTCTCTCTCTCTCTCTCTCTCTCTCTCTCTGTTATCCACATTTCTGTTTCCATAGACCGTCTTTTTTATGACTGTGTCGCATAACATACGGTAACTTTTGAGAATTGTGATGATGTAACGGAAGAACATCGTTTACTCATTTTAAAGAGTCGTCGTTTTATTATGATTTAGCATTTTTCCTCACACGGCTCTCGTTGGCAACTGAATTGCCCTTTCGACTTGAGAGATGAGGATCACCCGAGTTCGCGTCTCCGGCCGGCCAATGAAGCATGAAAGGAATTTATTTCTGGTGGCAGAAATTCATTTCTGGCTATAATGTGGTTCGGATTCTACAATAAGCTGTAGGTCCCGTTGCTAGGTAACCAATTGGTTCATAGCCACGTAAAATAAATCTAATCCTTCTGGCCAGCCCTAGGAGAGCTGTTAATCAGCTCAGTGGTCTGGTTAAACCAAGGCATACTTAACTTTATTTGGGAAGATTGGTAGTGGAGGAGGCTATAGTTTCGTGTAAAGACGAGAAGGGACCTGCCGCGGTAACTCATATCCATTGTAATTAAAGTTAATGCTAGCAGAGTTTTCACAAGCTATATATATACTATATATGTGTGTGTGTGTGTGTGTGCATGCGTGTGTAAAATCACTTAAGCTTGTCATATCATCTACTTATCTCTCCGATCAAAGTTCCCGAGGTAGAGATGGATGCACTTTTTTCTCTATTTTGTGAGGAAAAGTCCAATACGACGTACACCCTAACACCCTCCCAGGTCATAAAGAACGAAACAGTTAGAGGTGACCGACAGATGAAGGCCCAACCTCGAAAGTAATGAGGCAACAGGAAGATTAGCGAATCCCGTTGGTGGGCAGTGGACGGCGAAAACAACCACTGATGAGCTTACTAATAACAATTGATTAATTAGACTCGCCGATACAATCACAGTTATTAATCATTTAAATGGAAAAGTACATATTGGACATCAGCATTGGCTATTGATTACCATATTAATCACGCGAAAAAGATAAATGGAGGAAAATTTTACCCATTCCAAGTATTCTATCGAACATCAAAGGCTTCCTTATATTGGGGATTGTCAGGGTTAATATTATTAATTCATCGGTTAATTGAAATGCTATTTATTGCCGCTCGGGGTTTTATCGAAGCTCAAAAGCATTATCAAAAAAACATGTAATTAGGCATTTGTTTATTAATAAATCTCTTTTTGGGAAATCGGGGGTGCGCCTAATCCTTGTGACTTTGCCTTAATGGTGCATTTTGTTTCATTATTGCTCTCCACTTCCTTTCATTATTGCTTTCCGCTTCCTTTCATTATTGATTTCCGCTTCCTTATCTATGTTAATAATTGGTTGGTTTGTCATATTTATGTGACCGACTAACTTAATTTCCCCTTTCATACAATTACTTTACAAATTATTTCTAATCCCATCAAAATTTTTTTTTTGGTATGTCCAGATATCCTTTTGTTTTTAAATTATTCAAGATTTTTAATGAAAGAAGATAAGCATGATGAAAAAGTGAAGAACTTTCAAACGTGAATTTAGACTTTTCTGACCACAGGTCATAATGGCTGATACTACTTTTACTTTTCTTTCGTGTGTGTATATATATATATATATATATATATATATATATATATATATATATATATATATATATATATATATATATATTCCCAGCATTTACCATTTTTGTTATTCAGCTTCCCTTTGCTCTGTTTTTCTTTTACTTTTCTTTGGTATATATATATACACACATATATATACGTATATTTATATTTATATATTTCATATACATAATGGTATATATGTACAGTATATATATATACATATATATATATATATATATATATATATATATATATATATATATATATATCTATATGTACATATATATCTATATGTACACACACACATATATATATATATATATATATATATATATATATATATATATATATATATATATATATATATATATATACACATATATATATATACAAGCATGAAAGAAAAGTAAAAGAAGAAACACAGCAAAGGGAAACGGAATAACAAAAAAATGTTAATTGCTGTGAATGCTTTAATTATTTCTCACTCACTTCTGGTAACTGTTCGAAAATGAAACTGGAATTCTCAGTACTGTCTCCTGTTAATAAAAGATTGCAAGTTCAACGACATGAGAGACCGCAGGATTAGCAGGCGAGTCGGAAGAAGACAAGAGAGGTGGCGCTCAGAGTCGCATGCGGCTTGAAGCCTTGCTCGTCGTGAGGTCACATCTATATTTAGAAGTGTGCGAACAAGGACAAAATTGTTTTTAAGCGATTTAATCGAGGGACATTTGGGATTTATTTGTCAGCGTGCGAACGAGGAAAATAGTCACGATTGTTTTGAACGATTTCGCCGAGGGAAAGCAAAACTGTTTTTTGGCCATTTATTTGAGACGCTCGGGATTTTGTAATCCTTTTTATTGTCTTTTTTTTCTTTTGGTTATTCTCGAATAAAGCTTGTAGCTTTGTGATTTAGTTTCTCTAGTGGTTTTATGAACGGAATTGTGTGGTTTCTATTACTGTTATGTTTATTATTATGGCAAACAGAAAATGTAGTTCCAACATCAGGCGCTGGTTTTTGAAAGCATTTTGTAATTTTGCAGTCTCCTCAAAAGGGAAAACCTGCAGCCAGACAGAACATGAGCAGAAATGGTTCGAGTCCATAAATTCTATCACACGATAATTTTTTGAAACTTTAAAAATATTTTACGAAAATATTTTTACGAAAGTATAAAAATATTTTAGGAAGCTCATCATTGTTTTGTAGTCTGAGGCCAACGCTAATCAGGAAAAGTTCCAGTGACATCTATGAGGAATAATCGCCGAAATCCAAAACCCGAAGCTTTCCAAGAAATGACCATGAAGGGTTTCTATTGTGATTAGTCTCATGCTGGCATCATATAGTTTGTTTTTACTATTGTTTTATTTCTGTTATGAACCTCATCCAAAGAGGTTGGAATAAAGTAATTATTATAAGTGTTATAATTGTTATTATTATTGAGTTGTTGTTGTATGAAGCCGCTAAAACCACTCTCTTTTTTGGGATGAAAGGTTTTTGAATTATTATTATCAACGTATACCAGAACTTCTTTGCTGATGAGGACAGTGACCTGAATAAAAATGATGCCGTAGAATTATAGCTTAGAAAGAATAAGGAGGATTGATAAGTCGGAAAAACGTGAGATTTCTTTTTTATTGTTGCAATTTTCACGAAGTCCCTAAATCTTTTTATATATATACGAATGAATACTTTATAATGGAATTAACCAATGAGCCTTGACTTGTCGCCATTGTTTTGCGAATTTAAACTTGACAGCGTTCTTGTTAGTGCCTCTCCTTCATCGTGGATTCGTAGTATACGCTGTGCTTAAAAAATGGGTATTGCATGGCAATTAATGAGCTAAAGATGCAAATTGAACAAGTCTATAAAAGTTTTGTAAGCATAATGCCTATATATTCCTCTCCTCCCTGTTTCTCTCGATTCTCAACCAAGGAGAAAAGTTCGCATCGTTACAAGAGGAAAACTAGTGGAAAAAATCAGATTTGGTCTTCATAACAACGTAGATCTCCTTTGTATAGTCGAACTGTTGGTTTTGCTTATTTTAGCTATGCTCGGTTCTCTTGCAGAGAAAAAATTTAGACGAGAATTTATAATCAGTTTTATGGGAGCTATCGTGAAACTGTTCATAAAGCAATCACCGAAGACTTGAAAGGCACATCAGAATGTATAATCATTTCCAGTTTTTATTTGAAGCTCAATTGCCAGTCTATTACCATGGCTGAAGCCGCGCGTGATTATTTGCGCGAGTCAACAACACAAGCTATAAGGAAAGTGGAAATCTCGTTTGATTAATGTCCTGCAAGGATTGCTGTTAGGTGCCAACGAAAAAATTAATCAATGAGCAATCAAAGTAGAAGTCCCAGATTAAAATAAGTTTCTTTTTTTCTTTTCCATGTTATT
>NC_089756.1:56124477-56241977 GCF_040412425.1 Macrobrachium rosenbergii
TATATATATATATATATATATATATATATATAAATGGATGCATGTGTGTGTGTGTTCTAGCATAACTCTGAAATGCATAGAGCAATTTCAACCAAACTTGGTATATATACACTTACTATCTAGAATATAATACTGTGGGGTAAAACATCACTAGCACCAAAGGTGGGTTGGGGGTGGGAAGGGTTTCCCTGAAGCAGGGATGGTTCTGCCTCACAGAATTAGTATCAAATAAACTCTACAGGTTTGTCATACCTCATTTCGGTATACATATGTCTTACTATCTGGAAAAGAATACTGTGGGGAGAAGACATCACTGGCACCAAAAGAGGTGGGGGTGGGAATGGGGTGATGTAAAAATAACCGAAAATGACAGATAGTGTCTAATCCATAATTTTCGAGGTCGCTGAGATGAATAGTGACACTCCCAATGCCCTTTAAGTCCAAGTTCAGCCCCGATAGGAAGGGGATGTGAGTATAGATGAAAAATAAAATATCAAAAATGACAGATATTAGTGTCTAATCTATAGCTTTCAGTCACTGAGATGAATAGTACACTCCTGATGCCCTCTAAGTCCAAGTACAGCCCTGATAGGAAGCGGGGGGGGGGGCAGTGTGTGTTGAAAAGGGGTGAAAAATAAAATCTCAAAGATCACAGATATTAGTGCCTAATCCATAGTTTTCAAGGTAGCTGAGATGAATAGTCACTCTCCTGATGCCCTTTGAGTCCGAGTTCAGCCCCAGTAGGAATGGGGAGTAAGAAGGGGTGAAATATAAAATGTCAAAAATACTGGGCAAGGTAACTGAAGCAACTATCTTAACAGCAAAGGAAGAGAGTGTGAGTGAGAGAGAGGAGAAAGAGGGAAAGAGAGAGAGAGAGAGAAAGGGAGAGGAAGTGACAGAGAAAATAGAGGGGGTGTTAGGGAGGAGAAAGAGAGAGAGAGAGAGAGAGAAAGGGAGGAAGTGAGAGAGAGAGAGTAGAGAGGGTATAAGGGAGGAGAAAGAGAGAAAGAGTGAGGGAGAGCTGGAAAGAGAGTGAGAAAGCAGAGGGGGTGTTAGAGAGGAGAAAGAGGGAAAGCATGAGGGAGAGTTGGAAAGAGAGAGAGAGAGATTATTGGTTGTCATTCTGAGTTTTCCCAGGCAGCGCCGGGTTGGTCAGCTAGCATTTACATATATATACTATACATATACATATATATATATATATATATATATATATATATATATATATATATATATATATATACAATATACATATATACAGTATATATATGCATATAATTCTTTCTCACGCTTTCCCTCGTATGCAAGCTCTCTTGTTTACACTGTACGTATAAATGTGTTTGGTGATATGTGCTAGAACATATGCGTATGTGGAGAGACAGAGAGGCGACCTGTGAGTCATACAAAACTCGACAGGTGTTCCAGATGTGGTTCATGTACATGTACAGTATGTCTGCCCCCATCAGCTTATTCAGGTGAAGGACAGAGGAAGAAGCCCTCTGCTCCATTTGAGGGTTAACAGGCAACACCGTGTGTTGTTTAGTCATACTCAGGATTCTTCTTTAGTTAGAGCTAAAGTAAAATGGGGACTTAAAACAAGAGCGGAAAAGAGAGCGATATCGCTCTTGGAGGGAGAGGCAGGGCGAATGTTAGTTCTGATTTGTATTCAGTGCTGGGATTAGCTGACGTAAGGCAGGGACTCCTTCGAGAAAGGGGGCGCATTTCATTTGGGCGAATTTGGCGATTAGTGCATATATCATTTGGGTGACTATTCATTATATCGTTTGGGCGACAAAATATCAAAATCCCGCAAATTGTCACCAATCATTTGGGCGAATCAGAGTAAGTAAAAAGAGGCAGAAGTATTTTAGGACATGTTTTCACGTGGTGATAATTATGTTACCAATTGGCTGATAACTCAGTAGTTATCTGGTTAATAATTGAGAATAGTTATCAGTTCTCCAGTCAGTGGCGCAAAAAGTGCAGATTCATACTGAAACAAACCGACGAAAAAGGTGCTTGATATTCTCTGGCTTTTCGTATAAACACTATATTGAAGAATGGTGATGTTTCGCGGCGCTGCGCAAACAACAAAACCAAATGTAAAGCCAGAATTAGGACTGACGAAAGTGGAAAAACGTTCATAAAATGAATATATATGATTATATTTTGTTCTTAGGTTTGTAAATATATTAACACTTTTTAAATAAATAAATATGGTATTAAAAGTTTTACTGCAGGTATTACTTAATTCCTATGTTTAGTTGGTGCAGTGTAACTTGAGATTTCATGTGTCTTAAGATGAAGAACACTGTTTCAGGTATACAATTATATAAGTAATATTTTCAAACAGAAAAAAAAGTCTTAAAGCCACTAGAGGTCTACATCGTGATCAAGACATGACTTTCGCCCAAATGAAAACAAAGCAGCCGCCCAAATGATAATATTTTTTCGCCCTAGTGAAATGCGCCCGGGAAAGGGAGTTCAGTTTTCTGACCTCATCAGATTCTTTTCCTTAACATCCTTGAAGAAATGGATGGCTACTCGCGTGCCCGCGCAGCTGTGTGATGATCAAATCGGGCAATGGTTTAAGCAGTAAAGACAGTCTGTGGAAATCAGGAATATACGCCTCCATCTTTGCTGTAATTACCCCACATTAAAGCTGTAGCCATCAAACAAAAAGTGTGCTGATAGGTCCCGAAAACAGAGCAATTAGAGAGGGAAGTGTTTTTGAGAGGAAGCAGCAAACTTCATGGAAAGGGCCTCAAACTTCGCCTCGCTTATTCAGAGATTGTGCAAGATGTTTTTAGTTCGTCTCATGATGTCGGAAATAGGAAAACTAGAATGCGCCTCCCACAGGTGTCTGCCTCGAAGAACTTCTGCCTTTCTTCATGGTGTACGTTGAAAAAATCATGAGAGAAAGTAGCTAATTTTTTTATGTAAAGTCTGTAAGGCTGTATTTCATGATATGAAATACTGAGAGGAGTTATTACTATGAAAGTCGATGAACATGTAGCAGGAATACATGCAGTAACATTTAAACCAAGAACTTTCGAGAAACAGGGTAAAAAGCAGATAATTGTTATCATAATTTTTGTAATAATGATGTATTACTTGTCATGCATTTCACTAGTAACTGGAACGCTTACAGAACTAGCAATCAGTGAACACTGGAGGCACATGACAGATGTGACGACCCGAGTCCCTGAGTCATACAACAGGTGTGTTGATGTTTATGCAAATGTACATTCCACATTTGAAAGGAGCCTTCGAAGAGAAGTTATGAAGGTAAATAAGGGAAGAATGAAGTGGGGGTTGTTTTTGGCATCTGTTTTCCAACATTTCTGTGGATGAAGATAAAAGAGAAGAGTCGTCATATTTGTGAATTATAGAATAAAAAAAAAGACGGGTCAGACAAGAGTTAGAGGTGTGGATACGCCCATGGAATCGGAGCAGTTCTATGTGATCATTTTGTCAGTCTTCCCTATAGAGACTAGCTGCTTAACGTGGAAATTTCATTTAAAAATGAAACTATTAAATACGAAATATTAAGTGAGTCTGTACTACTCTCCTTCAGTTTTAGAATACTTCTTTTGTTTTTTCGTTTTTTTTTGTTTTTGTTTTCTTCGTCGACAGTGACTTATCTATCCTTCCACAGAAATCCTTCTCACCCAGCGCTATATGTTTCTGTTCTTTCCCATGCAAACGTATTACATTCATATGGTTCAGCCTGAACTGCTCTATTCAAGGATAGAACCAAATAAAGGAATCCAAAGTGCCAGTGTCGCCATTAATTTGAAGGAAAACGGGCAAGCGCTTGTATGGAAACATGTTTAACAAAGGAGGAAGTGCTTGTATGCTTAGTAATAAGATGAAGAAAGAAAAACGTAAGAGCCTGAAGAGTTGCAGGGTCTACGAGTTTTGGGCTTTCTGGGAATTTAACTGTAATTTTTCGGTGAGGTGGAGCAAGAAAGCCTGAACAAGTTTCCTTTGCGATAGCGAAAAATTTTCAGGTCTAATGTGTAATTTAACACACGTATCATCCAAAATTCGTTTTCGGGACATAAACGAATTCTTCGTTTCTCACCCTACTTATTACTGTCGACCTCAGGCATACGCGTAGCATACAGTATACGTATACAACATAACGGGATGGAATTGTCTTTTAGCAAGTACATTAATCTCACTACTTGTCCATTTAAGAGGAAACCATATAACTTTTCACAAGAAAATTCACTTGTTGAATGAACTAGATTATTTCGTGCCAGTGCTGTAAACTGTTTCTGAAGTGATATAAAACCTCATGGATAAGGGAATTCGGAAATGAGGTAATTGACAAAAGGAGACAGAAGCCAAAAATCAGGTGAACATTTAACACTTGATGACGAGGCTTGACCTACATCGCATCGACCTTATACTTTGGTCTGACCTCGATTGAAACATCATCATTTTGTTCTTATATATAACCACCTGAATTCAGAGCAGCCAACACTCCCTAACCCCCAACCCCACCTCCCCAAGAACAGTGACGTTTCTGGTTCAACACCACTCTTTTCAACCCACAACATTGTTTGGTGTTCAACCAAGTCCAGCCTACCCTCAACAACGACTGCTTGGTACCACTTGACTCACCCTCCCAGTAGCCGTGTATTTACTCGTAGATTAAATCCGTTTCTGTTTTTCCGAAAAAATATTTTTAATTTGATTCGTATTTTCATCGCCACAACAAGAATTTTAGCTTAGCCTTTCCCTTCACACCACGATGTCTTTTCCTCCATCCACGCCAAACGCCCCCACAAGTGTGGTCATTAGTTCAATTCTACTTTTCTCGCACTCACGACTAAGTTTTTAAACTCACACCACATCCATTCTCACAATTATGTCTTTACATTAACCAGTCTGCTTAAATTCACTTCAAGCTCCTCCATGGTCAATGTAGGAGGAAGGAGAAAGGGAACGTAGAATGCTGAATTGCTGCTTTGACGTGTGGTACTGAGCTCTTCTTAAAATTCCATTTATATCCGTATGTGATTCAGCTCACTGAAAGTATTTTATTGTCTGTCCTCAGTCGTTGCTGTTATATATATATATATATATATATATATATATATATATATATATATATATATATATATATATACATTACATATAAACTGAGGCAGGCCATTGTCCATAGAGATATCAAAAGATGAAAGGAAAAGGATAACAAATACTCTGGATGGATGTATTCTGAAGGAGGTCATTGTTGCACAGTAAAGGAAAAGCAGGACAAGTAACCCGGACATACGCTGAATCAGGTAATTTTTTCGAGAGATTAAGAGACAAAAGAAAAAGGGTGATGAATAGTCCTGAAACGCACTGAGGCAGGTCATTGTCCTTGGAGAGATTAAGAGATAAAAGGATGACAAATAAATCAAATACACAACAAAGCAGGCCATTGTTGTTGGAAAGGTTAGAAGTTAAGAGATAGATGAAAAACATAACAAATAGCCTGAACTTACACACAAGTAGGCCAGTTTTTTTTTTTTTTAGATATTAGAAGAGAAAAGGGAAGGATGACGAATAGTCCAGATATACAATGAGGTAAGTCATTGTTGTGAGAGAGATAGGGAGCAAAGCCTTGACATATATACTGAAGCAATTCATTGTTCTTAGAGAGATTAGGTGATAAAGGAATGGATGGCGAAGAGTATCCGCACACAGAAAAGCAGGTCATTGTTCTTAGAGAGGTTTTGCAATAAAAGGAAAAGGAGAACGAATAATCCTATTATACAGTGAGACAGGTCATTGTTTTTGGAGAGATTAGGGGATAAATAGGAAACGAATGACTAATGAGTCTGGTAGACAGGGAAGCCAGTCATCGTTCTTATAGATTTTAAAAGATAAAAGGAAAGGGATGGAAAATAGTCCGGATATGTACTGAACTAGTTATTATCCATGGAGACATTAGGAGATAATAGGGAAAGTATGACGGATAGTCCTGATATAAAATAAGGCAGGCCATCGTCTTAGGGAGATTTAAGATAGAAGGAAAAGGATAACGAAGAGTCAAGATATACACTGAGTGAGGTCGTTGTTCTTAATGAATAAGAGATAGAAGGAGAAGTATGATTAGAGATAATAGGGAGAGTAGAACGAGTAGTCCTGATACAGGTCATTCTTCTTAGAAAGACTAAGAGACACAATGAAAAGGTTGACGAATATTCCAGATACACATTGAGACACCGAGGAAAGTCATTGTTCTCAGAAAGGTAAATGGAACATTACGATGATTAACCCTGATACACCGAGGAAGATCACTGTTCCTAGAGATTTTAGGAGACAACATGAAAGGTATGAAAAACAGTCCGAACATATGGTACACTGAAGAAGTAAAAGGAAAAGCATAATGACTAGTCCTGATATACAGTGTGGCAATTCATTGTTCACTGAGAGATTAAAAGGTAAAAAAGGAAGGGGATGATGAATAGTCTGGGGAACATTTTTTATAATTGGTCAATTTTTTGGCCGTCACATATTTCCAGAACTGAAAGTTAGACGTTAAAAATGCCATGTGGGAAAAACTTTGTTGAAAAACATGTAAAAAGAATGAAAAAATATGAGCCTCAACGAAAAAATATGAAAATTCAAAATATTCGGTTTAAGCGATACAAAGGGTTGCTGTGCATAATTGCTGGTTGCTGAGCTTAGGTACGGGGTAACAGATTCAGAAATCTATGGGGAACAGTTATTAGGTTCATGTACAATTTCTCCAAATATTTTGTGAGGAATCTGTGTTTCGCACTCAGATGCCCGTTTTCTGATGACTGAAATTTTTTATTTCCCGAGTGCGTCAGTTCTGTCCCTAACTCCCCGATGAGAATCTGTGCAAACGTAATTTCTGAGATTACATCTCGGACAAGTAAACACACAGACCACTGACGACCGCATTACAAGATGGAGAGAGTCCTTTTTTATTTGAATTTGGATTCCAGTGTCAAGGAGTTTTTAAGAATTCAGTTAAAATCCAAATTCTGAAAACTTTTCGAAATAACTGTCTAAATTTTGTCTACTTTTCTCAGTTAATGAAGTGTGTGAGGCATGAAGTCATTTTCGGCACTACAGGTACCTACGGAATATTCACCTGGAAAACAGTCACTCAGTCATTCTCCCTGTTGCTTCTGATTTTCAAGAATTTTTAAACCTTTTATTTTCATGTCTTTCCTGGAAATTCTAACTTTCTTATCTTTTTATTTTGTCGGTACGTGTTGTAGTCTACATTATTTGTAGCATTTTCACGATTTTTTCAGCTGACTTTTTTGCATGTTATTTGTCACTTCCTTTTAGAACCTTGAAAATGGGATGAATCCAGTACATTATATATATATATATATATTATATATATATATATATATATATATATATATATATATATATATATATATATATATATATATATATATATATATATATATTACCCGACAAAGAGTTGATCCCATTGCTTACCTTTGCTAAAAGTAAAAAAATTTCATCTGTTGGTAGCTTGATGGTGACCGCATCAAAGTTGCTACTGGCTTCGTACGCTTGTACATACCTACGCGCATCTCTCTCTCTCTCTCTCTCTCTCTCTCTCTCTCTCTCTCTCAGGTCTACAGCGAAACAAGCATTGCCCAAAATAATTTGTTTGACGATAATCTAACATAACTGGATAGCAAGAAACAAGATATGAAATAGAATGGAATACTAATGCTCACCAAATGATCAAATATTATATTAAGGTCCACCAAATTCAACTAATTATTCTCTCTAAACAATTTCCCCACAATAGGTCGAAATAAGTCATAGTCCATTATATTCTCCAATGAGTACATCTTAACCTCTTCCTCAGCGTAACATCTAAAGAAGTCAAATAAAACCCTTGTTAAACAAATGTATAAAAATAAAGATATCGGAATTCCTCCCATGTTGCTTATGAAGTATACACAGTGTAAAAAATGCCTGACACTGGTGAGATATATGTTAAATGAAAAGAACAATCTACAGTTTGGGAAATCAAAAATGTTTTGCTACCTCCAAACAGCAATGTTCAGTCTTAATCGACAGGTCTCGAACCACCAGAGCCTTCACCGAAGGCTTCTATCAAAATTCGTTGTTGATCTTAGAATGACAATTTGTTTGATAACTAATGCCTTCGCACCCTGGGCTCCGCCCCCAAAAAACACACATTTGAATGAATTCTCCGGAGCCTGGAAATTTCCAGCGAACAAACTCATAAAGTCTTATTGCCAGGCGGGGATGTTCTCACGTCTCAAGAATATCTGATGCATTTGACACGCATCCACTTTTCCTGAGTAGGATGCGCACCAGACAACAGCTAAGCATTCTCTCAAGGTTCTTCACAATGCCTTTAGCCACACTTATTGATAAAAAATCTACTGTGTATTGTAATTCATAAAATATCCGTGACCTGTGAACTTTTCATATATAATTATATATATATATATATATATATTTATATATATACTTATCATATATATATATATATATATATATATATATATATATATATATATATATAATATATATATATATATATATATATATATATATATATATATATATATATATATATATATATATATATATATGATATCTATTTTGAGAGAGACCGAAAACTGAATAGCCATTGCAGTAGAGCTTAAAAGACCCTTCAACTGCAATGCCTTGTTTTCACTTAGCACTTTCATTAAATCAGTCAACAATACTTCCTAAGGAAAACCTATCTCATGTCAGGCAGAAAGAAATACAGAACGTAGAATTTGTCCGCAGACATCCAATATCCCGAGTATCAACATCTAGATCAAACGTTTTATTACATCCGGCTGCTCATCTCGATTCCAAGAGTTCAAAGCGAACGGCTCGGACAAAATCTTTTTAAGATAAATTTATGAGAAAAAGGACAGATGGAGGCGAGTAGGAAGAACAGGACCTGCCCGAATATTATAAGATATAAACGAAGCCGCTATATGTATATGTGCATACACACACAAACACACATATATGTGTGTGTGGGTGAGTGTATAAAACACAGCATTTCCACCTTCCGGTTGGTCTCTTTAGCATAATAAGTCGTACTT
This sequence comes from Macrobrachium rosenbergii, assembly GCF_040412425.1. Classification (NCBI taxonomy): domain Eukaryota; kingdom Metazoa; phylum Arthropoda; class Malacostraca; order Decapoda; family Palaemonidae; genus Macrobrachium; species Macrobrachium rosenbergii. The sequence continues at coordinate 56,133,594 of NC_089756.1, forward strand.
CGAATCTTAGATATCATCAATTATAATAACAGTTGTAATGGTTGCTTGTTGTCTGGTGTTCAGCCACCAACCGGGTACGAGTATTAGTCAATGATTTGTTTGCTATTTCCTTTTTACAGGTAACCTATTATATAAGCCGTTATCAGATAAAAGTATCTTGGCTGTTTAAGCCCAGAGCTTTTTACGTAACCAGGAAACTGTTACGGTATGATTATTATTATGCTCTCGAAGAGGCCTATTGGAGGATAAGACTTTTCAGGAATGATTCATTCGGCCTTGCCATTGTTTCCTGATCTTATTGAGGAATAAGTTTTCATATGAAATGCTCGTAAAAAAGACTATTGATATATATATATATATATATATATATATATATAATATATATATATATATATATATATATATATATATATATAAATATGTATGTATGTATATATGTATGTATGTATGTATGTACAGTATATATATATATATATATATATATATATATATATATATATATATATATATATATATATATATATATATATATATATATATATATATATATATATATATATATATATATATATATATATATATATATATATATATATATATATATATACTGTAAATATATGCGTGTGAGCGTGGGTACGTATGCATGTCTATTTTAGAAAATTCACAGCCGATCTTATTACCGTCAAAGAAATCATCATCAAGCAATTCATCGCTAAGAAGTGGAAAGAAAAAAGATATATTTCCATTATTTCCTAAATATACCGGATCGAAACCGTAAAAATCAAAGTAAGTTTTAGAAAGATAGAGATTTACACAAATTTATTTATTATAAATATTTTTAAAAACATACATATTTGCATATAGAATAACAAGTAAAAATTTTTATGAACCACTCTACGCAGATAGTTACACGACCGTTTGGATCACATGCCTGACCAAGTCTGAATTCGTTAGGGACAAGACTATTCACTTCCTCTGTCTGAACAAACTGAGGGGATATTTCTGAAGAATCTCTTTATCGCATCCTGAAAATTCACCTCCAGCTCTTCACTGTCAATAATTAGCCTCTAAACATTTTACCGTCAAACGAATCACCATCAAGCAATTCACCGCCGGCATTTTTGTTATCACTTATTTACGGAAATAGTTTAACAGTCTTTTAGTCTACTATATGCGTAAATAAGTGATAAAAAAATCCTGGCGATGAATTGCTTGATGGTGGGTGCTTCGTTTGATGGCAAAATGTTTAGCGATTAATTGTTGACGGTGAAGAGTTGGCGGTGAATTTTCAGGGTGTGGTGTTCACAAATGACAAGCCGCACAAACTGTTTAATATGCCTTTCACTCTACCTTAGGAGCAACTTGCGCCCAAGGAGATTTATAATTGAAGAGTGTTTCTTACCTGGCAGGATTCGAGCCGATGCCTGGTTTAGAGACAATGATAGACAGTGACCTGGACCACCCGGCTATCAAGATAAAAGTTGATATCGACTCTGCTGTCCATATGCTTACTGATTTAGGTTCTGTACTCTTCAGCCTTGGTAGGCAACTCTTTTAGGAGAAGGACACTCCGAAATCAAACCAGCGAGTAGATAGACCTGGTAGGCAACCCTTCCAAGAGATGGTACTCTGAATACAAACCTTGGTCTCCAACCTTGGACTGTGCCATAGCCATTGAACCGTGGCCTTCCATGGTCTTGGGTTTGAGTTCCCTTGCTTGAGGGTACAATCAGGCATTTATCCTCTTTTTTGTTCACTTTTCCTGTTTTTTTTCGAAAAGTACAGTGTAGACAGGCTGATGAGAAAGCAAAAGTTGCTCGGTGGATTATCAGGAAAGTGCCTTCGTCTTTAACTAATTTTTTCCTTCTGAGCGTTTTATAATTTCTAAATCCATCCTGACTGTCTTCCCTCAGGTGTTGTGGCAAACCTGGCGGATTTCTTATTAGCCTCACAAGGTGTACCTGCCCTACCTTTTTGGCAGTTGCTTCAGGCGCTTTTTTCAATGACATGGTCACGTTCATTTATACTTAATGTAAATACAGTTGTTATTGATGGTATTGTTGTTTGTTGTTCTGTTGATTTTTACAATGTTACTGTTGTTATGAGTCTGTTTATTAGTTTTGCTACTGATTTTATGTCGTTAGTTTTAATTCTTTCGAGAGTCATTTAGCTGAACCCTGGGGTTGTTACTCATTACAGTAAGAAAAATTGCAAAGTACTTTACTCGGATATTCGAGGCTTAAGGTCAATTGTCTTGATCTTCAGAGTTGTGTCCGTAACTGCGATTTGATGTTTTTATTTGAGACTCTTGTACTGTAAGTAGTCAAGTCAAAGGTTGAGTTTTTAATCCCGGGGTTTGATGGCCCTGACTTTATTTATCGTCGCAACATCCGACATACGCAAGGTATACACTAAGTCCGGACGAATCATTCATCGTCAGAAAAATTTGGTGTGTAGTTGTCATGAAGTTCTTTGTCTTAAGATTTTCAGTAAGTTCTACAGTATTTACGTACTCAGTCCAAATATCGACGATTCTATATATGGCTGTCTCTTGGAAAGAACAATAATAATAATAATAATAATAATAATAATAATAATAATAATAATAATAATGATCTTCACATACTCTCGTGACTTTTTTATTCCAATATTAAGACACAAATACTATTTTTAATACCCAGTTCAGTATACCCGTAGGAATAACTAACACCCAATGGGAAGTATTATTGATGAATAGTTCGTCCCCGGCAGGATTCGAACCGATGCCTGCTTAATATTTGTGAATATAAAACATTCAAGAATGTACGAAACAAAAATTCATAATAAGGCAAGTGTTACAAACTTACCAATCAGCTATCACAGGGGAGGGGTTGAGGTCGATTTTAAGTACAGAACCTGTATTCAAAGGTGAATGTACAACAGAATCGGTATCAAAATTATATCTCTCCTGGAAGCCGGGTGGTTTAAGTTACTTTCTATAGCCGCTTCTTGACCAGGCATCGACTCGAATCTTGCCCGGGACGAAACGCCTCCTAGTTATAATTCCCTTTGGGTGTAAGTTATTCCTAAGGTATGTGAATTGGATACTAAATGGTATTTGTGGATTAATTTTTGATAAAACGTAAAAAGTGCATGTGACAAAAACTCGTGTATATATATATATATATATATATATATATATATATATATATATATATATATATATATATATATATATATATGTGTATGTATGTATGTATATATCATATCATATTTGGTCGGATGCAGCAGACTAAATACAGTTCCAGCCATTTTTCATACTACAAAATATATAGCACAATTTAGCGACGGGTTCTGTGCACAACTGCATCGTCAGCTTTGGTATTGAGGAATCAGTATCAATATCAGTATGACTGTGCCGAGTTTCCTGTGCCAGAGTCATATTTTCTGGTCCCTTGACTAAACAAGACGATCGAAGTTCAAAGGGATGGAAATTTAATTGGCGCATATTTCAAATATAGGATGAAGTTCATGACGAGAGCGCGTCATGCCCGGTCGTTATTATTCCGGGATTTTTAACAGAACCTGTTATGTTTCCCTTTTCAATTTTACTGTAAAACGCTCACCTTTGAAGTTGGAAGGGAGTGACGTGCAGACTTGGTAGCAAGCATTAATATTTTCATCCCTATTTGTGTCTGCCGTTTGCTTATTGTATAGTTTTATAAAGGCGCCAATGAATAAATATCCGTGAGGTAGGGATGGATTTCATGGGATTGTTCATCGATGAGTGCACGTTCTCTGCCTTTTGAAAGAGTTCAGTTACGGTCTCGGTTGCATACCGACCATATGTGATATAGGTGGGGGGTTGCCGCTCCCTTTGCTTCCGGCTTTAATAAAGCAGTCATTTAGATTTGCGTGAGGGAAATATTGGTAAAGTTTCGAAAACCTCGTGGATTTGACAATTCTTCCTTGAATACCTTTTAACAAAGACTTTAAAAATATTACCAGTTTTTTTATTAATCTGCAACATGGAGAATACAGCATAATAACGTTTTACTTTAACTCTTAAGTCAGTTCACACACACACACACACACACATTATATAAATACATATATATATATATATATATATATATATATATATATATATATATATATATATATATATATATATATATATATATATATATATACAGGTTGGCTATAAAGTCTCTTTACAATTTAAAAATATATTACAAAAGCCATTGCTGAGATAATTAAATCCCATTTGTTCTATGTACTCAGAGTATATCAAAGTTTTTAATCACATTGCATGTGTGTATTTCAGGTACCCTGTTGATGAAGGAGGTACTGTTAAATGAACCCCTAAAAACTGGCTACTCCTCAAGAAAAAGGACAATGTGCGTCATGGTTTATCGAAACAAAATCGGATACACAGACTCAGAGAAACTACAGAACTAAGTATGGGACAGATCCACCGTCATGTCCGTTAATTCGTGCATGGCACAAGAAATTTATGGAGACAGGGACAGTGTTGCATAAAGGGAGGAGTGGACGACCAAGAACATCTGAGGAAAGCATCGATCCCGCAAGACAAGCCTTTGATCGTTCTCCAAAGTCCATTCGTAATGCTGCCAGACACTTACAGCTACCACATTCAACAGTGCACAGAGTCCTACACAAGAACTTGCGATTGTATGCTTTAAAAGTGCAACTCATGCAGGCACTGGGGCCAAATGATAAACCAAGACGAAAAGAGTTTGCAGTTAACATGCTGGAACGAAAATCTGAGGGTGAAACGTTCCTCAACAGAGTTTGTTTCAGTGCTGAGGCAACCTTTCATGTTTCAGGAAAACTGAACACACATAACGTGAGAATCTGGGGATCAGAACATCCCCATGTGTCTGGGAAACTTCACCAGATAGTCCAAAGGTGAATGTGTGGTGTGGGATCATATGCAATCAAATCATTGGTCCATTTTTCTTCAACCAGACATCAGTTACTGCAGATGTTTACCTTGACCTTTTGACTGAATATGTGGCATCACAACTAGTTGACCCTCAGCCGACCATCATTTTCCAACAAGATGGTGCACCACCACATCGGGGACTGCATGGTCATGGGTTCCTAAATCAAACATATCCAGACTGTTGGACTGGAAGGGATGGCCCAATTCCCTGGCCACCTCGTTCACAAGATATCACTCCCCTGGGCTTCTCTCCATGGGGTTATGTTGAAGACATCGCATATTGAACAAAGATGTGGGAGATCACTGATCTTAAGCAAAAGATCATTAATGCCATTGCCATCTCTGACGAGGCTATGATACAGTGAACATGTCAAGAAATCCAATAACGTCTTGATGTGCTTAGTGCAACTATGGTGTACATATAGAAGTGTATTAAATAAGGCAAAAAACTTTAATATTTACTCCTCATTTTGTAATAATTTCCACATATTTGTCTGTTCATTTGGTTTTGTAATATATTTTTTAAACTGCAAAGAGACTTTATGGACACCCTGTATATATATATATATATCATATATATATATATATATATATATATATATATATATATATATATATATATATATATATATATATATATATATATATATACACACATTACTTTATAGATACATTTATAATTATTTATTTATATTTTATCTATTATTTATATATAAATTTATATACATACATATATATACATACATATATATATATATGTGTGTGTGTGTGTGTGTGTGTACATATTTATATACATACATATATACAAATCACCTACCAACAGGTTTCTGTATTTTCTTTTTCAATAATGCTACGAGTACTTATGAATAGTGTTTGTGTCCATATTTGTGTACATTCGTGTCTTATTTATACATAGTTATGAATTTACATTATATACATATATATATATATATATATATATATATATATATATATATATATATATATATATATATATATATATATATATATATATATATATATATATATATATATATATATATAAAGGCAATGCCACGAAGGAAAGAGAAACGACGGAGTGGTGCTAGGCCTTTCGATTTACTGTCCTTTACTTGGATTCCAGGTAAATATTTTCCTTTATAATCCCCATCTGTCATTTATACGAGCTTTCTTTGTAAACTTATTCTTATATTTCTATCATCCTGCTAAGTAAAGGACGTAAGTGGCATTGCCTTTATTTACATATTCATCACGTTCCGTATTGTCGTGATTCAGTTATATATATATATATATATATATATATATTATATATATATATATATATATATATATATATATATATATTTATATGTATAACAATATATATATATATATATGTATATATATAAATATATATATGTATATATGTATATATATATATATATATATATATATATATATATATATATATATATATATATATATATATATATATATATATATCAAGCGGAGGTTTCTCAAAACCCAACAATACAATGAAGACAGGGAAGCGCAACAACGGGTTAAAGAAGTCGTACTTATTCAGTTTCAACATTTCGAAGCCAGCCAGCAGGCCTCATTATCAAGCTACAAAGGTCACAAACAATACCTAATTAGTGCAATAAAGTTAGGTAACAAATGTTGAAACATACAAAATTGGTTACAATGAAACAAAAACAGCTAAAAGCATGAGTATATATATACAGTATATATATATATATATATATATATATATATATATATATATATATATATATATATATATATATATATATATATATATATATATATATATATATATATATATATATATATAGAAAACCATAATGACCTCGTATGTTATTTATAAGTTTCTTGTCCTCGGTGTAATCGAGGAACCTATATATGATTCACACATAGGTTACTGAGCTAATCGAATCGACATTATAGAGCTGTCAGCTATAGAACTGGCACTAAATTTTGAAATCCCGAATTTTCTAGCATCAGGGATCGTGCCGATAAATGTAGATATTCAGTTCAGTATAAGGATTTTTAAAGTTTTGGGCAGAGTTTCAATCATCAGCTTTTAACAGTTAGTGAATCAAAGTTAATTAAAAAGGTGGTCACTTCAGTGAATACCCATTCCACGTCTACACCCCTTTATCCCTCGTGAACTGTTTACACACGTAAACAGATTTATATTCACTGAGGGGACCAGTTTTTTTAATTAACTTCGATCCACTAACTGTTAAAAGCTGATGATTAGAGGCTCTGTCCAAAACTTTACAGTCCTTCTACTGAACTGAATATTTACATTTATCGGCACGATCCCTGATGCCAGGAAATTCGGGATTTGAAAGTTGAGTGCCAGTTCTATTGCTGACAGCTCTATGGCTGTCGATTCGGACCTTAAGTAACCTATGTGTGGATCCTATATAGGTTCCTCGATTACATCTAGGACAAGTAAGCTTATAAATAACGCACGAGGTCATTATGGTTTGATATATATATATATATATATATATATATATATATATATATATATATATATATATATATATATAAAGTATGATTGTATGCAAACATAGAAACAGATACTTTTCAAAATATTCGTATCTTTCTCTGAAACGAAAGCCCAGAGACCCCACTGGTTGTTGATGAGCTTAACGGTGTCACAGTGATAAGAGTGACTCATGAAACGAGACAGAGACGAACATCTCTGGAAAGCGTTATATGTTGCAAGCCCGATCAAAACCTGATTGCAGTTTTAAAAGGGAATCCTTTTATCTGTGTTGCCATTGTTAGTGTTTGTGTGTTAAGGAGCATACTTTTAACTTCGTCCATTTGAAATCAAGTGAAGCCCATCCCCAGGTGCAGAGCGATTGCCTTTTTCTCCCTTAGATGTATGAACTAGGTCATATTGATTGCACAGAACTAAAGGCTGTGTCTATTTATGATAAAAATCATTTTAGGAAATTTTAAGATTGTGAATTAGTCACACCCCGATATCTGTTGAATTGGATTCCCTTACACTAATATCAAATCATTGATGTAGCCTAATTTGGTCATTTGCGCAAAGATTAAATGGTCTGCTTTTAAGAAGTGCTTAAGTAGAAATTAGCCTGATGTGCGTTAGCTCACTATGAATCGCGAGACAGCGCGAAGAATCAAAAGAAAGAAGAACTAGAAGAAGACTGAAGAAGGAGTCATTTAAATCCATAATAATGTTGGTGTCGTGTTGAGCCCGACTGATTCTGTAGCTTGCTCTACATTGGCTGAAGACGAGCCGCTGACGTCATCGCCACTCTCGCTCTCTCGCAATTACGTCCAATCACTTCCAGTAAAAAATTGTGTTAAGACGCTATTATCATGAGCTCGAGCGAATCCTCTGACAAAAATACGGTTCGTAATGAAGCTTCGGACGGAGAGGGAGAAACTTGTGATGTTGATTCTGCGCTCGAAATTGTACAGATTCATTTTACTGCTGTTGTTTCTTGGGTACACAGTTCTTGAAAGTGTGGCACCTTTGGAACTAGTCATCAGCCGTTGTTGTTCGGTTTTATGAGAAACACCCACACATCATATAGACGACACACATACACACACACATTATATATATATATATATATATATATATATATATATATATACATATATATATATATATATATACATACACAGTATATATATATATATATATATATATATATATATATATATATATATATATATATATATATATAAAAATCATTTTCCCTTGGGAGAGGTGATTGTAGAGAGCGCTACCCTTCCGGTTTTCAACAAGTAATTTCAGAATGGGGTACTCACCCCAGACCCCTTTCCCTAGGATGTTAAATTAGTTTATGTGGTGATGACGTTTGGCATTTCGTGATGATCACCCATCCAAGTATTGACTAGACCCACACACACAGGCGCACGCATACAAGACATACACACACACACACAAACACACACACACACACACACACACACACACACACACATATATATATATATATATATATATATATATATATATATATATATATATATATATATATATATATATATACTGTATATATATATATATATATATAAAGATATTAATTGCTGGCATTTATCTTCAGCTCTCTTAATTACCGGATGAATCTGGAGTTATTAGAAACATGAGCATCGAAATGACGTATTTAGATAAGTAGTAAAACGAAATAAATCAAGATTTTTGATCCGTGCCAGGAGGGGGTTGTGAGCGGGGGCAGACCCTCCTTAGACTCACAGCTGCGTTGCTGTCTGTACATTGCTTTTCGTTAATCTCCATCCGTTCCTGTTGCTACTTCAAGCCCTTTAATTCATTAATATATTATCAAATGAGAACAAGAAAATCATTGCTCTGAAATTGCGACTCTGCTTTGAAGAACTTCACATTCTCCTTAAAGAACTTCGCATTCTTATATTTGCTTCGCCTATTTCTGAAAAATTTGTTTACGATAGCCGTGCCATCACCATTTTCCTAAACATTTTAGCAAAACAAGATTTCTTTAGGATTGCGGAGTTTCTTAACTTTTAAAAACCTCGGTTCGCCTCTTCCTTTGTCACATCCCTTTCCTATTTAAGCATATTTACGAAATTTCCTGTTCCAGAAACTATGATAACAGAATTGTCAGTCAGAAGGACGAAGTTTTATTCCGAGTCCACTCTGCCGAAAAACCCTCCTTTCACCTCCGCTTTCTTTTGATCTATTATTATTGTTATTATTATTAACACGCAGCTCTTCATTCTTCATCGAAAATTACCTGTATTTAAGCTTTCCATTTCTGATTAGCTTCATTTGACCAAATCTTGAATTCTGTTGTTTTTTCTTAAGGGAAACGCAAACATACATAAATAAAGTGAGTCGTTTCTCCTGCCAGGCCTTTCGCCATAGAGATGCTAAACAGTTATACCTGCTACATATTCCTAACTATAAGACTCACCATTCATGCATATATACATACATACATACATGCATACATGCGTACATATTTACATATATAAATACATACACATACATATTTAGAGTACATATAAATTTATAATTACGTAGTAGAGCAAGGGACTTGTATTTGCAAAGTGTGTGATTCAGTCCCAGCATGCGGGCTACCAATCAACCCAATTCTGAAGGCGTACCAGAGTCAATGGTTCGAGAAAAATTGCTGGCCGTATCTACAGTATAGAAATTTGATGGAAGCAGAAGATGCTTCCTTCTGACGTGACGTCCGCTGAAGAGGAAAAGTCTCGTGGTAAATTTACGCATGTGTGTTTGTGCTGTGACAGTTGGACGTTAGAAAAGACTTTGCTTTTTTGGATGTCTTAATAGCTCCTTTCACAACCGCCTCCAGCACGACGGGAATATTTCATTTTTATTTCCACAAAATTCCTGAATGTTCATTCCTTCGAACGGTGGCTGTTTCTCCCTTCTGCGTCACACCGTACTTGTTTTCCTATGCTATTATTTTCTTTCTATTCCCAGAGATGAGGTTGAGAAGAGCTTTAGATTAACCTTCTCGGTGAACTTGAGGAAAAAAGCGTCTCTTGCAACAGAAATATGACGGTGAAAACCGAGACTAATGGCAAAAAACAGGTCACGTTTTTGAAGGGGACTTTCGAGTTCGTGGAGGTTGCTAGGAGATGAACGCCAAGAAATTGCTGTCCTGAGGAAAGAATATCAAAATCCCGTAAACATACCCGGGGCTTCATTATACTTGCTAAGAGGGATGCATAACGTCGTGCTTGACGGAGCGTTCACTGTGCTGCTGGGGAGTGTCCTTTGTAAAATCTGAAGGTGAATTGGTGGTAACGATGTGGCTTTACTATCTCTCTCTCTCTCTTCTCTCTCTCTCTCTCTCTCTCTCTCTCTCTCTCTCTCTCTGAACACACACACAATAGAGCAATAACATATAAGAAAAACAGCCTCGGATAAACTGAGTTATATATTTTCTTTCCACGTCGAGCGGATTTAGAATAGAAACGAATGTATGCTTGCTTGTGAAAGTACAGGTAAAAGCGCAAATGTTTGTAGTGTGTTGTAAAAATACAAATGTCTTGTATGTATTTATATATGTATTTATGGATGAATAACATCTTGAATTACTGTACAGAGTTGAAAAAGTTTAAATACGAATTGTAATTTTTCCGGAGTTACACCACCAGTTTTGTTGTTTATTTAATTTCAGTTTTGTAAATGAACGAAGACTTCTCTCCAACGTTCTCCAAACAAGAAAAAAAGAATCTCTCAGTCTGATGGAAAAAGAAGGACAAGGAAAAATTTAAAAGAAAATATATACTGTCGCTTCATATTAACGTTTCACTGGTCTTCGGTGTCATCGATTTTTCCGGAAAAATGTAAAGAAAAACATTTCAGGCGGAAACAGCACTGACTTATCTAAGTACAAAAATTTTTTAAAGAAAAGATATCAGACGGAAGAAATGGAAGTAAGAAAGAGTCTTCCATACTTTTTTCCAACTGCCACATGCATTTATATTGGTCCTTACCTCAATGATGTTGCAATTGCACACTAATTGTCGTGATTCCTGATCTCGAAGCTCACCGTCTGTAGAAACAAAGTGACCAAAGGGTTCTAAAAGGAATTCCAGATGTTCAGGATCTTGCTCTGAGACTTAGCACTACTTTTCAAAGCACAGGTGCTCCGGACCGAGTCGCAACCCTTTGCGAAATCCTCCTCCCCTTTCGTGGGAATTCTCGGCAATTTCTGACTTGGGAGGAGCAATGCACACCGCCAGCGCTACCCGTATTCCCTCTTTGCACTGACTGGCGGTGCCACAGGTATACGCTGCGAGTCTCAGGTGATTATTGGCACAAGTGGGTGGCACTCTCCAACACCTGTGCAATGAGACTCCCACACCCCCTTCCCCCTTCCAGAACCCTCCTTTCTCTGCCGCTGCGCTAAGGTCTTTTACGTATGTCTGTACATGTGTGCATTTTACCATTTTTGTGCTGTCACGTGTGTACATGATAGTATGTTTACATCATTTTACGTGTGTGTGTGTGTGGCTGTACCTCATGTGTGTACAAGCTTGTGTGTATGCTGAGCTCTTGTGTGTACGTTCATATATTCGTATTATGTATGTATGTATAGGTGATCATAAGGATGTCAAGATTTTGTACTACATTTGTACGTCTAGAATTGTGTTCTGTTCTCATAAGTGGGACTTATGTTTCAACTTGAATTATTTTTGAAAAAAGTTATATATATATATACATATATATATACTGTATATACATATACTGTATACTATATATACATATGTATATATGTGTGTATATATACATATATATATAATATATATACATATATGTATATATACATACATATATATCACTTTATATAAAATTACTACACCTTTGGAATATGTATACCCAAAGGAATTTTGAACCACTGCTCTTAAGATTATATATATATATATATATATATATATATATATATATATATATATATATATATATATATATATATATATATACAGTATATATATACTGTATATATATATATATATATATATATATATATATATATATATATATATATATATATATATATATATATATATATATATATATATATATATGAAATTTTTATAATACCGTGATTTATATACAATCATTATGCTACAAATGTCGTTTAATATCCAATTCACGCTACTTCAGGAATATCCCCGAAGGGGAATTTTTTAAGTGATAAATAGAATGGTAGTGAAGAGCCTCGGAAAATCGACAGTACCTTTCCAATGACTCCAGTTGACGGTAACCACTAAGCCATCAAGAGAGGTATAATTTTGTAGGGTTCCACACGGACCCAAACACCATTCATCTTACTTGGCCAGTTAATCTCACAACGAGCATCTCTGCACGCCAAGCGCACGCATACAAGAAACACAGCAGATGTCACGCATCCTTTCTACATATATTCTCATTCATATTATTGTTATGTTAAATGTATCATTCTTAGCGCAAGCATTACAGTGTCAGCATTCCAGCTATGTGTATCATAACTCCATTCGTTTCTTGTATATTGATTTATGTACATCTTTCCATCCTCCAACAAACACGGTTGTACTCTGACCTCTGTTTTGTGTGCCTTGTGTCAGGCCCTACATTTCCACTTGCAAGAGCTAATGACCTGCCTGTTTGTTGTTTGAATAAATCAGTAAGTTTGTAGATGCAGCATCTTACTCCCACCTTCGCTACATTAGTGACCACAGAGGTGCCCAGCCCAGCCAGCCCCAGTGATGCCAGCCTCTCCAACGACACCGTCACCGCCGCCTCCATATGTCTGCCCCCATTTACGCCCCACAACCCAGAAGCTTGGTTCTTCAGGGCAGAGACAATCTCCGATCAAAGAAAACTACCTCCTCAGCAAGCAAAGCAGGCGCCATCCTCAAATTCCTGTCAGATGACGTTTTCAAGCAAGTCGCAGGATGACTTGCAGAACTGCAAACCCGTCACCTACTAATCACTGAAGGATCAGCTGAAGTCATCCTTCAGCATGCCACCCGCCCCAAGAGGCTAGAAATTCCTGAACAACATGGGAGCAGCAATAGGAGACGAGCAGCCATCGCAGGTCTACAAGCAATTGTGGCCCTCATAACACTACCCGCCGCAGACAGCCAACCCGAGTCAACCCTGGACCTTGTGAGAGAGGTCCTCCTGACAAAACTGCCTTGCCAAACAGTGGTGGCCATGCCCAACGCCTCCACCATGCCCATTGAAGAATTCCTAAAATTGATCGACACAGTAAACATCGCCCACAAGACAGCGGAGCCCACACAGCCACCCATAGCAGCAGCACATGACGGTCCCAGCAGTCAACCAACACAGAATCTGACAGTGACCCAGAGGGACCAGCCGCCCCCATCCACAAGCAGAGCTTCCCCAAACAATTCATCAGTGGGAAGACCAGCCAGAAGAAAGATGAACCACCGGAGGGAATGTGCTGTTTCCATTGGAAATTTGGGAAAATTGCACGCAAATGTAACAAAGGCTGCCTGTTTTTTTAAAAACAAACATGCAAGAGGGTCACATCTATGACTCAAACAACTAAACGTCAGTGGTGAGCAGACCAGTTGCCTCATAAGAGAGGCTACGTCTGCTTACTGCTGTCTTTCTCCCAGATACAAATGTGAGGGCTCCATGTGTTTCTTCGTCTGGGACGAAAGGTCAAATACAGAATTCCTCATGGACACTAGGGCATACAAATCATTTGTGCCCGCCAGCCCACACAAGTGACTTGACCCGCCCCATCCACCAACCTCCATGTATCCACGGCCAGTGGAGCCCCCACTCAAGATGTACGGAAAGCAAAATATGAATGTGTCATTCAACGGGAAAGACTAACAGTTGGACCTTCATCACGGCAGACGTGACGGTAGCACTTTTAAGAGCAAACTTCCTAAAAGCACATGATCTGCTAGTGGACGTAGCATCACAATTACTGGTCCCAAAAACAGCTCCAATATCATCTCAACAGCTGTGCAAACAACCCACCACCACATTGTCATCGCAACAGCAGAGACAACAAACAGGCCCCACCGCAGCAGCTACCCCACTGCCAGAGATACATCGACTTCTAGAAGACTACCAAGAGGTCTTCAAAGACTACCTGCAGCATGACTTAACCAACATCCAGCACCATATAGAACCGGAAAGCCCTAGTCCATGCACGCTTCAGAAGGTTAGCCCCAGAGAAACTTGCATAGGCTATGCCAAACAAGTGTTCAGAGAAATGGAGAATGCAGGAATGTGCCAAAAAGCCCCCAGCCCATGGGCACCCCCCTTTCCCACGATAACAAAACCCGACAGGACATGGTGCCCATGTGGAGACTACCAGCAGCTAAACGTCAAAACAAAGCCAGATAGATACCCGTTGCGGAACATAGCAGATATAACCAACCAAATGAATAGCAAAGAACCAAAATAGATCTGCTGAAAGATACTTCAGTTCCAGTAGTGAAGGAAGACCACGATCATCACCCTCTTGGCACCTACAACGTTCTCCAGCAGCGTCCAGTAGCCAATGGAGGAAGATTTATTTTTGGTGAGAAAACTTTCTCGCTATAATGTGGATCAAGGTCCCATTGGTAACCAATTGGTTCTTAGCCACGTAAAAATAAGCCTAATCCTTCAGGCCAGCCCTAGAGAGCTGTTAATCAGCTCCCAGGTATACTTAGGGGCAACCTTCCAAAGACTTATGGATGAACTATGGATGAACTCCTGGACGACCTTCCTTTCTGCGTGGTCTGTGTTGATGGCATCCTCGTATTTAGCCCCAACCTCAAGCAACATCTTAAGGATGTCAAAAGGGTGCTGTAGATACTTAAAGAAAACATACTCATAGTTGGGGAAGACAAGTGCGAGTGGGTAAAGAAAACGGTAGAATTCCTGGGACATCAAATAAGCCCAGATGGCATTAAACCCCTCCCAGAGAAAGTAAAAGTAATTACCGACTTCCCAAAACCAACAACAATTAAAGCAGTAAAGAATTCTCAGGACTAGTCAATTATTATCATAGATTTATCCCAAATATTGCTAAAATCATGAGTCCAATCTACACATGTCTACAAGGAAAACCTAAAAAATTAAGTTGGTCAGAAGTTCAAGATAATGCATTTATTTCAGCAAAACAAGCAATAACCTCTGCAGCCACATTAATCTTTTCTCTACCCTCATAGGGTCCTCACTTTGATGACTGATGCGAGTAGCACAGCGATGGGCATGGTACTAGAGCAGGACACAGATGATGGTTGTCGGCTGTTGGTGTTCTGTAGCAAGAAGTTAATGTCAGCAGAACAAAAGCACTCCATATTTGATAGGGAGCTCGAAGCAGTCTACAAAGCCATCTGTCACTTCCTCCACATGCTCGAAGGAACGGACCATCAACCCTTGGTGCAGGCCTTCACAAAGACAGCAGATGCATAGTCAGCAAGACAATAGCATCACCTATCAGCAATAGCTGAACACTCCTGCGCCACCAAGCATTTGAAGGGTTCACCAAACACCGTGGCAGACGCACTTTTGAGAAATTTTGTCAACACTATCCACCTCGGGATAGCCTATCCTGAAATAGCAGAGGCACAAAGAGACGACATGGACCTACAGCAACTTCATCAGGACAACCCCAACCTTACGTGGAGCGACCTGTCAATCTACAATGGAGAGATGACCATTGCCTGTGAAACAAGTACTGGATGCCCTCGCCCCTACCAGTCAGAAGGCCTCAGAAAAAAGGCTTTCAACCTTGCCCACAACCTCTCCCACCCATCAGGCCGAATTTTAGCAGAGCAGTATATCTGGTGGGGAATGAAAAAGGACATAAAAAACTGGACAAGAGAATGCCTTCCGTGTCAGACATCAAAAAATAACAAGGCACGTAGAGAGCAGAATAGGAGAGTTCTACACAATACATGACCGACTCATCCACATCCATGTCAACATAGTGGGACCTCTACCCCCATGCAAGGGTTACAGATACCTGTTCACCATCATCAACAGAAATACCAGGTGGCCCGAAGCAATACTGATACGGCAACAGACGGCAGAGAGTTGTGTGAAAGCTCTCATCTGATGTGTCAGCAGACAGGGAGTCCCACAGATCATCACGAGCGACAGGGGGCAAACTTCATGTCCGCCTTATGGAGCGCCATAAGACTGTTTGGGGATAAAGATAATGCACACAACGCCCTACAACCCAGAAGCTAACATCATCGAAAGGCTACACTGGTTGTAGGAAGCATCACTCACAGCTAGATGTCAAGGCAGAAGTTGGAAAAAGGAGTTACCATGGGTCTTTCTGGACCTGAGAACATCACCACATGCAGCATGCAATGCATCTCCAGCAGAAGCCCTGTACAGCCAATCATTAACATTGCCGGCAGACGTCTTTCAACATCCAATGAGCCCAACATTCTCATCTGACACCTGCAAAGCATTAGAATGAATAATGCCTGCCAAGACAACTTATCACATGGCCAGAAAAGTGTATGTCCCCAACGAACTGCAGAACGCAAAATATGCATTCATATAGCTGGACGCACACAGAAACCCACCCTCTCCCCAGCCTACCTGGAACCATACCATGTTATCCAGAGAAGACAAAAAGCCTACTAAATGACAGTGGACAACAGAACTACGTGGGTTTCCATCGACTGCCTAAAGCCAGCATACCTCCCAGACACTGACCTACAACCGTAGGCCTCTCCAATGGGGGAGTCCTGTAGAGTCCCTCACGGACCCACAAACTGTCTATCTTACCTGGTCAGCTAATCTCCTCACAACAAGCATCTCTGCACACCAAGCGCATGCATGCAAGAAACACAGTAGCTTTCATGCATCCTTTGTACATATATTCTCGTTCATATTGTTATGTTAAATGTATTGTTCCTAGAGCAAGCATTACATTGTCAGCATTCCAGCTATATGTACCCCGTTCGTTTCTTGTATATTGATTTATGTACATCTTTCCATCCTCCAACAAACACAGTTGATTGTACTCTGACCACTGTTTTGTTTCTTATCGCGTCAGGCACTACATTTCCACTTGTAAGAGCTAATGACCTGCCTGTTTGTTGTTTGAATAAATCAGTAAGTTTGTAGATGCAGCCTCTTACTCACGCCTTTGCTACAAGTTATTGCCAAATCAGCCATGCCTGTTTACCCAATGAGAGCAGGGAAATTGTACTTAGCGTTGGCATTGATCCACCTCCACCATGATAGCTAATTGTTACGTTTGGAACACGTAGCTCTTTTTATAAAATTTTTATCACACTGTGATTTATATGCAATCATTAAGCTACAAATGTCGTTTAATATCCAATTCACACTACTTCAGGAATATCCCTGAGGGAGAATTATCACCAAAGGGGAATTTTTTAAGTCATTGGTAAGGTACTGTGTTGAGTGTTCGAGACACTTCCGTACCAATCCATTTATCACTTAAAAAATTCCCATGCAGGGATAATTCTCCTTCGTAGATATTCCCGAAGTAGCATGAATTGGATATTAAATGACATTTGTAGCTTAATGATTCTATATAAATCATGGTGTGATAAAAATTTCATAAAAAGAGCATGTTCCAAACCTACCAATTAGCTATCATGGTGGAAGTGGTTTAATGCCGACGCGAAACACACTTTCCCTGCTCTCAATGGGTTAACAAGTACGGCAGATTTGGCATTTTTTTATACCTCTCTTGATGGCTCAGTGGTTACCATCGACTGGAGTTGTTGGAGAGGTACTGTGATGAGTGTTCGAGACACTTCAGTACCATTCCATTTATCACTTAAAATTCCCCCTTCGGTGATAATCCCCTTTCGGGAATATTCCCGAAGTAGCGTGAATTGGATAATAAACGACACCAGGAAGCTACAACATAGCTCAGTGGTAGAGTGCTGGATTCGTATTTGTAAGGTCTGTAGTTGATACTGCACTACTGTCCACTATCGATTCAGCTGTAATTGATAACAGCCTCATCCTAAAAGACTTTCTTAGAACTGGAGGGCTCAGCCCTTCAGGTGTCTCTTTTCTTAAAATGGAAAAGTGTTGTTGTGGAAAAAATTATAATCTCACCCCAAAATATTTTCTGAACACTGTTGGGTACCACCTCCAAGGGGCTGAGGATATGAATATACATACATTATTATTGTTATCATTATTATTTAGAAGATGAACCCTATTCATATGGAACAAATCCAGCTTCCAAATAATCACACAATATGGTGTTCATTAGAAAGAAGGAACTGAAGGCAATAGGAAATGCAGAAAGACGAGATCAGTTATTAGAAAAGAAGAAATAAATCATCAAACTAATGAATAAATACATGCATATATAAAAATACACACACACACAGGGCGGCTGTCAATAGGGACTGTGAGACTGCAGCCCCAGTGGATTTCTAGGATTCACGAAAATAAAGTTAATTTATTGATGTTTGACTATCATTAACATGAAAACACCTATTCTCATATATTTATATGAAAAAATTACTGCAAAACAATGAGGAAGTACGTAAATTATTTACTATTTAATGATACGAAAGCGGGGAGAAGGGGGAAGCTTCCAGGGCAGTATGGAGAGTGGACTGCTTCCCATGCAGTCTTGTCTCAGACGCTGGTGTGACGGTTGTTGTGAATGGGTGTGGAGAGCGGGAGAAGGGAGGCTTCCCAGGTGGTGTGCAGAGTGTGGACTGCCTCCCACCAGTCTTGTCTCAGACGTTGGTGTGATGGTATGTATGTTTTTATGTCGCTCTTATTTTTGATAGTGTTTAGCAATTTGCCAGGGATGATTTTAAAATATTATTGATCAGTGATGGCTTGTGCTCAATTTTAATTATCATAGATGTTGTAAGATCACAGAAACATCGTATAAAATAGTATTTATTCTTCTTTTCACAGGTAGGCCTAGCATTATTTTTGCAAAATGGCACAAGAAGCAAAGACGGTTTCTTCATTGAAAGAACTCAATTTTTCACAATTAACAGCCCTCCCATCAATAACAGTCACGAGCCGCCACTGACACACACACACAAACACACACACACACACACACACATATATATATATATATATATATATATATATATATATATATATATATATATATATATATATATATATATATATGTGTATATGTATATATATTGTAATGTTCATTCAGGCCGATTTATCTTAATTTAGCTTAAATTCATACATATGAAAATTAATAGGCTCCCTGAAAACTCATAGTGAAGTGGTAGTCTCTGCTTTCTCAGCCAGACAGGAAATTCCATTCCTCATTGTTCCCATAAAATTACTGTCTTTTGTGAGTCCCCTTGTGTTTTTGAAAATCTCTTCTGGCCGGTTCATCCCTTCCAGATACATACTGGCATGAATTGGAGGAAACCAGCCCAAAACCAGTTTACAGTGGCCAGAGGAGGTCAAGAAGACCAAGAAGACGAAGATGGGTCAAAGGCTCCCAGAGAGAGTGTGAGCGAGTGGACTCATCCCCGTCCAGAGCCAAGAATCGCCTTTCACACCTTGGCACAAAGGACCCCTTGATACCCAGGCACGTCACTACATGCCTACGGCAATCGTCCTTTCTTCGTGCTATGAGGCCTAAATTAATTCAAAAGGTATGTGTCTGTGTAAGACGGGTTCTGTCCAGCCTATTTTTTCTTGCAATTCTCTCAATGCTTTGATTGAAGTCTCTTGTCTTATATTTTCCGTCTGGTGATTCAGTGATTTAGGTCTGGTGTATTAAGGTCCTTACCAGTGATTCATGAATTAAAATCCCTCCTTAAGCTTTCAGCCTCACAGAAAGTAATTCGTTAGGCTGTCCATAACTGATACACGAAGTGACCGTATATTATTCAATCGATTGCAGAGAGAGTTCAGAATCTTGTGCTGCTGCATATTCCCCTGGTTCCAATTCAAGAGCTCTACCCTACATAGAAAAATTCTATAGTTATTTGCAGTCCTTAATTAACCACAAATAGAATGTGTCATTCATATGTCCACTCCATTTATTTAACCATACCTGTAAATGCAAGTATTCACTAAGGCCAAGAATTTAATTCTGTTTCCCCCATTTATCATTATTTCAGTCTATTTACTGTTCGGTAATGGTGGCATTCCCGTTGTGCTTTTATGAAACATGTGAGTTCCTAATTATAGCCACCATAACTGTAACAATTGACGACCTTAACCAGTATTTCTCGACAAGATGCTAGCAATTAGCTTACTTAATTCCTGCTAGGATAGACTTGCTGAATGGAGACGAATCAGTTAACATAAAATTTCTTTTCGTTTTTTGGGCGAACTACTTGGAACAGTATATATACAGCCATAAGTACTTTTCTTTTCGTAAATAGATATTCACGTTCATAATTCGTGACTAGGAACTCATTAAATTATCAGAAGGAATTCATTCCTGTTCAGAAAATGAAAGTTAGTGGGTGTAAGCCAGGTGTGAAGTCTTCATGATCGCATAGTCTACGTTACCTAGGTTGCATATTAGGAAATTTCTAGTTATCTAGAGATCCTTGCCTTGCATGTCAGCAAGATTTGCACTTTAGCTGACTTTCTAGGGTGTGCTAAGGTAGTTAATTCTTTTGTGGAGCATTAGAGCACATTTGTAAAACTATAGAAAGTGTTAGAATCAAAATGTGTTAAGAGTATAGGAATTTATCGAGCTGGTGACTCCAAGAGAACTCTTAGTCCGACAGTCCTTGCCAGCCGCCAAGCTCCACCCCCGACACTTTCATCTTACCAACACTGTGCCCTTCTCACTCTGAAGCTCGGTTATTACAATGAGTCTTTCTTTCAAAGACCATGTTTTCAAAATTCCAAGTTGCTTAGAGTTATTGTATTTGTTTTCAGAGTGTAATTAACCTTTAAATACATTCATGCATCATTCACTCAGAAAAGATTCATGCATGTAATTTTTAATTCCTAACCAGAACAGTGCCCAACTGGGTCGATCATGCGACATTTGTTATTGTCTGAGGGCAAATGTACTCATGGACTTGAAGCTGTCAAATTTAGCCTGCTATCTTGGTCAGCAGCCATTTTGGTGGTCTGTCTGCTCACTATCCCTGTCATCGAGACATATAGTTATACATATAAAATTAAGTGTCGTTTAATATCGCGTGCCTTTTTAAAAGCTTTTTAATCATTGTCACTGCCACGGAAATCACGGAAAATTGAGCAAATTCTTACTAGCCTTTGGCTATTATATTTTATTAAGGCATAACTTCCCTATCATTGATTCAGTTAAGCTTACTCAGGACAAATTAGGTTCTTTTTATTTATTCTACATTATGTTCCCATTATTCCTATTCGAGAGAAACTTTTTACCTTTATAAAACTTCCCCTCCTCACTGCTAATACATCATGTCTCCATGATCAAAGTGTTGGGAAGAATATTTCATTAAATTCTGCCATGTAACTTGCACCATTGTACATCCCTTCACAAATATAACTACAGTATTCCATTTTGCAACACAGCCTCTGTTAGGCAAATATAATTATTGCTCAGAGCAAACAAACCTATTACAGGCCATAAATATTCTGGGATTATATCCTGTATATCATTCACATGATCATGAAATTTACAAACTCATTAGTAGACTGTCCTTAATTATTTTACCATTGCCCTTAATGTGCTTATCCATTTTGTGTTACTCACACAGCCTAATCTAGTGCCTTTGTCGCACTGAATGCCATTTAAGTAATTTAATCTGTTCTTATTGAACATAACCTCTGCTCATAGCAGGCTCTTTCCATGCATGTTACCCATTTCCTGTGTTTTATGCACAGCTTATGTATATGCCGTCACCCACGACGTGTCATTTAATCAACTGCTTTAAGCATTCAGCCTATGAATGATAGGCTAGACTATTGATCGCCTCATGTAAGCTTAACCTAATTGTTCCTCATGAACCCATCCATACATTTTGTGCCTTGCAAACCCATTAATTGCACTTAAGTGCCTCAAATCATCCAGTTCTTCAGAACCCATAACCTCTGCACTCTAGCTGGTACCGTCTGTGTGCATGTTATCCATTGTTCATTGAATAACCCACTAGTTTTTGGGAACCACATTGCACATCAGTGCCAAGTGCCATCTTATCATAGGGGCACTCCCATACCCAGTGTCACCATTCCAAAGGGACACTTCCATTCCAGTGTAACCTATACAAGGTACATTGCTATTTAGAATCATCTCAGAGGCATTCTCCCATTTACCAGTGGCGCCTTTTACAGCCCACTTCCTGATTTTACCTATGCTCTGCCCAAGCAGAGTCTCATTTTTTCTGTTCCACGCAATTGCTTGTGTGACCGTCCTAAACTTTGAATATTCCTGGGGAAGATCAGGCCCCACTCCAAACATTAGCAACATGTCTGCCGAGGAGTACAAAACCTTTACAGAGGTAGGGAAAAGTGTGGCATTAAAAGAACAGCTAACCCAGTGGGTTCAGGAGCAAGCAGTTGATGCTAAGAAAGCCAGAGAAGAAGAAAGAAAGTATGAAGAGAAGCAGAAAGAGAAGCAGTGACAGCATGAAGAACAGGAGATGGAAAGGTAGTGACAGCTTGAAGAAAAGGAAAAGGAAAGGGAGCATCAGTATCAATTAGCCATGAAAGAGAAGGAACTCAGGCTCGAAAGGTTCAAAAAGGACAGTGCCATGACACTGGCCCAACACCGAGCCGAGCATCCATCCCCAGTCTCCACTCCTCCCTTATCTCAAATATCAGCCACCTCAAGCACTGATGGAATAATGCAGAGCCAGAGGCCTGGCTGGACCATATGGAAACCCTCTTCAAGTACAATCTTACTGACACTGAGAAGGCCATGATTTTTGAAAAACACATGGCCGGAAAGGGCCAGGACGCCTTAAATTCCATAGAAAATGGCAACAAGGGAAGCCATGAAGCTATCCGGCAGGCTGTAGCAGCAACATATGAGATTACACTTGAGAGTTGGTGGCAAATATGGCAAAGTTTTCCTAAGGAGATCGGCCAAACCTGGTCCAACTGGTCCTATAAAAAGACTCACACCTGGCAGTGGATTGATGCTTTGGAGTGCAAGGAGTTTGAAGACTTAGTGAATCGACTCCAACTTGAGGACTTCCTCCACTATGCACTCAGCCCCTTGCCCCTACACATCAGTGAGAAACAGCCAAGACTTTTCAATGACTGCTGCTGCATGGCCAATGCATACGAGATGTACCATCCATCCACCAGTACCTCCCTCAGGCGCATAGTCCCTCCTGACTCCACTGCCTTATCATTCCAACCAAGAAAGGCGGACCATCTTCATCACCACCTGTGTGTACTTATTGTAAGACAGTAGGGCATTTAGAAGCCCAGTGTAAAGCTAAAGGGGGAGCTGTGTCAAAGCACCCCGCTAACCAGAACTCCCAGCCTACTTGTACCATAACCGCTCCTCATAGAGACTGTAGCCAGATTTATTGTCACACGTGTAAGAAATATGGGCATTCCAGAAATTTCAGGGATTTCCCTTGAAAGAAAACTGCCGCTGTCGTTGCCCTGGTGACCAATCTTTCGTCTACTTTAGGACCCTCAGCTGTGGGCCTCATTTATGTTGCACCTCCTCGAGCTCAGTATGTTGCTCAACAGGTCCCTGCTTTTGAAGACACTGGCACTCAGATCTCCCTTATAAGGCGAAACAAAGCCCTATGGGGCCATCATTGAAGAAAACAAGCCTATAACTACTGAAGGCATAGATAATTGGAGGCTGAAACTCCCAACAGTCTGATTGAGGGTCACTAGACCCCATAAATGTAGGATTCTGTAGATTATGACCTCCTCCTAGGACAGGACCCCTCTTTCCAGCTCATTCCTAGGTCTTCCATGAGTCGTGTCCCCTGCCGTTGAGCTGCAACCCTTGCCTATGTCTGGCCAGTGGAGTGCTCAGTCCAGTCCAGTCTTTGAACCCACACCCGAGCCAGATTCTGGTTCCTTACCAATTGTACAAACTTGGACATCCGGCACCCTTGGTCCCGATGCCACTTAGGTTCCCTCTCCAAATCCTGTGCCTGAGCCTGCCTTAGAGCCAGTGACCAAGCATGCTGTCAATCTCCCTTCAGGAAATCCCAACTGGCCCCCCTCTTGTCTACCAGCCTGGCCGCACTACCAGTGTCCGGCCAAAAGCCAAGCCGAAGGTCAGTAGGGTCTTTTCCGGATCCCCTGATCTCAGCGGAAGCTTGTTCCCTGGAGCGACCTTGCAACCTGCACCTGAGTTGGTCCTTGTAACATGCGAACCTTTGACACCTCCATCCACCCATTTCTACTTCATCACAGTCCACAGAGGACAAGACTCTGGTGGACGAACCTCTTAGAGAAGTCCTATCTAAGCTGGTCACCCATATGGAGGCTATGCCACAAAAGCTAGCAGAACTAGCTGGCACCACCACTAGCCCACTTGTCACAGCAGCCAAGTCAGTAGCCAACTCAGTGCCTGTTCTGCCAGTGAAAGCAAAACCATAGACCTGACCCACGGGTCATCTCGGTCTAAGGTTCGAAGAAACCCAAAGAAGAAGAGAAGCAGAGGGTGTAGAAGGTCCAGGTATTTAACGGAGCCACTGAGCTCTCATGACACTCGTGTCTCTATATAAAAGAGTGCCTCCTCTTAATAGAGCAATCCTGGCACCTTACCCAGGGAAGGATTCCTAGGTTGTCTCCTACCTTAATAATAAGTGTTTGTACTCTAAGAATTGAATAACCAAGATTTTTACACTCATTATTTACCATTAACTTGATATAACATTGCCATTTGCTTTATTGTTATTGTTAAATTTTGAGTATCATCCATGTTAAAACATTCATGTAACTGTACACCATGTCTTAAGTGTAAGCTCCTTGTAACTGAAAATGCCACCTGCACTTTAGCTAATATCATATTAATGGTGCTGCGTTATCTTGGTTCTGTGTGAAACTCAGTAGCTAATTTATGACCAGGAGTCAACAGTATTGCTAGGCCATTTTAAGAAATTTTCTTGCACAGACAGTACATTTAAATAAACGTAGACACCTTGAGTTTAGTGTTAGGAATGTTACATTTAAACATGCCCTCAAGCCAAACTCTCCTCCAGAAATGAGTGTAGAGCGTCCATGGCAGTTACATTTCTATAACTTAATTCTAGCTGCTAAGGCAAGGATTTAGGAGGGAAGTCACTAATTAAGATAACAGCTGCCCTCTTGTACAGACCTTCCAGCCTGAAAGGGCATGGAATGTCTCTTTAAAGGGGGCTGTAACTTTTATTCAGGCTGATTTATCTTAATTTAGCTTAAATTCATACATATGAAAATGAATAGAGCCCCTGTTAATAGTCCCCCTTAAAACTCAGAGTGAAGTGGTAGTCCCAGCCGTCTCAGCTAGACAGGAAATTCCATTCCCCATTGTTTCCATTGCATTCACCCTCTTAGACGATCCCATAAAATTTCTGTCTTTTGTGAGTCCCCCCTGTGTTTTCAAAATTCTCATCTGACCAGTTCATCCCTTTCAGATACATACTGGCACGAACTGGAAGAAACTAGCCTAAAACCAGTTTACAGTGGCTGGAGGAGGTTAAGAAGACCAAGAAGACGAAGATGGGTCAGAGGCTCCCAGAGACAGTGAGCGAGTGAACGCATCCCCATCCAGAGCTGAGGGGCACCTTTCACACCTTGACACAAAGGACCACTTGATACCCAGGTATGTCACTCCACACCTACAGTGGTAGAAGAATTCCCCATGACTGGCAATCATTCTTGCTTCGCGCTATGAGGCCCAAATTAATTCAAAAGGTATGTGTCTATGTAAAAGAGGCTCTGGCCAGCCTATTTTTTCTTGCAATTCTCTCGATTCTTTTACTGAATTCCCTTGTCTTATACTTTCCGTCTGGCAATTCAGTGATTTACATTTGGTGGGTAAAGTCCTTCCCAGTGATTCATGAATTAAAATCCCTCCTTAAGCCTTCAGCCTCAAAGAAAGTAATTCGTTAGGCTGTGCATAATTAATACGCGAAGTGGCTGTATATTATTTTCTTGATTGCAGAGAGGAATTCAGAACCTTGAGCTGCTGCACATTCCCCTGGTTCCAATTCAAGAGCTCTACCCTGCATGGATCAGTTCTATAGTTATTTGCAGTCCTTAACTAACCACAAATATGTCCACTCCATTTACTTAACTATAACTGTAAATGCAAGTATTCACTAAGGCCAAGAATTTAATTCTGTTTCCCCCATTTATCATTATTTCTGTTTATTTACTGTTCGGTGATGGCGGCATTCCCGGTGTGCGTTTATGAAACAGGTGAGTTCCTAATTATAGCCACCATATTCGTAACAATATATATAAATGTGTGTCTATTCAAGAGAGTTTAGGTTGTATTAAAATGATGTAAGTATCTAGTAAAAAGTGATCCGTAGATTCTGATTTTGTGTGTGTGTATATGTATATATATATATATATATATATATATATATATATATATATATATATATATATATATATATATATATATATATATATATATATATATATTGTATATATACATGTGTGTGTGTGTTTGTGTGTTATGAGTATTAGTGTTTGTATTCCCAACATTAAGATGTTTCTCCAAAATTTGGTAGGTCTCCAGCTAAGAACAACAGTCATTGCCACATTCATACTACTTTTATGCTGAAACTTTCATAACATTAGTCGTATCATAGGCTTACTAACAAGGCTTATGAGCAGTGCGTTGAACCACCCTGCCCACACTGCATCGTTCACTTCTGTCTTACAAACATTTGTGCATCCTGGATTTTAAAGCCTTTTTATCCCTAACATCTCCCACTATTTAGAAGGGTTTTCTAGGTTTTCTTTCGTTTCTCTGTCAGTTTTAATCCTTTCTGAATTATACACGCTCCTCATCTAACTCGTGTCCTCCTTTTAAAAACTCCCACATCTCCATACGTCCGACACTTTCAGTTTTTCAATGCCCAATATGCTACGTGAACATTTTATCTCAAGACAGTCAATTTGTATTATTCATATTCATCATCCATAATCCACTTCCGTTTAAGAGATTTGTGTCACCATTCCTCTAGTACCTCCTCACCTTTGTTTCCACTTACCATCCAGGTCTTTTCTCAGTCTTTTGTACAAACCTGTTATCTTTCTTGTTTCACCTATTCCGTAACCTGTCTCTTCTGTCATCCTGCCTTCATTCCCTGTATTTATTCAAAATTACGTATACCAGCCAACTGCTTCCATTTTTCCATCTTCCATATTACCGTTGAACCCTCCATTTTCCTGATTTCCTGACAAACACTTTCCAACTTTCCTAGTGGTTACTTTAGTGTCTCTTCACTATTTTCAGCCAGTGCCTTATTATCTGCAAACATCAGCCATTCCACACTCCATTCCCAATTTTTTCTTGTCCCACAAACTCGCACCTTTGTATATTACCCTTTCTATGAAATGTTGCATCACGCCATGCATATTGCAAAGATACTGAACAGCCAAGGAGACAACATACCCTTGTCTCAGACCCAGTCACTCCTCCTTCTGCATATTCAAAAACACGCTTTGCCTCCTTCATAAAAACTTGATCGCTCATACATCCTCAACAGCCTCCACATTGCCTACCTACTGATTATATCATAAGGTTTTTCTAGATCTATGTGTGCCATACAGCTTTTCCCTTTAACTTCCAACTTCTCACATAATTGCTTCATTACAAACACTTGGTCCACAACCTTCTTTTGGCTACACCCACAATTTTCTTCCGCTTCCAATCCTTCTGTCATGTGTCTTACTTCCTCACTCAAAATCCATCCCTACACCACTCCTTGTGTACCGGGAAAGTTATAGCCTTATAACTCTTACAGCCGACACCTTTATGTCGTAGAACGAGTATACCTTTACCCCAATCTCCCGGAAGATTTCCCTCATCCAAATTTACCATTCAAACCCTGGTCAGCTATTATCATGCTGCCGCTACCATACCACAACATCATTTTTAATACCAAAAATTTTTGGTGATTTTCAATTCTTCGACCTCTCCTTACGTGGTCAACAGTCACTTCCACAAGTATTGTTAACCTTACACTAACCCTTTCCCTTTTTGTATTATCTACCTCTCCTGTCTCTCACATTCTAGAGATCCTCATAATGCTCACTAGAGGATAAACACAGTGCCTTTATGTAGTTCAGGCCTGAATGGAATAAGAAACAGTGAGTGCAAAAAGAAAAGAGAGTGGATCCTAAATCCAGTGGAGAGATACAATCGCCTCATAAAAAGGGTGAGGTTACAATTATATAGGAAAATGGCAACAGTGAGAGAATTCCAGAGTTTGGCAGTAGAGGGGAAAAGAAAGAAATAGACGGACTCGGGATTGTTTGAACGTCAGATGGCTGAGGTGCAAAAAGGAAATGTGGAAAGAGGTTGCCCTACTGCTCATGCAAGGTTTCTCATCAAAGTTTCGATCTGTCTCGTACATAAAATATATCAGTCTGAGACAGTCAGAAAGGCTCATGATACGTCTAAATTGGCTTTTGGGAGGCTCTTCTTTTGATTGGTTGAAGTAGTTAAGCGTAAGTCGTCCAAGGTTGCTGATTCATGAATGAAAAAGAGCTTTCCATCCTTGGTCGTAAATATGATGACTGATAATGTTGTTGCTAATAGAAAGAAATTTAGTAATGAGGTGAAACTATTTTCATAGGAATCTTAAACTAAACAGACAAAAGATGTGAAATGAAGCCACCTTCATGTATAGTGTCGTTTTACTTGATTATTTTGACTGTTCGTACATTTGTATGTCTGCATCAAGTTTTCAAAATTGGAGAAAAATTTTCTGCCACACAAATAATTTGTTTAGAAAATTCAATTTACCAAATACCATTAAAATGCAAATAATAGACTCCGAAGACATTTAGTTGATAAACAGAGAATAATTCAGGAACTAAATAAATGAACGGAGGAAAAAAGAATGAAGTAATACAATATACTGATAAATAGAAGTAATATGATGCAAAGGCAAAAGATGAGTGGATACGACCTTGGTTTCTAGATTCATTTTCTCAAGTAACAGAACATTATAAGTTTGGTTTATGAAAGGAAAGAGGGCAGTGGATGCTATTTTTATAGTAAGACAAGTCCAAGAGAATTATTCAGAAGGAAAGAGGAAAGTTTACATGTGTTTGGTGTATCTTGAAAAGGTGTATGATAGGGTACCAAGAAGAGTATTTTACTGGTGTTTGAGAAAGAGAGGAGTACCAGAGAAGTTGGTGAGGTTAGTGAAGATGATGTATGAGGGGGCAAGAACCACTGTACAGACAAAATACGGGGAGACTGAGGCATTCCCTGTGGAGGTTGGCCACCATCAGGGATCAGCTTCTTTGAGTCCATTCTTGTTCCTTGTTGTTATAGACACTTTGACATCAGAATTAAGGAACAACGAGGAACTGTGGGAACTGATGTTTGCTGATGACTTAGTCATTATAGAAGACACAGAAGAACTGCAAAAAAGCTTTTTGGCATGGAAAGGAGCCCTAGAAAAGAAAGGATGGAAAGTGAATATTGGAAAGACAGAGATAATGCTTAGTAGTAAAGAAGGATATGAAGAAGTAAACTTTCTAGTGGTAGATGGTACAGTGCTAAAACAGAATAAGTTTAACTACATGGGATCAATAATAACATAGGAGGGAGGTACTGAGAAAGCAGTGAGACAGAGAGTGAAAGAAGCATGGCGAAAATGGAGAGAAGTAACTGGAGTTGTTTTGCACAAGAAAATGCCATTAAGCCTCAAAATGAAGATTTATAAGGCAGTTATCAGGCCCCAGGCCAGTACTATTATATGGGGCAGAAACTTGGGCACTTAAGAGGAAAGAGGAGGGACTGTTGGAAAGAACCGGGATGAGGACGGTGAGATGGATTGCTGGAAAATCACTACTGGAAAGGAGAGGGAGTCAAGGCATAAGAAGAATGTGTGGTATAAGTAATGTAAAGGGAACTATGGCCATGTAATAAGAAGAGAGGAGGTGGAACCCTTCAAAAGAGCTAAGAACATGCCAGTAATGGGGAGGACGAGTGCAGGGCGTCAGCGGATCAGATGGATGGATGCGATGAGGAGGGATATGGGTGAGATGGGACGGGGGAGAGGAAGATGCAAAGAATAGAAATAGGTGGAGAAAGTTGACTCGAGCGGCCGACCCTGCTATACAGTGGGACTAACAAGTCGAAAGAAGAAGAAGAAGAACACTATAAGAATATAACTATTACTTACAATGAAGTCGTCATTGAAAAAACTTGTGAAATAGACTTGCGAGAATAGAGATATTTATAAACGAAAGCTTTACTGCTCAGAGGCCAGAGTTCTTTTCCAGTTCTCTCTCTTTATGTGATCCGACACCAGAGACCGGGAATAATATCATTAATGAGATTTATTTGCTTTTTTTCGAGAGGATCATTCGCCCCGCGTTGCCAAGGTGACCGGGAGGAAAGTTGTAAATAATTCAGCTGTGAAAGGTGCTCATGTTTTGGAGTGAGTGCACAAATTAATCGTTAATTGGGGCCAAATTCTCCAGATCAGATCGCTTTCGTCAACAGCAAGTAGAAACTCTGATTGGCGTAAACGTTTGTATTGAAACTTTTCATCACTCACGGCAACCCTTCTTGATTGATCCCATAATGCGTCACGATTTCCGTGCAATTGGAAGACGAAGACGACGTCGACCCCGCCTACTTTTTCTCTCCCTGTCTGTCTGTCTGTCTGTTTGTCTTTCTGTCTAACTATCTATCAGACGGTGTTTTTTCACTTCCTCTCTCTTTTATTGTCCGTTTAAAAGCAACATTCAAGAATTTATTCGAAGGAGATATTATATTAGCGTGTACTCTCTCTCTCTCTCTCTCTCTCTCTCTCTCTCTCAGAAGTAACATCAAGTTATAATTTTAAGACTATTTGAAAAATACATTACGTGTACACTGTGCTTCTTCGCAGTCTGTCTGTCTGTTTGTCTGTCGCCCGTATCTCAAAAGTAATTTTAAGGTCATGAAGGGAAAAATTTCAGGGCGAAACCTTTGCTAAATGGTTTCATATACGACGAAAGTTTAGTTTAATAATTTATCACCTACTCCTTTTCTTAATATTCTTCAGTACAATTATTTTGTGTGAAGTCCGTCGGGGAGGGCAGTTTGTGTCAGCAGAAGATAGAACTACCACTCAAAAGATGAAATCTTCAAAGAATATGAGAAAACGGAAGATTCCTGAAAATTCCAAAGGTGGACAGAGAGATTCGGTTACTGAGCTGCGTAGTCCTCGGTTCATATGTACAGTATACACGTCACGTGCAAGGTCCTTGTACACGTGGGCACGGCCTAGGGTGTTGGAACGTGTTACGCTGACACCTGTGTCCCTCTGCTTTTTCTGGGACGTTTCCTTTGGACGCCAATAGAGTCTGAAACCTATTTACTATTCTTCATATGTTTTCCGTTTTTTTTTTTTTTTTTTATTTAGTATTTGTAAAGCCTTAGATTCGATTCGGAATACGAAAGTTCTTGACTGACTTCCTTGGTTTCATGTAGCTCGAAATTGCTCAAGAAGTTATTTTGCAAAGTGACTTTTTGAAGAACGTTAAATGTCTGATCATATTTTTAACTGTGCGGTGTATTGCTTTAGAGCATAAGTTTTTTTTTCTGTTTTAGCAATTCGGTATTTTTCTTGTTTTAGAATATTAGTCGTTGCTGTCCTTTCATCGATCTTACGGGCTGCTCTAGGAGAGAGGACAGCACTAGCGGAAATGTCTCTCCAACTAATCCTGTCGAGATGTTACAGAGATGCAAAGATGTCTTCAGTTAGCTTCTTAGATTCTTTCGACCATTACAACATGGTCTGAGCAACACTCATTAGCAGTCAGGACTAAGAACCACAAGACGGGGGTGACGCCGTGTGTAGCAAATTTGATGTTATGTAGATGAATTGCTTATTTAAGATTTTGGATTGGGTTGGCTAACTATTAGACGTCTGATTCGCGTGGCATTGGGTAACAATAAGCATGAGGAAAACTATAAGTGATGGCTGAGAGCAAGGACTCCCACTTATTGCTTGAATAATGCAAAGGAATAGAAATTTTATCATATTAAATCACGCAGTTTCTCAATCACACGTAAGTTTCTGACTGCAGAGGAAGTAACATTTACCTGATGGGAAAACAGGGAACGCTTATCATTATTTTGTGAAAAATGTTTAATCATGAAATCGGAAATGCTGTCAAAACGAACAATGCCTAATCAGTTTTAAGAAAGAAAGTTTTTGCCTCTACAGGAGAATAATTATATGCGCCTGGATGCATGCAGTTCAGTGTATCTTATACTAAATATGTATGCATACATACATACATGCATGTACACACACACACACACACACACACACACATATATATATATATATATATATATATATATATATATATATATATGAAGCTGTTCATATAAAGGGATAAAGTCGCTGTCACCAATGGAAGTCCAAATATGCGCTGGTTAGTGTCCTGGTCATTTACGATACACTTATGTGCATCAGATTCCCAAAGTAGGGTGTATTTATTAATGGGTTATTTATGGTTTGATATATGAAAATATGCAAATGCCCTGTACAAAATATGTAGTGATAAACTAATGTATATATATATATATATATATATATATATATATATATATATATATATATATATATATATATATATATATATATATATATATGATGTAAACTATATAAATTTTATGTATTTAAAAACAAACTTTTTTTCTCTAGTAGAGGCTGACTTCGGAGAAAAACTAATCATGGCTCACTGCCACATTTATACTATACCTGGAGAATCGAAGATAAACTGTGTGCAGAAAACGTTCACGACATAGCCGCTACCTTTCTTTCTTCAGCGACCTCTGCACAGTACAGTTTGAAAGATGCGTGACAGTTAAGCTTTAATTCTGTGCAATGGAATTGCTCCTGAATATGTGAGTGTGTGTGCTAAAAGCTGAACGTCAGGAGGTCACCCACTGCGTGCGTTCACCAAAGTTAGTCTATTCTCGAGGTACTTTGCCATTTCACAGGTGTAGGCATAAACATGCATGTGCAGGGGCAAAAATATTACCTCCTCCCAGTGCAACTCTATATATATATATATATATATATATATATATATATATATATATATATATATATATATATATATATATATATATATACATATACATATATACAAATGTGAATGTAACTAAACTTGTAAACTTGTATGTATGTAAACTTGAGCTCTATAGAAATCCGAACTGTTTAACCGATCTAGACAAAGTTTTGCATACAGCCCTCATTTGACCCAAGGGAGGTTTTTGCATAGGTTTCAAACCCATACCCCTGCCCTCCAAGGTACCTTATTTACTGCAGGTCCCAGCAAAGATTCAGCCATGGGATAACATTTTGGACTGGTGTGAAACGTGGAGTATCGAGAACGTAGGTTTGTACACTTTCGTATCAACCATGCAAATTAGCGAGAATGGGGCTCTGCAGCTGCAGCGGGCCAATGTGTATCTCACTCAGTGTCGGGCCGAGTAGAGCGACGTAAAAATTTTCCTGCATCTCCTTTGAATTCTCTTGTCATGTAAAGTATGTGTACTATCATTGAAAATGCTTTTCTCTCCTGTGATTAATAATTCTGTCTAGAATTCATTGCTTTAAATAAACATGTTAATCAAAACCACACCACATGTTACTTCCTTTCTAAGGTAGTGATTGACTGTCATTCAGAGTTTTCCCAGGTAGTGCCAGGTTGGTCAACTACTATATATATATATATATATATATATATATATATATATATATATATATATATATGTATACTATATATATATATGTATGTATATATATATTATATATATAATATACATATTATATATGAGTATATATATATATATATATATGGATATATATGGTATATTTCTGTGGTATCCATACCATAATTCATTTCTTTTTCTTATATTCACGTTGTTCTTTTCGAATTCAGTGAGTGAGTATATGTTATTTTTTTTATATTCTCTCGCTCTTTCTTACTTCAGTCGACCATAGCATTCCATAAACACCATGTGATGACGTTGACGCTGCCTTATTACGGTAGTGAAACCCATTTTAGGTATCATTTCCGTGTCGTCTGTTCTTGTACCCGGAAAAATGATTATTTGTCTTTATTTATAAGGAACTGGGAATAGATTTGCTTTACGTGAGTGCTAAAATTTCTTCAACAGTTTGATGCTGAAAGAAATTTTTTATAGGTTCGTGATGGAAAACGGGCTTTGCTCACAGGGCAGAATTCATCAATAGAAACTGGTAAAAACAAGAATACCACGCTCTGGAAGATCAAACGTTATTTATAAATCATTATCACAAACAATTTTAGTTTTTCATGTCCCATCTTCAGTTGATTGTAACTGTAAAAAAAAAAAAAGTTATTCGATCTAAGAATAGTGAACTGATCTGGTTGGGTATTCTCTGTTTCCCAATCGCCGTGTTGCATTTGTTTTGTATGTACCACAAATGTCCTGTACAGATTCTTTGTGCGCCAGGAATTTTTTTGCTGCAGTTTTCTTTGTTCCCCAGGGTTTCTGTATGGTTCCCTTGAATCCAGTTGCTATTGTTTACAGCAGTTTCTTTATTCTCCAGGAGCTCTTGTATGCTTGTTGTTTCTCCAGGAATATCTGTATGCCTTCTTAATACTTGGTCTTCGTGTGGTTTGAGCGACATTTTCTGTGTTCAAGGTGAATTTGTGTTAGATCCTGCGGAGATTCTTGCGCACGCATGCAAGATACTGTGTGATCCTACAAGTGCCCTGATGGCTGTCCCTGAATGGCTCATCTAACCAATTCAGGTGCCTGCACAATCAAGATATGTCATCAGAAGTGGATTTTTAAATTTCATACACTGCTTCACAATATATCTTAACCAAAATATTTGATCTGTGCAACTCGTGTCATTTCTAAAACCAGCTTTTGCATCTCTAAACTTTTTATCAATCTCTCCCCTTGCCTATTAAGAATAACTGCGGTGAATATTTTTATGACAACTGAAGGAGATACAATGCCTCTGTAGTTACCAGATTCAGTCAGACCCCCTTTCTTTTGCAACTTCATTCCATAACCTGCAAAACAATCTAGTTTGTAGATGAGGTGTCATTTCAGTTTCAGCTCAAGTCCTCTCCACAGTAACTCCTCCGTCGGAACAGGGCGTTTTCCATCTCCTGCGTTTCTTTATTACTGATTCCACCTCAAAACCTGCGAACACACTCACAGGCACATTCATGTCTTCGCCAGTTTCTAATATTGCTATCAATTTATCCCACTCATATCATTCATTCGTTTCCTCTCAAAAATATTCTGCCCAACACAGTCTTTATTCTTCTTCGGACGTTATTATTGTCCTCTTTCTTTTCACCCTTAGACATCTCATAAACAATTCTGTGGGCTATCTTAACGCCAGTACTACGCCCCTAAACTCATCAGTTTGTTAACATGATTACCTTGTGTATCCAGATGTTCCTCTTTTAAGTTTTCTGCAAAAGGAAACTATTGAGATGCCTTTGTCTGTCCGTCCGCACTTTTTCTGTCCGCCCTCAGATCTTAAAAACTACTGAGGCTAGAGGGCTGCAGATTGGTATGTTGACCTTCCACCCTCCAATCATCAAACATAACAAATTGCAGCCCTCTAGCCTCAGTAGTTTTTATTCTATTTAAGGTTAAAGTTAGCCATGATCCGGCAACGCTATAGGACAGGACACCACCGGACCGTGACTGAAAGTTTCATGGGCCGCGGCTCATACAAATACTGGGATTTGGGGTAACAAGACAAACACCTTGGGTATCGGATGACACCTGGGCTCAATAAAAGAATAGACGAAATCAAAAAATACTTGACGAAAGATTTTAGGGACGAGATGAAGAGTGCACAGTAGAACATGCTAGGTATTCAAGAATAGATAATGAAGTTAAACGAATTTCAGGAAAGATAAATAAAAAACCCGCCGAAGTTTTGTCTTCGGCGCAATCGAGTTTCATTTACAGCGTATAATGCTGTATGAGCCGCGGCCCATGAAACTTTCATCCACGGTCCGGTGGTGTCCTGTCCTATAGCGTTGCCGGATCATGGCTAACTTTAACTTTAAATAGAATAAAAACTACTGAGGCTAGAGGGCTGCAATTTGCATGCGTGCGCAAGAATCTCCGCAGGATCTAACACAAATTCACCTCGAACACAGAAAATGTCGCTCAAACCACACGAAGGCCAAGTATTAAGACGACGTACAGATATTCCTCGGGAAACAACAAGCATATATATAATTCCACGCAATTACACTTCGTTTTTGGTTTGCGTCATGGACTTGTTACCTTGAAACCAATAATTGCGATGGTGGACTGCTTCAGGTGATGAAAATATTCCCTTTCAGAGTCTCGTATGTACCATCATCCCCTTGTCATTTGTGTCAATTTGTATTCCATATTGCTTGACTCATGTTTAAGAGCTAAGATTAACCTGTAAATTTCACATGAATCGCAAATGACTTTCTGTAATATTCATTCATTAAAATGCCAGAAAAAATACTTGGTTCGTTATACGGACTAGTATTTTATGTATGTATGCATGTTTATTATCGTTAGACTATGTAATGTAAGTTTGTATGCTTTATGTCTGTGAATGCACTTCTGTAAGAAGTTTGAATTTAAACACGTACGGGAAGACGCCAAGAGAGGAGAAAGCTTAATATTCCTTATACGTCACGACGAACAAACGTATTAATGATACCTCGGCGCTATGACGTCACAGTCCCATGGGGATTCTGGATTTATGAGGCTGTCTCTATTTCTTCCACTATTGCGAACAGATGCAGAAATATGCTACTATTTCTTCTATTAACAGAGGGGGGGGTTTAGATTTAAACGTCATTCGTCATTTTCATCCTTTCCGATAACCAGCGATTTTACTGTAGGTGTTAATCTTTTTCAGTAGCATTGCTAACAGTTATTGTTTTTGTAATCTTTTATGTGACAGAATTGGTTGAAAAAAAAATTGCAGTCGGCTGGAGACTCCCGTTTCCAGTAGTTTACCGTTTAACAATTTTTCCTTCTGTTTT
Organism: Macrobrachium rosenbergii; assembly: GCF_040412425.1. Lineage (NCBI taxonomy): Eukaryota > Metazoa > Arthropoda > Malacostraca > Decapoda > Palaemonidae > Macrobrachium > Macrobrachium rosenbergii. Next base: position 56,171,222 of record NC_089756.1, read on the forward strand.
AGATTTGTAGTTTCCTGTTAAAAGACACAGGAAACTATCACGCAGAAATACGCTTTTATATTGCGAAGTGCTTATTATTAGCATTCTTTCCTGTATTCTCATAAGGGCCATGGCATCAGATACCACCTGTGGAAGGAAGTGTCTCGGCCTCTGCAATTCTTGCTCATAACAGGCATACTTGAATTCGTATCGTTATTATTTTCTACCTTATTCTTTTTCTGGTTCTCAGCAAATTTTGGGGGATTTGGTTGCCACCCACTGTCGCTTCCCTCTCGCATGCGTCATGGGTCGCTTGGGGGATCAAGCCTGTGACCTCGTCCTAGTGGCCTATGAGGACCCGTCATCACAATTCGCCTGTTATATATTATTCCTGTCGTCAGTCTCCTTCATTTTTTTTTATCTCTCATTTGATGACGCAAGGCAGATAGATCCTTTGGGGTTTCGTAAAAATTTTTTGGAAATATTTTTGTGCTTGACCTATTTTTCTAGCTCACCGGTCAGTTTAAAATACAGTAAGTCAGACGCTGCGAGGATTACACTGCACTGCAGTGCCCTGGCGATATGTAACGTGGGTAATGACGTCAGAGCAGGTACAGCTGATATTTAGTTACTGTATTATCCTTTCCGCTCCCTTGGTGGCTAAGATGTGAAATATGGTGTGTGTGTTTGTGTGTTTATGTTTGTGTGTGTGTATGTACGTGTATGTGTGTGTAGGTGTATACAGCGTATAACGTCCATTCTGAGAGATGGATGGACAATATTTTTGGATATCATTGTTATTATTAAGAAACTGGTGATATTAAAGATCACACAAAAATTACAGTTTACTCAAGAAATTGTTGCAAACAGCCTTAAGCTCCATCACCTGGTTTGACGAATTCAAACTTGTCACTAAACCTTAAAAACAGTTATTACAGGCACTGTTGAGAGCCTTTGTTGGCTGCCGCCCAAACATTTTTTGGAGCTCTTGTTGGCAAGATCAACTTTGAATTATTACCAGGTGTCGCTAAGTTGCTGAATCATATGAATGATTTCTATCATAATCAAACGCTGAAATATAGAACGTGCTTCATGAACTTATAATTTCAAAATAACCATTAGTTTATTTTATTACCTAGCTCCTGTTTACTTTAGAAACAATGGAAAAATTACCAAATTTTCAATTGCAAAATCACGATTATGACTTGAGCAGCATGCTGAGTATTCAGTAATATTTCGAACGCCACATCCAGTCTGGAGTTTTTATTTTTCATATCTTCATTTAATTCTTGAAAAGAATTATATGACGATATGAAGCTTGGATGACGTTGACAGTTTTCGATGACAGAGCCGCAGAAGTGGCAACACGGTTTGACCATGATACAGGAATCGAAAATGCTAAAACACCACCTGTGTCACTTGCGTCACCACCCGAAACCCCACCCGCCTCCTCCAGCTCAGGGCCCCCCCGCTCCCCAACAACCAAAAAACCTGAATGAGCATCTTTCAATCGACGGTAATATCAGTCGGGTTGAGTTGTAGTGTACCCGAGTATTGAGGCTCCAGTCGGCCTAATTACTTATAGTTATTACGAATAACTTCAAGGCAAGCAATTGTCTACCGAACACGGAGTAGAATTTTCCTGAGACTTAATATCTGTAGAAAATATAATGAGCTATCAACAATTCTAAAAGACTCTGAAGTTTATCTTGATAATTTATCAAGGAATTTTAGAAATCAGTGAACTGCATTTTATTTGATGGGCGCGTCTACTGATGCTTGTTCTTGAATAGAGTTACTGTACATTGGTTTTGGTCACCTTCGTTTGGGGACACCAGACCTAATCAGGACAATAAGCTTTGTGTTTATCTCTGTTTTTTTTTTTTTAAATATTCGTGTTGGCAATGACATGACTAGACTTCAGTAGGGATGTGTTTATTTTTGGTTTATTAATATTAAGATATTAAGTATATAACATCTCCGCATTAAAAGAGTAAGTTCTAGGCATTGGAGATCCCTTTTTTTCGTAAACTTTTTATAATCAATATTCCGAGCATCGAGCATTTGCAGCTGACGTCATGCCTTTTGAAAGTGAGTGGGATGCAGCCTCGTAGATGCCAGAGTAGAAAGAAATGTTGTAGGCGTTCGTTTTAATTTGTGATTATTTGGTCTGTGATTTCATGACTGCGTGACTTTGTGTTTAGATTCAAAAACTGGTTGTTTTCAGTTTATTCAGTGTATCTTGACTGCTCCTTGTAGCATGGGAAGTCGAGATTTAAATACCCACACACATGTCCGTCTATTTATCTACTTATATATATATATATATATATATATATATATATATATATATATATATATACATATATATATAATATATATACATATATATATATACATAAATACATGAGTGAATGAGGAGAGAGAGAGTGAGAGAGAGAGAGAGAGAGAGAGAGAGAGAGAGAGAGAGAGAGAGAGAGAGACCCAAGCATCCATGAAGAGGTTTGTGTTTTCAACAGAAAGTTTGATGTCATCAAAGAAAACTTGAGGGAGTCGAGAAAGCCGAAAATTACGGAACTTTCCCAAATGGTATTAGTAAGAATTTTTGGTGCGTACGCAGTATTTTGATTTAAAGATTTGGGGTAATTTTGTGTATTGATTTTTATTACCTGAATTAAATTCTTTTTAAAAGTAGTAGATTTCACTTAATTTCGGGAAAAAATAGACCATTTGATGCTAGCGAAAATAGCTTCTCAGTCATTCAAGACTTGTTAATGTATTGTTTATTTCTTTTCTCAAAATGCTAAAGTAAGGTTTGTTTTTGCATACAAAAAACACAACATAGACTGTAAAAATGAAGACCGTTATCCTCGTTATTAAGTCAATACAAATGATCAAATGTATGGTATATATACTAGGAGTTACTGACAGGACCTCATTAAAACTAGATGGTATATATCGGAGATATTTATTCAAAAAAATTACAAACTTTCCAGGACTAACAGTCCTAATTATCCTCGTTATTAAGTCAATACAAATGATTAAATGTACGGTATATATACTAACGAGTTACTGACAGGACCTCATTAAAACTAGATGGTATATATCGGAGATATTTATTAAAAAAAATTACAAGTTTTCCAGGACTAACAGTCCTCATTGTCAAGTATCCGGATACTTGACAATGAGGACTGTTAGTCCTGGAAAGCTTGTAATTTTTCGTGAATAAATATCAACGATAGATACCATCCAGTTTTAATGAGGTCCTGTCAGTAATTGTATTAATGCACAGAACAACTGTGTAAGTGATAAAGTTAATACTAGGAATTATTTGTAGCTTTTCGAAGAAATATTCACAAGTTTTATGATTTAATGAATTATTTGATCTTTTTTCGAGATCAGAGGTGACTGAATGACTGAATCAGTCACTCTGGCATCTCTCAAGTCTAATTGCGACCCACTGTCCCATCTCAATCAGCCATCATGTAGCCAGATTCTGATAGGGCTCGGCTGAAGAGGTCGTCTTTTTAAATGAATATTAGAGAATACAGAAAAGCAAAGCTTTCGAAATTGGACAGCTGCACGGCAAAAGACCAACTGGAACGGAGGAAAAGCAAAAGGCAGAAAGCAATAGCGTAGGGGCCCCTTGATTTGGGACCACCTTGACGTGGTGAGGGGGCTCTTGAACCCCAGGAATTTGTTCGCGGGTCTGAGTCCAAGAGTCCCATATACCATTATATATTTCTTTGAGTTAATTTTTGTGGAATTTTCCGCTTTTGCTAAAATTAGTTGGACCTGATAAACAGGAAAAGATATTATAACTGGGATTGGGTTTATAACCGAAGCTAAATAGTGGGAACTGTGGTAGCACCATCAACTGCCCGATAATGTTCGGACCTGAGAGACATCAGGCGGAACTTCTTTAGGGCTGGACCACGGATTCCAGGCGGGTCTGGTTCTGGGGGATAGGACTCTCGCCATTCTATCCAGTTTGCCCATAATACGATTAGAGTGGGGATGATAGTATTCTCGTAATACCTTCGGTCCTAGCAAGCGGGCTTGGCTTACACTGGGGCCACTATAAATCGTTTCGTGCCATCCCCTGTGGGGTAGGGTAGGGACGCGGACGTTTGGGAGTCGGTTCTCACTTGTGCCATTGGTGGAAGAATAAACCCCATGAAAGGCTGAAGATATCTTTTTAAGGTTTTCAGGTTTATTATTATTTTTTTACCACTCTCAAATCTTTATGTGTAGCATCTATAAGGATTCGAGTACCCCTGGACCCTCTGATGGTGCTGTTCTGGCACAGATGATGACCTCTGCACCCACCTCGGAGATTGAAATTTCTCCAAATGTTGATGACTTCTCGAAAAATAAATTGACAAAAAGCAGTAATAACAAAATAATATCCTGATCCCCCTCCTGGCTTCCCCTCCCCTGGACCTTCTAGCCATGCTTCATTGATGACTACTTCGAGCAAGGACACGAACTTCTCTAAGAAATCTTCATTCAAAATTAAATCCTCAACACAGCCAGGTTGTGTGAAAAGTTTGAGAATGCTCCATATCGAAGACTTACAAGTCGGCTGTGATTATGAAATGATCTCGACAGCTCTGAAATCATGTGGAACTGTTGCAGAAATCAGGATGAACTTTATTGATATTAAATTTAAATGGGAGGCGTGTGTTACCTTTAGTAGCCATGATGAGGCTATAAAGCCTGGTAGTATGATAAGTGCCATACAAATAAGTCAAGCTACAGTACGAGGAGTCTTAACAGACAAAGTTCCCAAAGACATGGACGTTTATGTGCCATCTAAATGGGCTCAGGATAAACCAGAGAAAAATCAGAATGCAGAAGGACTCCTAAACCTCCTATGTGGGTGGTAGCTTCAGCCAAGGAGGAAAATTATAGCTAATATAAATTTTGCAGGTTTCTTCAGAAAAATTGGGAAGAACACCGCTCTTATTCATGCCAAATCCACAACCCAAGCATATATGCTGACCTTGTTGGACATAAAAAATGATGAAATGATTACGAAGATCAAGCCCCACTTAAGCTTTAGTTATGGCAGCGGAGTACTATTTAATAAAGACCTTTATGACATGACAGAAGAAGAAATTCTAGAAATGAGTCCCACTTCAGTCTGGAGAATGAAAAGGGCAGCTATTGCCAACATGATCATTTTAACTTTTGTAGATTCAGAATTACCTTCTCATGTCATATTTGAAAATGAAAGGGTAGGAGTACGTCCTTTCTAGCAAAGACCAATGCAGTGCTATCATTGCTTTAAGTTTGGCCACCCATCAAAAAACGGCGAAAATGCTAAAATTTGTATAAATTGTTCTGGTGTCCATCATGATGATGAATGTCATAGAAAAGCAAAATGTGTTAATTGTCAATCGGAATATATATCTAATAACAACAATTGTGAAATTTACAAATGTGAACTGTCTGCACTAAATAAAGCCAATGCAGAGCATACAAGTATCGGTTTTGTAAAAAGACAATTAGGACAACAACCTAGGAGCTATGCTCAAGTTCTTAAGCCACTACCCTTGTCTACCGCTAGGGGTACAGTGGCAGCACGCTCTAATGTAGCAGGTGCATCAACTCCTGTGGTAGTGGCCCAGCCATCTGGGTCAGGTGCTTGGCTTGTTGAGAGGCTAGAGCACAAGCCTCCAAGGAGGATAAGATGGCACTTAACACAACCACCTTGGAATTGTCTCAGGCAGAGTCTCTGCCTGATTTAATGGAGACTGAGGAGCAAAAACACCATAAGAGGAGATGTTCCCCCTCATCCTCTCTTCCCCAAATCCAATTAAACATGCATCACTTACTAATAGATACAAAGTACTAAGCTCGATGCCTGATTTTAAACAAATTGACAAGAACGGGAGACAAAGTGACACCAGTAAATCAACAGATAATAAACCAAACCTGTCAAGACCAGTCCTTTCCAAATCCTCTCTTGATAACACTCAAAAAACAAAAGAGAATAAATAAGAAGGCTCCATCCAAATGGCCTTCCACCAAGCCCAAAAAATAGTTTTCACGTCAATACTACAATGGAACTGTAGAGGTCTTAGGGCTCGAAGTGAAGAGCTGAAGGTACTGCTCCATGACCATATCCCAGTATTGTGTCTCTAGGAAACTAAGCTTGGAGGAACACAATATAATCCTGGGTTAAATGACAACATATATAATTCCCCAACACCAATCGGAGATAGAGCTAAGGGAGGTGCAGTAATTATTGCGCATAAGTCATTGCAACACTCCTTGCTATCAATTAATATTCATCTCCAAGCTATAGCAGTAACTTTCATTTTAGACAAGCAAATTACAGTTTGCTCCATCTATCTTCCTCCTGATTTGGATTTCACTTATAATGATATTCATTTACTGATCAATCAGCTTCCTACTCCTTTCCTCCTCCTTGGTGATTTTAATGCTCACAACCCCATGTGGGGTGGGAACACGACAGATGCCAAGGGTAGGAGTTGGAGGGTATTATGGATGATCATAATATCACTATACTCGATAATGGAGGCATGCCTTAACATAACATCTACTCCAATACTTATTCAGCTGTCGATCTGAGACTTTGCTCATCTAGTATTCACGTTGATTATGAATGGTCAGTAAATGAATATCCAGATGGGAGTGACCACTTTCCAATTCATATAAAAACAGTTGAGAATCAGCCCTCTGAGTCACCTCCCAAATGGAAGGTAGATGAAGCAGACTGGAAGAAATTTAGTGAGTCTGTTCTCATGGACAAGAATGTAAAATCCTTTCCATCCATCTCAGAGGCAATTAATTACTTCAATGACACCACCACGAACAGTGCAATTGCCTCTATTCCAACAACAAAAGGAAGCCCTCTAGACCAGCAGTTCCTTGACGGAACAAAACCTGCACTAGTATGAGAAAGATCACTAGAAAATGCTACAAAAAGTATAAGAGGAGTGGAACTGCCCAAGCCAAAGTTATTTACCAACGTGCTGTGGCCAAGCAAAATAAACATTTTAAAAAAGCAAAAAGAGAGTCATGGATGTACTACATTAATGGCATTAGCTCAAAAACACCATCCATAATGATTTGGAAGAAAATTAAAAAACTAAATGGCAAGTTTGTCCCTGAACCTCTACCTACCCTTAAGATAAATGGTGACCTAATCACCCAACCAGAGAGGGTCGCAGAAAAATTAGAACATTTCTCGAGAATATCGAGTAGTGAGAACTATTCTCTAGAATTCCAAGACATTGGAAATACCCAGATTTCTCTTGATTTAAGTGAAAATAATTTTGAACCATACACTGCAAAATTTACACTGCAGGAACTCAAAGATGCCTTGCAGAATACCAAACCATCACACCCTGGTGAAGATAAAATACTTTATGAAATGCTGAAACATCTCCCAGATAAGTCAAAGAAATTTCTTTTAGATATAATAAATGAAATCTGGGAAACTGGTATTATTCCTAAGAGCTGGAAATTATCATTAATCCTCCCTATGAAGAAACCAAACAAGGACCCTGCTTTACCCAGCAGCTACAGACCAATACCTCTCACCAGTTGTGTTTGTAAGCTGATGAAAAAGATGATTAACACCAGACTTGTATGGCACTTAGAAATAAATAAATTGCTTTCTCCATTCCAGTTTGGCTTTAGGAAAACTAGATATACTCTAGATCCCTTGCTCAGGCTCTCAAACCAAATACAAGATTTTGCTAAACAGAGCCAAACAATAGGATTTTTTTTTTTTTTATTTGGAAAAGGCATATGACACCACATGTCGTTATAGCATTATAAAAAAGTGGTATAAGATGGGCATTACAGAAAAAATGATCAGATTTATAAAGTCGCTTTTATCAGAAAGATATATAAAGGTAAGAGTTGGGAATCATGTATCATGACCTTTCTTACAAGAAGAGGGAGTTCCTCAGGGTAGTGTCCTTAGTGTCATTCTCTTTGCTATTGCTATTAATGGAGTATTAGAAAAGATATCATCACCAGTAAAAGGCTTTGTACTGCACAAGATATGATGCAGTATCTACTAGCAGGTTCATGCAAAGAGCCATCGATAAAGTAAGCAAGAGGGCTAATGAGCAAGGGTTTCGATTTTCCGGATCTAAAACTGTCGCTGTTCGGTTCTGCAGACGCCGAACTAAGGAAACCAACTCTTACCTTAAATAGAATTATTTTACCTTACTCTACTGAAGTAAAATTTCTAGGAATGAGCTTTGATGAAAAACTCACTTGGAATAATCATATTGACCAGTTAAAAGTGAAAGTGAAGAGATCACTAAATATTTTAAAAGCAGTATCTAATTTTAATGGGGTGCTGATAAGATATCGTAGTTAAGGCTTTATAATGCAGTATGTTTATCTAAGTTAGACTATGGCTGCCAAGTATACTCATCTGCTTCAAAGACTAAACTTAAGGAATTGGACGCTGTGCATAATATGGGGCTAAGGATCTGCACTGGAGCTTTTAGAACTTCACCCATTGAAAGTATTTATGTAGACTCCTATCAGCTACCACTGGACTTGAGGAGGCATGAGCTAGGTCTGAGACACACTATGCGGCTGAAAAGCGCGAAGGAGAATCCTTCTTTTGAGATCTTAAAACAGTGTGACTCAAGTCTTTTTGGATCTAGATCTTCAATACCATTTCAAATCAGACAGCTGGGTGAACTGGAGGATGAACGCATAAAAACGCAGAAGATCCTACAAGTGAAACATCCTGTTAACCCTCCATGGTTTATTCCAGCAATAGATGTCTGCATTAAAGAGACAAAGAAGAAAGATCGTCTGGAAGAAGTCAGGTTTTTGGAGCATGATGAGAGGCAGATAAATGACAGGAAAATCTATACTGACGGATCAAAATCGGAAGATGGAGTAGGATGTGCAGTGGTGCGTGAGGGGAATCATATTTAAAAAAGTTATCAGACTCCTCATCCATATTCACTGCTGAAGCAACAGTCATAGTTGATGCTTTAAATCTCGCATCTGATAAGAAATTTAAATCCACAGTAATATATAGTGACACAAGGAGTGTTTTAGAAGCCCTGAAGAAGTTTAAACCTACCCATCCCTTAATTCAAAAGGCTCAGGAATGGCTTGTTTATCTTTCTGTTCGCCACAAATCAGTAAAGTTTTGTTGGATTCCTGGGCACACTGGTCTAGAAGGGAACGAATTGGCTGATAGTAAAGCAAAGGATGCTGCAAGATGTGATTTCTTAACTAATAAGGTGCCACATTTGGATATGCGTCCAGTTATCAGACGATACATTCATACAAAATGGCTGCAGAGATGGACTTCCCCATTTTATCCACAGATAGGAAGTACAGAAACATTAGAAAAAGTATCGATTTTTGGAGTTCGGGTTTTGATCGTAACAGAAAATTTGAGATCATCCTAACACGGCTTAGGATTGACCATACCCGCTTCACTCATAGCTATATTTTAGAGGGGGCCAGTGCCCCAGTTTGTGTTCACTGTGGTGGTCAGCTATCCGTTGAGCACATGTTGGTCCACTGTCCTAAATTTTAATCGCCTTAGGGCAAAGTACTTACTAACTGGGAAGATTATTCTAGAAATTTTAAATGATGACGTTGAGGTTATATAACTTTATGGGTAATCTGAAAGAATCTGGTTATTTTAATGAGATGATTTTAGTATATTTAATAAAGATTTTAGTCATATTTATTTTATATGCTAAGTATATATTTTGAATATAAAAGTTTAATATATACTTATTCTTTGTTGGTTCGATCTAATATCATTCTTCATTTTTACGTTCATATTTTAAAACTGAATTTTACTAGTATGTCATCATTCACCTATTCATTATCAATCATATCATTAACTTATAGATTTCACCTTCATTACGGCGCTGAATAGTCCTGATGGGTTCCGGCGCTTGGTCTTCAAGACCTAAATTTCATAATCAATCAATCAACAGTGTAGGACCCAAAGTTCATGGAAAACCTATTCCACTCCCCCCTTCCAAGGATTATTAAAGGTGGGAGAAAACACGCAATAGCATTTTTATAACTTGTTATAAAAATTAAAGGTTCAGTCATTAGGCTACCATTCAACTTTTGCAGTAAAACTGTACAATCATTTAACATATACGAAAGATAGCATAAGTTTAGGCATCTTGTGATAATTAAACTCAGCTTATAACTGATTATGGGGCAGTTGGAAAACATCTGGCATTCCATGTGAAATATAATAATAATAATCAGATAAAATAATAATATCTGTTTTATCCTAAATAACTTCTAGAGTTCATCTACCGAAATGTCGTTGTATATATTTTAACAGTAAATGTTTGCCTTTCATAATCGAAACCAGATATGCACACGAATATATATATATACAGTGTATATATAATATTATATATATATATATATATATATATATATATATATATATGTATGTATGTGTGCATGCATGTATTTATGTATATGTATGTATGTATGTATATATATATATATATATATATATATATATATATATATATATATATATATATATATATTCTTCTTTATATATATATTCTTCTTCTTCTTCTTTTAACGTGCTTTTCCCATTTTTTGTATGGGGTAAGCACGATGCCTTCTCTTGAGAGACTTTGATTTGGCTTCAGGGTAGACCGTAGTCTCAATCGGCTGCCCTGCTTGACATCGCTTAGACCCTGCTAGGCATGTACATGTACCGTACCAAATCACCATCTCCGTTTCTCCCATAAGCGAGGAGAGTTGAGCGGTTAGGTCGACAGTTCAAGACGTGTGAGGTGTCTGTTATGTTTTTAGAAGATGTTGGAGTGGCTTTGTTTGTGTGTGTATTAGTCTGTAACACCCATTTGCTTTTAGCAAACCTATCCGTTGATTACGTACATAATCCTGGGGTGTCTACACGGATAGCAAAGTGTCCGCCCCTCTGACTGGTCGGCTGCGGATTTGATCCCATGCCACAGACCTCTATGAAGTCCGAAGCTGCTGGTCTACCGACCTGGCCATCGAGGCTCATATATATATATATTATATATATATATATATATATATATATATATATATATATATATATATATATATATATATATATATATCTATATATATGTACATATATATATATGTATATATATATATATATATATATATATATATATATATATATATATATATATATATATATATATATATATATATATATATATACATAATATGAAATATAAGGAGCCCATACTCCAAAATGTAGAAAATAAATGCTATATTTCAGAGACCAAACTGTCTCTCTCCTCAGGCAAATAGTGAATGAGAAAAAGTTACAGAAAAGCAGTATTTATACCAGAAGGTCCATAGGTCAGCCGTTACGTCACTCCTGTTGAAAATTTCTCTTTAATCTTCTTAATTGCTGGTTGGAGGAAGATTTTATCTATAATATCTGAATCCCCGGCGCCTCTTGAAAGACTCATGGTATTTCTTTTCTTAATCAAGGGTGACTCCACCATCTGACTTTTGAACCAACAATTGCTGCCATAAGTTATAGAAGGCTATTCCCGTTTATTCTGTGATTATGGTTATTTATGTGGTTAAAATTAGCTGAGCTCTGTTGTCCGTACCTAACTGAACGTTTATTTTGTATTAATTTCTGGGGAAGTGATTTGCCTGTAAAGCCGATATAAGATTGGTCCCAATCTATAAACAAAAATTCGGGTGCAGCATGGACAACCCATAAGTCCTGTTTTAGCCAACCTATACGTGGAATATTTTGAAACTGTAATAATAAATACAATAAAACCTAAAGACATGCTTTGGATGAGATATGTATAGCAGATGATATCTTAACATTTTGGGATAATAACTGGGGCAATTTCAATGAATTTCTTTCAAAATTAAATGCATTAGTGCCTAGCATCAAATTTAAAGTTGAATGGGAAACAGGCAACAAAATTCCTTTTCTTGATGTTTTAATAATTAGAGACACGACAGAATACAAATTTAAGTACACAGAAAACCAATTTTCTTTCTGTCATGCATCCATTTTCATAGCTATCATCATAACATCTCTATCAAGATTGGCGTAGCCAGCAATTTATTCATAAGAGCCTTATGAATTTGCTCCCCCGAATTTCCTGGAAAAGGAAATTGAACTAATTCGTAAGCAGCTGTCGTCTTCAAAGTACCCTGACCATATAATTGAGAAGCAACCCACAAAGCAAACGCTATTTTCTGCCGCCCCCGTAAACAAAACCAGAGATATGCCAACAATAAAGTAAAAATCCCACACCTGGACAGGATTAAGACGCTGAGAAAGACGCTTGGAAACTCTAACCCTTTTGCTTTTACCTAACTAAATACCTTAGCCAAATCCCTGATTAACGTCCAACAGAAGCCAGTCCCCAAAGACACAGGAGTTTACAAAATCCCTTGCCTCGATTATGACCAATCTTATATCGGCTTTACAGGCAAATCACTCCTCCAGAGATTGATGCAGCATAAACGTTCAGTTAGGTACGTACAACAGAGTTAAACAAATAAATAACCATAATCACAGAATAAATTGGAATATAGTCATGTTCCAGTTTATAGCAGGACTTATCTGTTCACATGCCAGGTGGTGGAATCAGCCTTGATTAAACAAAGAAATACCATGAATCTTTCAACAGGAGCCTGGGATTCAGATATTGTAGATAAAAGCTTCCTCCAACCAGTGATTAAGAAGATTAAAGAAAAATTGTTAACTGGAGTGACGTAAAGGCTGACCTATGGACCTTCTGGTATAAATATCGCTTTTCTGTAACTTTTTTCTAATTCACCATTTGCCTGAGGAGAGAGAAAGTTTGGTCTCTGAAATATAGCCTTTATTTTCTACATTTTGGTGTTTTTATGGGCTCCTTATATTTGATGGAATTCTGTTTTAACAGAAAATATTTCACAGTCATATATATATATATATATATATATATATATATATATATATATATATATATATATATATGTTTATATATATACAGTATATATATATGTATATATTTATACTGTATATATATATATATATATGTATATATATATGGAAATGAACACATGGAATTCACACACAGACACACACACACACATATATATATATATATATATATACAGTATATATATATATATATATATATATATATATATATATATATATATATATATATGTATATTTATATACGTGTGTGTGTGAATTCCATCATGTTCATTTCCATATATATATGAAGCATATATATATATATATATATATATATATATATATATATATATATATATATATATATATATATATATAGATATATAGCAAGAAGGCACTAAAGCAGACAGCTTGGTACATGGTTTTCCTTTATTCAGGGCGGCCTACGTTTCGAGATCCTTGTCTCATCCTCAAGGCTAAAAATACAAAGTAAAATATACAAATACAGCAAGAAGATTTAGGATATATGTACAAATAAAATATGATAAAGTAAAACATCAGTAAAAAAAGGTAACCTAAAATAAAATTGTTAAAAAAAGGAGAGAAAGAAATAGAAAATTTTAACTAACAGACCTTATTCCTCGAAGTTCAGTTGCTGTATGAAAAACAATAAACATAAAGGTGGGGTGTGGTTTAAGCTATATACAGGGACGTGGACGAGCAATGATTGTTCAAAGAGGGAACAAGCTTTTTGATCGCTAACGATTCAAGAATAGGGAGGTGGTGTTCGTGTTGACTGGTTAGTATAATCTTAAAATCATTATAATTTATTTTACTTTTGCATAGTTTTATGTGGTTTCTAATATTTGATGTTTCGGGATTAGACAACTTGCACCAGTGCGAAAGCTAACGCCAATATGTGCGTCACATCTGACCTTAAGCAGTCGGCGTGTGTTTCCCACGTATGTCTGACAATGGCATTGACAGCAAGTAAATAAATAAACAAAACCGGACTGCATTAGTGCCTTCTTGCTATTTTGCTGAGGAAAAGCCTGGCTTTCATAAATGCATATATATATATATATATATATATATATATATATATATATATATATATATATGCATACGTACATACATACATAATATATGTATATATATACATACATATATATATATATATATATATATATATATATATATATATATATATACTGTATATACCAGACTACATTGCATGGAATTATGTAGTTTAATATTTTCTTTTCAGAAATTCCATATTAAGTTACTTAACACTTATAGATGCTATTTTTCACTTGCGGTAGTATGTGATAAATGAGCCACAGTACAAAAGTGATTATAATCATATATATATATATATATATATATATATATATATATATATATATATATATATTATATATATATATATATATATATATATATATATATATATTGTCATGAAGTGTCCCAAGTACCTGGTTATTACACAACTAATCACAAAATCCAAAAATTTACCTCACTTCAGCCAGATACCTGAACCCTCATAACAATAAAATTACAACTGAACACTCTAAAGGTAACAGTGATCCCTTAAAACTTGCTTATCACTTGAAAAATCAAACTAAGTTTATCAAGTTATGTGTGAGGTATTGAAATATACTAGATAAAAAAGGGCATCACTCCATCAAACAACTATAATTGTTTCCCTGGTCTAGATTCACTTCAGTAAACTGAAGGGGAACAAAACATGTTTATCACTCTGCCTTATGCACACATAAATAACCCTATTCACTGGTGGTCAACAAATGAAACACTGTGCTTAATAATTCTGAATACAAAATTTATTTTTAACTTTAAAATTTATAATTAGAACTCACAATCTGAAAAATTTATCATTACTTGAAAACAACACAAGATTTAATTAATTCTTAAACCAGATTAATTCACAAAACTTTAATCAATCTGAAAAATTTAATTACATGAAAACAGCACAAGAATTAATTAAATCTTGTGCTGATTAATTCACAAAACTTTAATTGATCAAGAAATTATGTTAACTAAGAAAAATTCAAACTATTAAGAATTACTAAAGATTTGAAAAGGAAATCTTAACAAATGTAAATCAAATCAAGTATGCAATGTTAAAGTATAAAAACATGAAAAATGTTAAGCGAATAAATGTTAAATCACCAACACAAAAGTTTGTGTAAAATTATGAAATTGTAAACACAAGAACACACAAGAAAATGCACAAACACAAGAACACACCCAAAAAAATGCAAAAACAAGAACACACAAAAAATGCACAAAAGATTTATCAACAATAATTTCACTAGGGCAAAAATCTCCTTAGTACTCTTATTTTACCATGGTAAAAATAAGTAAAAAACCACTTTACCTTTCACAAGCTTCTGAGAACCTTTGTGAATTTCACTAAAACACACTTTCTATGAGGCATCTATTACACTCCTAATACACTTTTCCCATGATCAGACCTTAGATAGGGCACGATATTACTAGTGACCACAAACACTTATAAAATTTTACTCTCTTCTGAAGGGAGAGAGGGATTAGAGAGAGAGAGACAAAACCTAACCAAACTTTACAGACTCTCTGTCTGGACTGAACAGTCTCCCAGAATTCTACTATGAGAATAAACCTGTGTTGCCAGTTAGGCATATTTGGAAATGGGTCACTTTGAGAATCTTCCCTGGAAATAAAGGGAATAAACAAGGGTTTTTTTCCCCTGGAGAAAGGAAAATAAACAAAGGAATTTTTTCCCTGGAAGAGAAAGGGCTCTTTAGCCCGTCCTTTCATCTGTATAATTGACAGGGGATTTCCTGTCTGAACACTTGTGTAAACAACAAACTTTTAGAGGCAACCACTATTATCTAAACCTGTCATCCCACATCTCTTTTTAATGACACCTTAAGTAGATTAGGAAACAAATCTTCGCTTACCCTCACCCTGGTCAACAAATATTATCTAAACCTTTCACCTCATCTCCCTTTTAGTTGACAACTTAAGTGGTTTGGTAGTACCTTTTGAAACAAAGGGGTTTACCCTGGTTGGGCACCTGACACCTGAATAAACATTGGCCTACCCAGCTGTGCAAACGTGACTCTCACAGAGAAATGTATCTTATCACAGTCAACTAACCCTTTAAAGATCTGAGACCTGATATTTCAACACACAACACATGACAAATATAAGAGAGAATATATCAAAAATTACAGAAAACATATTAAATTAACAGAAAACATACATATTATATAATATATATATATATATATATATATATATATATATATATATATATATATATATATATATATATATATGTATATATATATATATATATATATATATATATATATATATATATATATATATGTATTTATTACTAAAAGGACCTCATTCAAACTGGATAGTGTCTAATAGAGTATTTATTCAGAAAAAGATACAAGCTTTCTTGGACAAACAGTCCACATTACCAAGTAGGCCTATGCGTACAGTGACCAGATGCATAGTCCAGCTGTATTTATATTTGTGTGCTGGGTACTTTTAATCCTATAATCACCTGGCTGCTCCTGTGTGACCCCACCCCTCATGACCTTGGCTTTCTTTGCTCCCCCCTTCTTCCAGGTGTCCATTTTCCATGCATTCTCTTGCATTTTTCCTTCGTTTCTTGCTAATGTGGAGCATACGATTTTTTCTAGATATGCTGTCTTCAAAGTCTCGTTTCGGTGTTCCCTGCCATTGCGTTGTTGGCGCATGTTATGAAGGCGTTCTCTACAACCAGTCTGGCCGTTTTGTTGGTGTTCCTGTACAGAAAACTCACATTTTCTCAGTCTATTTTATGGTCATTTTCCCAACAGTGTTTGGCAACCGCCGACGTCTGACTCTAATGCCTTATGTTCTGCAGATGTTGTTTGCTTCGCTCTTTACATGAATTGCCAGTTTCACCATAGTACCCATCTTCACAGTCTGGACATGCTGCCATATATAGCCCCCTCTAATCTCTTTCCCCTCTACCGACTTTTTGTTTCTAACTATTTTATTCCTAATGGTGTTTTTGTAGCTGCCTATCAATTTGAAATTATCTAGCTTCCTGTTGATGGGTGCAATAGAGTTGTTGTCCGGGACTGTAATTATTTTCTTCCCTACCAAATGTTCCTTTTCTATCCTTTTCCTCTCCCCAAAATAGTTTTTTCTTGCCTTAAAAATTCAGAAGGGGGACTGCAAATCCTATAAGCCCTAATTGCCAACCCTGCCATTACTCCTATTATTTCTTTCCTATGACTAGAGAACCTATGTATGTATGAATTGGTGTGTGTCTTCTTCTTATATACCTTCCCTCTTTACCAGGACATCCAAGAAAGGAATTTCTCCCTCCTTCTCTTCTTCTATTGTGTATTTGATGTGATCATTTAGTTTATTTATGTTTTCTTGGAACTTTTGTAGATCTCCCCTTTCTCCCTTGTAAATAATCAAGATGTCATCCATGTATCTTACCCATTTTACGATATTTAAGTTCCTTTTATTTACTTTGCCCACCTCTTCCTTTTCAGACCATTCCATAAAGATATTAGCTAGGATTGGTGAAAGACTCGAACCCATGGCCACGCCAATTTTTTTGTATATAATGGTTTTCGCCCCACTTGAAAACATTAACGCTGAGGGCCGCTGTTAGCAATTTTATTAAAACGTCTCAGCTACACGAGAAAAGACTCGTTGCCATTTTCGATAAGTCGGGGTGGGTAAAAAAGGGGAACTTTGATTTAGTCAAGAACAATTCCAAGAGACTCCTAAGTAGGGATGAAGTGCTGGTTAGGATATGGTCTTAATTTTTGCATGGGGAACGAAAGTCACGATTTCATTGAAATGTGTAGAAGCTTAAGGGAACTAGATAAGAACAAAAATGAGGATGAAGCAGCTTCTTGTAGGGGGGCTATGTGGGCGGGGATAAGGTTGAACAGATTCGTGTTTCCGGAAAGGTTACGTAAGGCCCTTTGTAGATTAGGAAAATACAGGGTCATAAAGATTTGTAAGGCAAACAAAGGGGGGGACGGTTGTAGTAATGGATGCCATAGACTACGAGAACAAGTTAGAGCAATTGCTAAATGATGAAAACACATACGAGGCTTGCAACAAAAAACCGGACATTAGCGGGGTACAATGCAATTTAAACAAAAAAATAATGAAAGCGCTGACAAAAATCCATGACAAAACTAAGAGAAAAGAATTAGAACATAGAGTAAAATCAGTGGAAAGTCCAGAGATCCCATATACTTACAGTAGTCCTAAGATCCACAAGGAAGGGTGCCCGCTAAGACTGATCGTGGCATCGACGAGATCACCGCAGAGGAGGCTGGAGATATTTCTTTCCAACATAATGGGAATATGGGTAAGTTTAGTATCTGAAGGGCATTTAAAACATAACACGAATCTTATAGATGAATTATCTAAAATTAACGTAAAAGACTGTAAATTTGTAAGTTTGGATGTAACTTCCCTGTTCACCAACGCTCCAGTCAAGACGACGATGGAAGTAATAAAAAAGAATATGGAGGAAGGGGTTTATACATGCGACCTAGATCATGACGTTTTAATAAAACTGCTAACAGCGGCCCTCAGCGTTAATGTTTTCAAGTGGGGCGAAAACCATTATATACAAAAAAATTGGCGTGGCCAGAAAGTCTTTCACCAATCCTAGCTAATATCTTTATGGAATGGTCTGAAAAGGAAGAGGTGGGCAAAGTAAATAAAAGGAACTTAAATATCGTAAAATGGGTAAGATACATGGATGACATCTTGATTATTTACAAGGAGAAAGGGGAGATCTACAAAAGTTCCAAGAAAATATAAATAAACTAAATGATCACATCAAATACACAATAGAAGAAGAGAAGGAGGGAGAAATTCCTTTCTTGGATGTCCTGGTAAAGAGGGAAGGTATATAGGAAGAAGACACACACCAATTCATACAAATAGGTTCTGTTGATGGGTGCAATAGAGTGTTGTCCGGGACTGTAATAAGACAAATGTTTCTATTCAATCCTTTCCCTCTCCCCAAAGTAGTTTTTCTTTGCCATGCACTCCACCAATTAAACTTAGGTTAACCTAATCTCCTAAAACTCTCCCTCAGGTAATCAGCTCTGAAATAAAAATTGGGACTGCAAATTAATGACTGAAATTACTCTATTATTTCTTTCCTAGAAATAATAGAGTAATGACCTCCTTATTTAGGGCTTATAGGATTTGCAGTCCCTGAATTTTTAGACGAAGAGCTGGATTACCTGAGGGAGAGTTTTAGGAGATTAAGTTACCCTAAGTATTGGTGGGAGTGGGCACACATCAAGGCAAAGAAAAACTACTTTGGGGAGAGGGAAAGGATTGAATAGAAACATTTGGTAGGGAAGAAAATTATTACAGTCCCGGACAACACTCTATTGCACCCATCAACAGGAAGCTGGATAATTTCAAATTGATAGGCAGCTACAAAAGCACCATTAGGAATAAAATAGTTAGAAACAAAAAGTCGGTAGAGGGGGAAGAGATTAGAGGGGGGGTTATATATGGCAGCGTGTCCAGACTGTGAAGATGGGTGTACTATGGCGAAACTGGTAAATCATGTAAAGAGCGAAGCAAACAACACTTGCAGAACATAAGGCATTATAATCAGACGTCGGCAGTTACCAAACACTGTTGGGAAAATAACCATAAAATAGACTGAGAAAATGTAAGTTTTCTGTACAGGAACACCAACAAAACGGCCAGACTGGTTGTAGAGAACGCCTTCATGACATGTGCCAACAACACAATGCCAGGGAACACCAGAAACGGCTTTGAAGACAGCATATCTAGAAAAATTGTTTACTCCACATTAGCAAGGAAATGAAGGAAAAACGCAAGAGAATGCACGGAAAACGAAGACCTGGAAGAAGAAGGGGGCAGAGAAAGGCCAAGGTCACAAGGGGTGGGGGTCACACAGGAGCTGCCAGGCGATTATAGGATTAAAAGTACCCAACACACAGATATAAATACAGCTGGACTATGCGTCTGGTCACTGTACGCATACTTGGTAATGTGGACTGTTTGTCCAAGAAAGCTTGTAACTTTTTCTGAATAAATACTCCATTAGATACCATCCAGTTTGAATGAGGTCCTTCTAGTAATTCTACTATTGCACAGAACAATTGTGTATGTGATAAAGTTAATATGTATATATATATATATATATATATATATATATATATATATATATATATATATATATATATGTACATGTATACATATATATATATATATATATATATATATATATATATATATATATATATATATATATGATTGTAATAACTTTTGTACGTGACTCATTCATCACACATTACCACAAGTGAAAAATAACATCTATAAGTGTTAAGTAACTTAATATGGAATTTTTTGAAAAGAAAATATTAAACAACATAATTCCACGCAATGTCGTATGGTTCAGGTATGTTGACGACATAATTTGTCTATGACCATGGAACGTAAATGTACATAATTTTTTTGCCAAGTTAAATCGATTAGTACCATCAATTAAATTCACTATGGAAGTGGAAAATCTTGGGTGCTTACCCTTTTTGGATGTCCTCTTACGAATAAATAGTAACGAGTTTAAATACAGTGTCTACAGGGAACCTACTAATATTTCTTCCTATGTGCATTTCCATTCCGGACAAAGCAATACGGCTAAGAAATGTGTGTTTTCATTTATGTTTTTAAGAGCATTACGTGTATGTAGCCCTGGATATATTGATTAAGAAATAGATATGATTAGGAATATCGGCAAGAAATTGAAGTATCCAGACATTGTCTTAAACAGAGCATTAGAAGCGACAAAAAAGACTATGTATCACAACCAAACAGAACCTGACAACACAAAAAAAAGTGCTTGTATTGCCTTATAATAATGGGTGCTGATGTTCATTAAATTTGATTAAATATTGCGTAATTTTAATGGGTTATGCAGTGCTTGGTTTTAAGTTCGTTTGTATCTTTATTATAGCCTTGAGGATGCGATTATGAAGCGTGAAACGTTGGCAAAATAAATGTACCTGAGTACGACGCCTTTCCTATGCTTCCCCTGGTGATATATATATATATATATATATATATATATATATATATATATATATATATATATATATATATATATATCTTTATAATTTTATGTAGTGACGTCCTTTTTATTAAACAAAATTGTGTCATTGCAACCTTGAAAATGCAATGGATTATCGCGAAAAGCCGTCGGCCACAATAAAAGCTGTTGATTTTCCGTGTGCCTCTCCATCTGCCCTTGGTCTCCGTATATTAGGCTTCTGCCTTCATCATCGTCGTCTATATATATATATATATATATATATATATATATATATATATATATATATATATATATATATACATACATACACACATATATATGTATATGTATATATATATATATATATATATATATATATATATATATATATATATATATATGTATATATATATATAATGTAAATTTGCTTACGGTTAGCCGTTCCTCCCAGCAGGGAGACTTCATGTAATATAGAACCAAAATAACTGTTAAACTTTTCTTCAGATGTTTATTTATTCATATTCCAGATTGAAGGCAAATAATTTCTTCTTATTGGAGCAAAATTATAAATAGGGCAGGGACTGAAGGAGAGAAAATCGTGCCTGCTTTCCGAAGGATTTTACTGAGATCATTTATTACAGTGATAATAAAGAAGCATGCGGTCTCACAACTTGTTGGATTTGCTCAGAGTTCCGTGTCTGGTGTGAACGGCAACAGGTCTGAGTGAGGCCAAGAATCCGAAAGATTGGGGTGAGAGTCTTGTCATAAACTAGCGATAGGCGTAGCAAGGGTGATAGACCACTGCTCTAACTAAAAAGAAATAACAAGACCAAGCCATTTCGGTTTCAGGTAACACGTGATTATTTTCTTTATATCAGTGATACGAAAATGCTGTGAAAATACGGTTTTCTTTGCGGGTGAGATCACACGTATGTAATAGGTACACCGAGTTGAATGCGACAAAGAGAGAGAGAGAGAGAGAGAGAGAGAGAGAGAGAGAGAGAGAGAGAGAGAGAGAGAGAGATTAGAATTTAGCTTGCGTGCATAGACAACTACTTGTGGGGACACACTAGTAAAGTAGGAGAGCTTTGCCACTAGACTTAAATAGTGAAAATTTATAATAGTCGTATTTCTTTACTATTTTCGCTCAATTTGGTTTGAATTTCCTCTGCGGTATGTGTGGCGCAAATCACCACATGATCTTTTTCAATTACAATGTGAACTACGTCTGTAACAAAGTTCAGTGTCGTCCCCATTAAAATAGCAAGGCCCCTTCGCATAAGAACATCATATGGCAGCACGATTTGCTTGCACGAGTATTGTCATGTAACTTCTCAGAATCCAATTTTCTCACGCACTGTTGCCAAATTAATGTTTTTATGTGTGTCTTAAGAATCGGCGTTCATTGCTGGTAGGTGAATGCAGCTTAACGAACTTGTAGGTGTTGCATTTGCTATCAAAAAGCGACGAAGAAGACAAAAAATGAAGAAAAAAATGAAGGCAATATTCAAGTTAGCATTCGGCTATTGGTAATTGCGAGTCAAGATTTTTACTGATATACCCTGTATTATTTTATGTACGCTAACGAATATTTCACGAATGCTTTTTATCATATAATCAAATAACAAGCTTCACAAGAATGGCTTTGTGTTCGTAATAATGGTACACATCTGCCTTTTAGAAAATAATTTCCTCTGATAACAGAATCATGATAATTACGTTAGTCTTGTTTCACAAATACACGATGTGTTTCAGTTTAAGGGGCAAGTGCGTCATCACCTGATGCAGAAAATCTATCAAGATCATTCTAGTTTAACTTCATCTTTTTTTCTACGTTTCACATAACGGAATGCAGTAAATCTACGAACACAATCTTATTTTTCGGTCTTGAAATAATAACTACAAGATATCTTCAATCAGTTTATTTTCTTATGCCTGCGACATTCACTTTTCATGGAAAAGTGATCAGAAATCACTGAAGAACGATCCGGCGTTTGGGTCCCTGGGAATCTCTCCTCTGAGCTGCCTGATGTTCTTCCAGTATTTGGCTGGATCTTCGTCTTCCCAGTGCGTCCTCTCGATGGGTTTGAAGAACCTGAACAGGGATTCGACAGGGATTATTAGTTACATGAACTGAATTAATCCGCATTTTTTCTTACACCTTCAAATATTATGCCACATTATCGAATTCACTTTACCTTCAGAAAACCTTACACAGAGGGAATTATATATATACGCCTCTGCTCCTCTCTTGATACCCGAATAGATAAGTTATTGTTTTTTCTGTATCAGACACGAAAGGCATAGTTCGAATCCTGGCCAGGGCAGATGCACTTATTGTATATTATTCCCTTTTGGGTGTAGTTATTCCGAAGGTAAAGTGAATTCGATATTAAGGAGTATTTTGGGCTTGATATTTGTAAATTATATATAAATTGCCTCCCTCAAAAATTACTTTATAAAAAGCTTTGCATTTTCTTAATAATCAGTTTAAGAACAATGCTAAGTTTCCTACGGTACCAAAGTTCGTTTTTTATGCTAAATTTCCATTTTTACGTGACGACTCCTTTAGGAAAAGATTTATGCAGATTATACTAAATCATTATGGTGCAGTCAGTATTAAACTAATACCTAGGAATCCGTTGACTATTGTTTTTTTTTTTATTTAACTAAAGATCGGTTGAGCCCCTTCTTAACCTCTAGTGTAGTTTATTAATATACTTGGCGAAAGTGTAACTCTGGGACATATGTGGGATTTACGAAGAGGTTACTGAGGGTCAGAATCGATTCCCACCGTGGAATAAGTTTTCGCACGGGAAGTATGCTTTCCAGCCCTGAGCACTCGAATATCAGGAACCACGCAAAAATCTATAAACTTACATCGACAGGGACGATTTTTGTATCATAAGACAAACACAAAGCGCTCACGAACTTCCTATTTTAGAGTCGTTGCGTATTAAGCAGTTAGTTCCACAAATGAACACCCAAACCTCCTCCATCGAGCTTTATCTGAGCTAACATTTTTATTTTTGTCTTTCTTTGTGTCATTCGATCTTCCTTTCTCTTAACTAAAGGCTGGTCGGCGGTCTAAGCTTTTAAATGTATTTTTTATAATTGTAAATTTTTTGTTTTTTTACTTTCTTAAGATTTTTTAGAAACTTAAGATTTTCTTAACTTATTTGACTTATTAACAGACTCCCAGAAGATGTAATAATGTATTAGGAAACGTCGGAATAAAGTAAAGAAAAATGTTGAAATTGGCCTCTTTCCTTGGGACACCTGTGCTTTGATGTCTCCCTTGGTCTTCACCTGCCTGCTGCCTTGGTCGTATACACACACACACACACACACACACACACACACACACACACACATATATATATATATATATATATATATATATATATATATATACATATACTGCATATATATATATACATATATACATATACTGTGTATATATATATATATATATATATATATATATATATATATATATATATATATATATATATATATATATATATATATATATATATATATATATATATATATAATATTATGTGTTTGTGTGTGTGTGTCTTACTAAAAGCGCTAATTTGATGTGTCAGTGTTATGAATATGTGCTCACTTCAAATTACATTGTTTCAGTTATATATTTCAAATTTGAAAGGTAACAGGTCAACCTCCAGACAGAGAAAATGTTTGAAGCCTTAACTTGTCTCTACTGAGCTTACTTTTCTCTAACTTCCTTGATCAGTCTGAGCTCGAGTTCAGTCGGCGCGGAAGTCACAGTATCCAAATTCTTGAGGAAGATGTCGCAGTCATTCGCTCCCATCAGATGCGCTGCGATACCCTCAGTCGCCAGAGAGTGATGGACAGCTACCCTCGCCAGGTCAACTCCATTGCTCTGGAAATGGAAGTTTGTAGAGGAGAGTTCCGTTAATCGCTAGAAAGTAAATTTTGGAATTTGCTTTTTTCCACTCGAACTGCCTCAGGATCATTTGGGGTAAGAAGAATAGAACTTCGTTGATATTAGAGAAAGACGGTTCAGTGTGATAGTTACAACTACTTCTAATACCTAAAAAGGAACGACTAGAGTTTAACAGCCAGAAATACATCGAAAATAGAAGGTTTGCAGTTAAACTCCGCAACTGCATTAGTCATTAACAAATAACGTTTGTAGTTAGAGAATTAGAAATGTGTTATTCATTGAAATGAAACTTGAGCATTTTCTAATTAAAACAGTATGATCATTAAAAAATGAATACTTAGAGTGTGATATTTAAAAGGAACGTTTGGAATGACAGGTGTTTTTATGGGTTCTGATGTTTTACATACAAACGAATGTCAAATTTTCATTCATAAGTTTTTATTAACAATAGATAAATTCATGACTAATCCTTTATTATTGAAATCCTTGTATAAATCATTGTCATAATGGCGGCGTCAGTGAAATTAACTATCGCATTGTCAGAAAATTGGTAATTAGTAAATCGCAGGAGAAAAGTCATACTCTCTCAGAGAAAGATCAGAAGGAGATACAGTTTAGTCAGAAATGGAAATAAAAATACAAACGTTTGTCCAAAGACAATTGTCATTTTTCGCCATTCTCCGTCCCCCATCATAAAATCTCAATTACAGAATCAACGCGCGGTTAGTTACCTTGCAGTGATCGTTGGCCTTTTTAGCGGCTTCCCTTAAATTTTGTGAAGCCGGATGCCAAGGTCTCACTCCCCCGTCGGTCAGCAGTCCCATGGCTACTGCGCATGCGTTGATGACGCCAATTCCTTTGCTCTGTTGGAAGTAAAGATTTATTTTGCTCTTAAAAACGCAATTCACCTAAGTTGCTCACTTTTGCATGACATGCCAGATACTGTCTTCATCACTATAATAGAACAGTACACATTTTTAATTTTTTGCTGTTATATAGCTTTTACAAAATATCATAAACGGCATATTTTACACGTCTTCCGTTGCTATCATATGACTCTTGTATGTTTTACAACTATCAGAAATTCTGTTTTAACCTTCATAAGCGTTTCAACCCCCGAAAGATGATCAATTAATGTTTGGTAGCTTAGTGTATGTGATGACAAATGACGATAAAAAACTCCGCAATGAGTTTTCGGATAATTGCAATCCTGATCGCAGGCATAGGCGAACGCTGAGCGTGGGTCAAACGCCCCTGTCCTGGTGCAAACAGCCAGGGTCACCATGACTCCCTGAAGCCATGAGAGTGGGGCTGTGATACACTTTATATGACCCAAGCTTGGAGGTCTTTGCCTAAACCTTCTTTAGTTTTTTTCAGTTTTTTTAAGCAGCAGTGATAAATAACCCACCCACAAAGTGGGCGTGTAACTAAATAGTTTTTAAGATGTGCAATAATGAGACATTTCACGGGTATTGTGAAATGTCTCATTATTGCACAAACTCCGAAATGAGGTTATGTATAAACAAATATCCGTATCTTAAAAACTATTTAGTTACAAGCCCAATGGGTGGGTTATTTATCAATGCTCTTAAAAACTGAAAAAACTAAAGAAGGTTTAGGCAAAGACCTCCAAATGGTCATATAAAGTGTATCACAGCCTCACTCTCATGGCTTCAGGGAGTCATGGTGACCCTGGCTGTTTGCACCAGGCCGCTAAGGTTTGCTGCAAATTTCAGTAACCACTCTACTTTTCCTACAGGACAGGGGAGTTTGATCTACACTCAGCGTTCGCCTATGTCTGCAATCAGGATTGCCATTGTCCGAAAACTCATTCAATTCGACGGCCCTAAATTGAAGCAAAAATGACAGCTTGCTCACCTGAAAGAAAGGGAGGTATTCCTTGAGGGTGTCGTCGAAGAGCGTATTTCGACTGTAGGACAGGATCATGTCAATCTTCGTGTTTGATTTCTCTACGACTTCTTTCAGGACGTACAACGGGTATCCAGTGATGCCAATGTACCTGTTAAAATCGTAAAATCAAAGGTCAGTGTCTTTAACCTATTTGTTCATGTTTTCAGGCAAGTATGCACACGCGCTCTCATGTTTGTGTGTGTGCCTGTGTGGGTGTGCATAGGTGGAGGTTTGTGGGAAATATTATCAGAAACCTTTAATTTTTCGAATTTTTTACAGTTTGTGGCATTTTATTGTCATTAATTTTCATCAACAGCGCACTTGACACAGACTACGTGTAATTTCATTTTGACGAGTTTTCCCTCATAGCAAGTACTGAAGATCGTCAAAGTAAAGAGAACATTCTAATTATTTTAGGACATTTTCTCTGAAATCCTGTACCCAAACATCCCCATGAAATCGCGTCCTTCGACATAGTAATCATGACATTGCAATGTTTAAGATATGATAATTGGTGTTGCAGCTTTTCTCTCTCTCTCTCTCTCTCTCTCTCTCTCTCTCTCTCTCTCTCTCTGCTTTAGAATGGTCTTTACTGATGTTTCCATATTGGCAAAGAACATTTATTCCTCTTACAAGTCAGGAATTTTATCAGTCATATTGTTTATGAATGTGTTGCACAGGAAGTTTTTTGAAGGCGCACAGCAAATCTAAAGACTGTGCATGACTCCACTGTAATTAATATAAACAATCTATCCCCTTGATAAATAAAAGAGAAAACCATCCAAAACAATGTTTATTGATTAGGTCCATGGACACTGGAATATATTGAAGCTAAGAGCAATGCATCTAAAAACTTTGTACAGGAGTTATATATTAACTGCAGTCTCTCCGTAAGCGACAAAAAGTAAAATGCGCCTCTTGTCAGTGGGATGCAAAACGTGAGAGTGAACGATCAGCCATCACGAGTTGTCGTACAGATGAAAATCGTATAGTGGAGAAGTAGTCGGTCCATCTTTGACAATTGTGAACGTTCCTTGCGTGATTTTAAAAATTATCGGCCTTAGTACTGCTACTGCTACGACTGCTAACACTACTACTATTAGGAACTGAAGCCCATGTATGAAAAAAGGAAAGCTGTGAGAAGAAGAAGAAAAATTGAGTGGAAAGATAAAGAACTTACTGTAAGACGTGTCATGCGTTTTTGTTTCCAAACGTATTGGCAGGGTTACGTCACCCCTAATGAGCACTTGATCACAGCATTCCCTGATGGAAGGGAGAGGACTGGTGGCCCTCAGCTATTTAGGTTGTGGAGGCCTCTCACCGACGATGGAGTATGTGCAAAGGCAGAATGCCCAGTTTATTCTGTTGCCCAAATGCAAATTCCTCAATTAAGATTGGTTATGTACTGTATAAGATTTATCAGATTAACTTAGTTCTCCAATTCATACAATCAATCACTCCTTGTATAAGGACAGTCGCAAGCTTTTTGGGTGCAGTGTAGTTTTTAACATGAATAAACTCCGCTAAAGTTGAAAAGAACAGTGGCCTTTATTTGCATTTCTTCCAAGGATAAAAAGGACAACAAGCAGACTGCGACAAACCAGACAAGGAACTCGATAGATGATAGTTAAAAAAAAAAAAGTCGTTACCATGCTGTATAGATTTTATCATATAAAAAACCCATGACTCAGGTGTGTTTGATCTGGTGAAATGTTTCCAGTTCACTTTTAGCCAGAGACTATTAAAATTTTCAGTATCTTTTGCGAGTAGCTGTAGGTAAAGCAACTGGTCCCATGATCTTTAAAAAGCAGTCGAATTAGGATTACCGTGAACTAACTAAAATACGCGGTATTGAGACTGTCTTTGCAATAGCATGTAGTATTTTTTCAGAGAATAGCTTAAATTTTTAATTCTGTAACATTAGTACGTACTTCCAAAAGCCAACCAAGATAATAATACATCGGCAATACGTAAAGTTAAACAAACTTACTAATATGCAATAAAATGATCAAGACCGAGGCAAGACCTAACCAAATTATGGAGACGCACTGGAAAATTTCAATTAAATTTTTTAGGAAAGCAAAATGCAGTCAAACAACAAATGCGTGCACATAGGGAAACTGCAACAGAATATCCGAAACACAAGCAGAATGAGCCCCAAGTGCCACAACCGCGTGACCGACGAAAGCATATATACATGCAAAGAATAAGTAAGTTACCAACCTTGCCTTCCCTTGCTTCACAATCTTCTCAAGAGCTGGCAGAGTTTCATTAACAATGATATCCGTGTTCTCGGCAAATTCTAAGTCATGAACCTGCCAAGAGATGGGGTTGGTGCGCCAACATGGTGGGGAGGAGGAGGAGGATCAATAATTCATGCTTATTAAGTCCTTGATTATGTGTTACATTATTAGGGTGAGAAGTTACAGTCTTGAATGCGGGCATGTTCAATATTTATGGTACTGTATATTTTAGGTGGTTGCTAAAAATAGCTTACTTTATGATTCCATTTATGAAAATTGAATTGAGACCCTTTCTTAAAATAGCAGTGTTTTACGGTTTTTACGCGAATATAATTCCAAGTGATTGTAAGAGGGAAAATATGCAAAATATGCATGTTGGTAAATGTGGAAAGCACCTGATTTTTTTCTTCTTTTGGCCACTGGACCATTTATTATAGGTAAAAAGATAATTTAGATATGTACTAATTCAATAAATAGCAGACTAAAGGAAAGTGGTATGCAGTAGATCGATAGAAGGGTTAAATATTTGATGCTGACATCTCAATACAATGTTTTCCGCGTTTTTCCCCATAGATTTTCCATTTAATTTGAAATCCTTTAGTTTGTTCTAATTATAACGAACCTGGATGACATCGACGTAGTCTAAGCCAAGAAGCTTCAGGCTCTTGTCAACGCCCTCCAACGTCTTTTTGGCCGAGAAGTCAAACATCTTCAGGACGTCTGGCTCGTAACGACCGACCTTCGTGCCTATGTAGTAAGCCTGGCGAGGTAGTCCCTTCAGCGCCTGGAGGGAGGGAGAACCAAGGTGGAAGAAGAGTAAGGTGAGTTCGTGAGAGAACGAGTTTTGCGTTTTCCCGCGCAGTGACGCCACTTGGAACCCAGCTGAGTAAGTGGCAAGAGGTTCATTGACTCATACTGTTTTGGAGGGAATTCGTCGATCTTTAACATTTCAATCAGCTGATAAGATACAACAAAGATGGTGGTATGTGCTGTGTTTGGTTGCGATAATCATGATCGCCATCGCCAAGAAAAAGGCATTTCATTTTGCAAAACTTGGGTTAATCTGTGCAAAAGGAATGATGATTTCAACGTGAAGAATGCAAGAATAGGCTATGCTCCATTCATTTTGTCCCTGGTAATACTGGAGAAAGCCATAGACATATACTTTTAGATTATCATCCTAAAAATGCACACAAATTGAAAGATACTGCTGTGCCTACTCAACAAAGGATATAACTCCAGGTAAATATTGTTTATTTGCTATATCAATAGAAGAGTATTTTAGTTGGCTTAGCCAATTTTGGAATTGAAATTATGTAAGACAGAGAGAGAGAGAGAGAGAGAGAGAGAGAGAGAGAGAGAGAGAGAGAGAGAGAGAGAGAGAGAGATAGCCAGTTCAATATTTCTCATATGAAAATGGTTTGGTTTATTATCAGCTGACTTTGAATACAAATATTTTGATTAATCTATTTATAAGGCATATTTATAAAGCTTACAATTCAGATCTTTGTATGCCTTCTTTTTGTATAATTATTTCATTTTATAAGCCTATATCTATGCAACACTTTTGCCTGATAATTGATATAATTTTCATGAAAGTGATTTTGCTTAAGCCTATTATCAACTCTCTCTTATTGTTTGTTAACTCTTTGTTGCTATTAGGCCCATTGCTATAAACTAAAATACCTAGGCTTACAGCATATAGGCGCATAGGTCTAACCTAGATTTTTTTATGGGACAAGGAAAATTTATGACAAGATTCTCTCTCTTTTCTCTGTATTTTTGTCACTTCGTGGGTTAATAGTACATTACTTAAGCTAGATTCCTCCTCCTGAAGAACTCGCTTAAAAGGCCTCCCTGAACTTGGCTGCTAAAGCTTTTTTTTTTTTTTTTTTTTGGTAGACAATTATAGGAGTCCTTTTAGGGGAGCCCTTCAGGCAGATATACTAGCTAAAGTGAATTAACTATAGTAAGTAGGCCTAATATTATGGCCAAAACCCTTCATGATTTTCAGTAGGCATATATAAAATTATATATCGATATAGGCCTAGGTTTTTATTAGGTTAAGTAAAACTCACGGCAGAATTCTCTCTCTCTCTCTTCTTATTCTTACTCAAGTAATATATTATTTTATCTTGGTCGTATTTCATTTACAGTAGGCTATACGACAATATATTTTCTTCTGTAAAGGGAAATATCATTTTATCACATTATAACTACTTAATGATGAACTAATTAAACTATAAAACAACGCAATAGTGCCCTATGGCTAGAAATGCATTGCAGTAATATTTGACCGTGAGTAGTTCTGGGTTCCGTTTGACGTCACTGACTCGTCTCGAGCTGCGCGTGATTCCACCTGTTCTTCTTCCACCTTGGGGAGAACATTGTCAATGAACCAGTCGGTAGCGTGGTTGACTGCGACACTAAAAGAAGGTAGTTCGAGTTTCACTCAAAAATGACTAGTAATAAAGTTCTTTATTAAAGATTGGATGTCATTTTTCGGTGTAAGTAAAGACTTCTGAAACGAGTGAGTCAAGTGTCATTCTTTAGAGTGTGAAATTAATATGGTTGATTATGCCCCAGACGTAAATGACATAAATGGACAGGAATGCAGAATGACGGATTGTTCTGATGGAAATATGACTGACAGAAATGAATAAAAGTGAGAGTGGTACCCTGTGGACATATTTCCAAGGGAGAGAGATAGTTGGCATTTTCGTACATTCGAATGTCCGAAAGCTGTGACGAGACATCTTAGCCCGCGCTAAGAGATAAATGTACCTTCAATGAACGGACATAAAAGGCAAGATAACGAGAATTATATAAAAAATAGGCACTGAAAGGAAGTGGCATTCAGTATCATTAAAATCATGAGTGGTAGACGCATAAACGTGAACAAGTAAGATAACAAACACGCAAAGAATTGGCTGTTAAAGTGGTTAACAAATGAATGATGGTATACAAAATAAGCCTTTTAAAAGTGGCATTTTGCAAGCAGATATCCAAGAGAAGTGGGTTGTTGCCACGAAAGAGATAACAACGAACTGCTGTTATTTTTAGGATAAGTGTGACCTTGGACATATTATCATACGTGATCCGTGTGTGTGATGTAGTATTCTTTTAAATCATGCCAAGTAAGCCCTGTCGTAGAGTAGATTGATTCGAAAGTGTTCTTTGCTCTCTCTCTCTCTCTCTCTCTCTCTCTCTCTCTCTCTCTCTCTCTCTCTCTCTCTCTCTCTCTCAGTGTTATGAATATTTATAAGTAGATTTCCTTCATCATCTGTTTTTCTCTGCTATTGGCCTTTATTTCTTCCGTCATAGGTACTTATCTTTTGCTTATCAGCGATTTACAGTTTTCTTGAACAGTTGGCTTTTGTTTTATAATTTTTTCAAACATGCCATTAATTTCGTTTTGAGTACCTTCGGGTTTTCTCCTCATTTTCATTCCCTGACAAATCAGATATTGTGGGTGGCTTGTTGTGAAATGTCACTTTTCCAAGTGTCTTTTTCTCATCTTTATTCCGTTAATATATATTCATCCATGTACCTGCAAATGAAGTGATACAAGATACTTTGTAACTTTTTTACTTTTATTTTTTGTGTTGTCAATATATTTTAATGTATTTCTGTTTAAAAATAGCCTTTTCCTTCAATAAAATGTTATACAGTGAGTCAATGGCCTTTTGCTTTTTCGGTTTGAATGTAGTATGTACGTCTTATGAATGATAATTAAACTTCGGCAAGCTCTCTCTCTCTCTATCTCCCTATGAGCATTGCAACCAGAGCATTGGTAACAGGACCTGGAGATCGAAGAGCTAAAAGTGGAGAAATTAGCGTAAATTGAAATGGTGTGCACTTTCACAGCCCCACTGCCTTTCTTCTCCTCCGAAAGAGAAAAGTTACATCTTGGTCACAATGGCTGAGAAGAGCCTTTTTATTTGGAGTTGGCATTATTTTATGTTCTAACGTTTCATCTTGCGCAACTTGCTCTTGCTTTGATTTTCTTTGACCACTCTGAACTCATTTCCTTGTAGAGGCTGTATTTCCCTTCTGATGATTTATTCTGGCTTGGACTACATAGTATTTGACTGGCCGCCACATTTGCCGTAGGATTGAAAGAAAAATATTCGGAAACATAGGTTATGTTAAGTCGTCTTATTCTTCCCCCCCATCTTTTCTTCCTTCCCTCTGACCTGGGCTAGATAAGGGTGTTGCATGTACGTTCCATTGGCCTCTATACATGGGCTGAACAATGGTGGAGCAAGAGGTAGCGTACTTAGCACTTACCTTTTGGCAAGAGAAACCGATAAATTATGAAAATCATAAGATAATGGACTATTACTGATAGATTACAGTTGGCAATCCACGAAAAATTTTCCAGTACATGTCATGTAGTTAAATCTAATGACAGTCTCAAATATGCTTTTTATATTTTTGTGTGGGGGAATTAAATTTTTGCCCAACCTCCCTCCATTTGACTGACATCCCGGCTATGTCACCCGCCTCTATGCCAGAGAAAATATATACGATTAAATTTACTTAATTATATAATGATTTGATTTCCATACCTTGCCCAGGACCTCTTCACTGCGACCGTTGCCATACCAGGGCGAAGTGTCAATGTAATTGACTCCTGACTTCAAAGCCGTGCGAACAGTCTTGATGCATTCGTCTTCTGCGGTTTCGCCGTATACCCCTCCCAGGGGACCGCCTCCGAGGGCCAACTTTGAGAGGAACATGTCTGAAGCGCACAATAAATTGTGACATTTTAAGGAAAAGAGTGTTTCCTGCTCGAGTGGGCGGAAGGTGACAGAAATTGTGATCGAATACTTCCCATTGAATTTAAAAGCGTGTTAGCATGTTATGTCCACATGATTATGCAAGTTTATTTACTGTTCATGAAGTATATGCTAAGGATTAACTACCGATGTGCATTTTAATGATGGCTATAAGTAATTGAAAATCTTTCATAGTACTGATTAAACAAAATAATATGAGGTATGCTCAAATAACCATTTATAGCTGAACTAGATATTGAAGACAATAACGAAGAAAAATGCCCATGCCAGTATATGTAGAAAGACAAAAAATCATGATAGCGCAAGGAATTTGTCGTTACCTGTGTTGCCAAGCTGAGTGTAGGTCATTTTCTTGACCTGTGTTGAGTCATGGAATCCTTCTACGTAGGTTTTCTGATCCATCTGAAAATAAACGACTTTGAGAAGCGTTGATTACACACCCCACATACGATACACACACAAACACATACACACACACACACACACACACACACACATATATATATATATATATATATATATATATATATATATATATATATATATATATATATATATATATATATATATATATATATGCATCGTATTTTCATTTTGCAGATTTTACGACGTTAATATGTTGTCATGTTATACCAGCCACATATTCGTATGAGTGCACCAAAAGTACGTTATATTAACATCGTTTAAAAAACGTCATTTTCCCCGTGTTTGAAAACGTTTCTAAACTAGTGTACATATTCCTTCATAAATCTATTTAAGATGGTAGTGTTTAGGGTTGCTTGTTTACGGACACCAGCTATACTGCTATGGTAAAGGTGTTAGCTGTTTCTAAATTTAGTGCAAGATAGTCAACATAAAAATTTGTCACTTTCAAACCTTTTACTCTTCTGCCTAATTTGTAATGGTGTACAATGAATGAATTGTATTTTCTTCCTGATCATCATGAATGCGCAGACACTACGATATGAATAAATGCCGTCAGATCCGAAAGGCGACACACGCTCTCAAACACTCGGGCGGGTCTCTTAACTATTATAGCCTCCTCCGGTCATTGTCTTCGTTCGCTCTTCAGCATTTTTTGAGATGTTCCCAGCATACCGGCACTCAGACGGGACTGTCTCAGCATATTTATTACACTGAGAGTTTGTGTTCAGTGTCACATCTCGTCGGTTGTTACGCTTTTAATCTGCACAACACTGAGAAATAGCACGTATACGAAGAGCCTTATTATGTGCACTGCTGGGTCTCCTGTTGGTGGGACCTTCCCACGCTTTGGGCTTTCGTGTTTTGTTTCTCTTTCGTCGAAAATGACAAAGATGGAAATATTTTTGATTTGTCAACATTACCTCTTAAAATTATTTTTGTTCTTAGCATAAATGCAGCATCTTTAAGCTGGATCACATGCTGTAGATTTTGCGGCTTAAAGTTTAATATAACACTTAGCTGACAATTGTATGCATATTATAGAATGAGGAATGTGCGTTTAGTGGAACTTTTGTTTTATATGTATATTACATTGTCTGATTTTTGTTACACGTTTCAATGTTCCACTCGATGAATATTAGCGCAAATTTGTACACCAGTTACATGCTAAACAGGCTAAAAAAGAACATATATAGACGCATTGTATATATATATACAGTATATATATAAATATATATATATATGTGTGTGTGTGTGTGTATATATTTATATATATGTGTGTGTGTGTATGCGCGAATATACACACATCTACTTTTACCTTGAAGGGAAAGTTGATGCGTATCGTATGCCAGCGTAGCCGACCCGCTAGAAAAGACGCTGTGAACTATGTGGCAGCCTGCGGGAGACTGGACTGCTGACCCAACCCGTTTGAAATGTTCGGAATGCCGTTTTCCTCTGAAGGACGAGGTGTAATTGATGATAACTGGTCGAGTCACTTCATTTGAATAATTTTCTTCATTTGCTTACGCTGTTGCTTACCAAGTATGCCCTCGTTTGATGTACAGCGAGTGACTGTATGTTTGGGCACCCAGGAGTGAGTCATTGCAGTCACGCTTAGCAACTACAGTATGTTCTTCTCAGGGAAGTGTCAGACCAACAAGTTTGCCATTTTTGGCCAAATTTTATGCCAACTTAACGATATCGTACTTGTTGCAATATTATTCTGCTTGTCTGATGAACGACCATACGTACTTTCAGTTTTGAAACGGTATCCAAAAATATTTGCGAATAGGTTTAAAGTTAGGCGGAGAGGCACTTGAAAATGACTGAAGATCTTTGTGACATCTGCAGAATGACAATTTTGTTCTCAAGTAGGCCGCTGCCTTCGCTCTCTGTGACGTGTGTTGTTTATAAGAGCACTTGACTGAATCAAATATAACTTGTTTTATCTCCTTATCCGTAGCGTCTAGATGTTTTTCTTTCATTGTTTAAGCATGAGTTAAATTAAAGCAGACGCATCGGCTCCATGCGAAAGTATATATTCACGGAATGTGCTTTTGCATGAGAATCACGTGGAAATAACTGGCACTGATGATTGTATTCCTTAAAACAAGAAAAAGCTTGCCTTCACTGAACTTGGTAGATTTTAATATATACATATTACCTCGACCTCGATGTGGCGGTCACTCCCGTTGGAATTCCTTTCTCTAAGGCGTGGTGACGTAACCCCTGATATTGTGATTATTTCTTTCGTGTTTTCATTACACAAGTCACTGCTTTCTGCTGAGCTGTAATTTCTCCTCATTTCTGTGACATACTGTACAAATTCTCTTCTACTTGTAAATTATTTATGCGCTGACATTTTGAAATACATTTTGCGCGTTTCTTTTCTAAAATTCGTTGTAAAAAATAAAATTTTTATCAGATAAAACTGGAGTGGTTGCATTTTACCTTACCCCGTATGTGTTCACACTTTATGTTTTATATACAGTATATATATATATATATATATATATATATATATATATATATATATATATATATATATATATATATATATATATACATATATATATATATATGTGTGTGTGTATATATATGCACATATATGAATGAATTTTATCACATCACCGTGATTCATATACAAGCATTAAGCTGCAAATGTTCTTTAATGTCCAATTCACTCTACCTCTGAAATAATATATTTTCATATATGTTACCCGAAGGGAAATTTTTAGTTGATAATAAGTTCGTCGTCTCGTGTGCTCGAACCAAGGAAGACAAGAACTTAGGAATACAGTGACGCCTGGATGGTAAATTCCCCTTCGGGTTACATAAGAAAATATATTATTTCCGAGGTAGAGCGAATTGAATATTAATGGACGTTTGTAGCTTAATTCTTATATGTAAATATATATCTGTATATATGTGTGCGTGTGTGTGTCTATTTGTGTGTGTATTTGCAATGACCACAGTGACCCCTTCCCTTGTCATTTCCCTCATACTTATTAAATATGCCCATCACGACGAGCCCATAACCCAGGTGAAGAAACAAAGAAACCCCAGCCCAAGAAGTAGGATTCGAACCCACCGACGATATGTCAGGGTGAGGTTACTTTTAACCAAGTGGCCACGAAGAAAGATGTGCCTCTTTCTGTTCATAATTACGTATCTGTAGAATCGAATTCAGTTACATTTTGCCAGAGATCGTAGCATAGTGTTCAAGTGTTTATTGGTTTTTAGACTTTATTATATAGAATCTGTTGGTGATTTTTTAACAAGATATAGAACTATTTATAGCAACCACAAAGACCTCTTAACTTCTCGATTTCCTCTCAGTTTTATCAATACGGTTGTCACTACGAACCTTCATAATATAAACGCTTAAAAACTACGCTACGATGGTGAGAATGGATCTAATTCAAATTCTAGCAAAATGCAACTGAAATCGACAGACAGACAGTTTCTTTTTTTTTCGGGCCGACTGGTTAAGGATAATCTCACAGCGAAATATCGTGGGTTGATCCTAGTCCCACTATTGGAGCCAGTGTTTCTTCACCTGTGTTCAGATCTTGTCATTTTTTGTTGTATGCAAAAAGTGTAAAATAACTGAAAAGTTAAGAGGTCACTGTGGGCATTACAAATATATATATATTGGAAAGTTACTAATATATATAATATACTGTACATATTATATATACAGTATATTCACAAATATAAGTATGTGTATACCTGAATCACGAAAATATGGAACGTAATGAATATATACAAATAAAGGCAATGCCACGAAGGAAAGAGAAACGACGGAGTGGCGCTAGGCCTTACTTAGCAGACTGATAGAGACATCAAAATAAGTTTACAAAGAAAGCTCGTATAAATGACAGATGGGGATTATAAAGGAAAATATGTACCTGGAATCCAACACAGCTGAAGAATTAGTAGACCTGCCAAAACAAGAGGTATATATTCAAGAGGTTTTAAAAAGATTAGTCCCAGCCGCTCGAAAACAGGGACAAGTCAATAAAAAGATTTTACAGGGAAAGGTACTGACCTCCAAAAAATTACCGTGGAAAGAGTAAGCTGATTGCATATATGTTATAAAAGTACAACTCAATATTTCTCCTTATGGTAAGTAAAGGACAGTAAGTCGAAAGGCCTAGCACCACTCCTCCATTTCTCCTTCCTCCATGGCATTGCCTTTTATATATATATATATATATATATATATATATATATATATATATATATATATATATATATATATATATATATATATATATGTGTGTGTGTGTGTGTGTGTGTGTAAAGCAACTTTTTGTATTTTTTATCCCAAATATCGAAATGAAGAATTCCTATCTATCTGTCATCCTCTGACGTTCGTGATGTGGATTATAACAATTTAATGAGAGACCTTCGGCGCTGTGCGAGCACATAAGAAGTTACTGAAATGAAACATGATGACACATCCCGGACACTTCGTGGACATAGTTGCAACGTCTGCGAAAGTTCATAGATCATCCACTTCTTTTTTTTGTCATTTTGATTTTTGAAAGCTAGACGTATGTGCATTTACAGAAATTTTAGAAAACCTCCGTCCTTGACCTTGTGGGTATTTCAGGAAAAATGAATCCCGGACACAAAAGTCAACCAACTTGATCAGTCCATTGTGCCACTCACTTCGTGTATATAGAGCTCCTCCTTTACTTTGTGTTTCCATAGTATTTTAACGTTCATCATAATAAAAGGCAGGGATGTCATTGCTTGTAAATAGAAGGCCAGCTCTCCTGGTATAATTTGAGAACATATAATCCTGCTTTCATTATTGAAAAATCTCTTCATCTTTGAAAAGCTTCTGATGCAATGGTTCGTTGATTTATTCCTGTTCGCTTTTGTTTGTTTGTGTGCAGGCTCCTGCACGTTTGATACGCAAGACCGATTCAGTGCTTAAATTTGTTATCCAGATGAAAATGCATTTTCAACTAACTTCGTGTGATTTCAGTGGAAGTACAGTTGGTCTTTACGGAAAAAATATTTTTTGCTAAAGTGTGTGTGCTTGTGAAGAGAGAGAGAGAGAGAGAGAGAGAGAGAGAGAGAGAGAGAGAGAGAGAGAGAGAGAGAGAGAGAGCTGATGCGTTAGGCTAAGAGGAGGGTAAACACTTAACGTTGTGGAACACGGAACGGCATTCACAAGTTGGTTCACTAATTTTGTAGGCCATTATACCTAAAACAAGCTCAGCGTATTATGTTGAGACTATACACATGGACAAAATTGCACGTGTACACTAACACACACATATATATATACATGTATATACATATATATTTATATATATACATACATATAGGGCTATACATATATATATATATATATATATATATATATATATATATATATATATATATATATATATATATATATATATATATATATATATATATATATATATATATATATATATATATATATATATATATATATATGCTGGTCTGCTAGTTATATGTTAGTAATGGACAAACGTAGGAGAAAATTGCTGAGTAATGGTGAGAAGGCAAGTGTGTGAAGGTGTATCAGGTCGTTATT
Source organism: Macrobrachium rosenbergii (assembly GCF_040412425.1). Lineage (NCBI taxonomy): Eukaryota > Metazoa > Arthropoda > Malacostraca > Decapoda > Palaemonidae > Macrobrachium > Macrobrachium rosenbergii. Next base: position 56,211,184 of record NC_089756.1, read on the forward strand.
TGGTTGAAGAGAAAGCCAAGAGAAGAAGGAGGAAAGTAAGGTTGTAAACGTAATTAAAATAAGTGAGTCTGATGAGAAAAAAGTAAGATGTGTATAAAGTAAAAATAATGAAATATTAGGTGGGATAAAAAACTTGGAAGTGGAAAAGCAGGTGAAGAGTATGGAAAAACTCCACGATGGAGTCATAGGATCAGCGGAGAATGTTTAGGGGGTACAGAAAGGTGGTGGGGTTTGTCAATAGGGGTCTTTCGGTGACGGAGAAGAGATATTTAAATCATAATTGCATGACAGATGAGAAGACCCTATGCAGGTAAACAGGATAATCGATAGGCAGTCATGATGGGGAGTAATAAAGAAAATGTACAGAGAAGATGAGCATGCCTTAGTGAGAATCTGAAGCTGTTTTAATTGAAAGCAAAATTCCAAGAGAAAGCTTATGAATAAATGGATTCCAGAGTAAAAGATGCAAATACATAGATGTTTGCAGTAAATACAATCCTTGGTCGGTTGAGTGAATTTGTATAGGATTTGTTTATCGAGAATGGTAGAAGAGAGACATAGTTGAATGCTGAAAGAGTGGAAAATGATAGTGTATGACTGAAAGTACTTGCAGAAATGACTGTTTATGACATACAGAGGGCAGTTAAGGAGACTGGATTACAAGGGGATACTGAAGTGTGGCAGTGATCGTGTGGCTGAGGCTTGCAAGGCTTATCAAGTATGTCCAGATAAGGGAACTGTACAGAGTGTATGTATAAAAGGAGCAGTAGTTATTCCACGATAAAGATAAAGGTGAATGAGGTGATTATGAATTGTCAAGATATGACATATCTTAGAATACCAGAAACGATGTGTATGGTCGAATTATGCGCTCTTTCCACCACCCTGTCGTCCCACAGTATTTCCGTACGACCAGATTTCTTCTCTCCGATTTTCCTCGGTTAACTTTAACTCGGCTTGCTGTAGGCAATGTTTGACTTTCACCATTCAGCATCAACTTTTCTTTTCCATGTTGAGAGTTTTGTAATCGTTGCTATAAAAGATTTTAATAACATGAAAAAAACTCCCGATGCACCTGAAACGAAATGAGTGCAGTATTCAAAAATGTTAGGAGAAGGACTTGTTATTCTCAACAATAGGCATTGTTAGCCATATCGTTCGTTTGTACTGTAGGCGCGTTCCCTTATCTACTGTACGCCATCATCATTACCATCATCCCAGTTGTTATCACCCTCGGTCTAGCACTTATAAGCTTATCTTGACCGTTGTTCCAGGTGACAGGATATATATATATATATATATATATATATATATATATATATATATATATATATATATATATGAATATATACATATATATGTGTGTGTATATGTGTGTATGTGAGTCTTTCAGCTATAAGATATTTCTTATCTTGTAATAAAAGCCTCAATAAAACAGAAGAATCATTACTGTGTAACTCCTATATCAGAAGTTATGCCTATATATATATATATATATATATATATATATATATATATATATATATATATATATATATATATATATATATATATATATATATATATATATATATATATATATATATATATATATATATATATATATATAATTATATATTTGGACATGGTTACACTAACTCCACGCCATTTCCTTGACATCTTACTGCCGCTGGTATCCCATACATTTCTAGGTCAAGTGATGGTAGTGGTGTGAATAACAAATATTACAAATGCATATATATATATATATATATATATATATATATATATATATATATATATATATTTATATATATATATATATATATATATACATATATATATATATATATATATATATATATATATATATATATATATATATATATATATACATATAGACAGATATACAGTGTGTGTGTGTGTATATATATATATATATATATATATATATATATATATATATATATATATATATATATATATATATATATATACATATATATATATATATATATATATATATATATATATATATATATATATATATATATATATATATATATATATATATATATTACTAAAAGGACCTCATTCAAACTGGATGGTATCTAATGGAGTTTTTATTCAAAGCAAGGAAAAACTATTTTGGGGAGAGGGAAAGGATAGAAAAGGAACATTTGGTAGGGAAGAAAATAATTACAGTCCCGGACAACAACTCTATTGCACCCATCAACAGGAAGCTAGATAATTTCAAATTGATAGGCAGCTACAAAAACACCATTAGGAATAAAATAGTTAGAAACAAAAAGTCGGTAGAGGGGGAAGAGATTAGAGGGGGTTTATATGGCAGCGTGTCTAGACTATGAAGAAGGGTACTATGGCGAAACTGGCAAATCATGTAAAGAGCGAAGCAAACATCTGCAGAACATAAGGCATTATAATCAGACGTCGGCAGTTGCCAAACACTGTTGGGAAAATGATCACAGAATAGACTGGGAAAATATGAGTTTTCTGTACAGGAACACCAACAAAACATCTAGACTGGTTGTAGAGAACGCCTTCATAACTTGCGCCAACAACACGATGGCAGGGAACACCGGAAACGGCTTTGAAGACAGCATATCTAGAAAAATCGTATACTCCACAGTAGCAAGGAAACGAAGAAAAACGTAAGAGAACGCACGGAAAACGGTCACCTAGGAGGAAGGATCAGAGAAAGACCAAGGTCAAAGGGGGTGGAGGTCACACAGGAAGAGCTAGGCGATTATAGGATTAATAAAAGTACCCAGCACACAGATATAAATACAGCCGGACTACGCGTCTGCTCATTGTACGGATACTTGATAATGTGGACTGTTTGTCCAAAAAAAGCTTGTAAATTTTTTAATAAAAACTCCATTAGATACCATCCAGTTTGAATGAGGTCCTTTTAGTAATTCTGCTAATGCACAGAACAATTGTGTATGTGATAAAGTTAATATATATATATATATATATATATATATATATATATATATATATATATATATATATATATATATATATATATATATATATATAGCCTCGATAGCTAGGTCGGTAGAGCAGCTGCCTCGGACTTTATAGAGGTCTGTGGCGCGGGTTCAAATCCGCAGCCGACTGGTCAGAGAGGCAGACACTTTGCTATCCGTGTAGACACCCCAGGATTATGTATGTAATCAACGTATAGGTTTGCTGAAAGCAAATGGGTGTTACAGACTAATACACACACAAACAAAGCCACTCCAACATCTAAAAACATAACAGACACCTCACATGTCTCGAACTGTCCACCTAACCGCTCACTTCTCCTCGCTGCTGGGAGAAAGGGAGCTGGGGATTTGGTATGATTCATGTACACATGCGCTACCGGGGTCTAAGCGATGTCAGGCAGGGCAGCCGATCGAGTCTACGGCCTACCCCAATGCCAAATCAAAGTCCTTCAAAAGAAGGCATCGTGCTTACCCCATATAAAAATGGGAAAAAGCATGTTAAAAGAAGAAGAAGAAAGTATATATATATATATATATATATATATATATATATATATATATATATATATATATATATATATATATTCCTTGTTCTTCTTTTTAGAGGAATGTATTGCTGTAAGATATCTAGCCCAGTACCCTACTTCACCTGAGTACCGACTCACCAAAGTTCAGTAACTACCAATAAATAATTTACTGCTCGAGTCAGCGAAGGCACAGTAGGTTCTAATGGACGGTCTATGAGATCGGTCTAATTCCGAGGGGATTATTAAACCTAGTCCTACTTTCCTCTGAGGAGAACGTTCCGACCAACTGGAGAGAGGAGAGAGAGAGAGAGAGAGAGAGAGAGAGAGAGAGCAGGAATATAATTTCATTCAGACAGTCTGTATTTTTTCAGTTTGATGTGAGGCACTTACTGGACTGAAGCAATGGGTGGTAGTAGAGATAACGTCAATGGTAAGAATGAGTCTTAAATTCAGACCAATTTTATACAGAAACCAAGAGTACAGGGAATCCAATGCCGTTATGCATCCCATATCCGGAGGAAGCTAAAAGGAGAACAAAGAAAGAAAAAGTATCGAATTTAAGAGTCAGGGAAAGCAAAAGCTGGAAGAGAATTCGAGAAGAAATTAATTTCTGGTGTGGAAAATGTAAGTCTTTTCTAACAGGAGAGGAAGAAAGAGGAGAGTAGGAAAAATGATTGAAAAGAGAAATGAATCGAGATAAGCCAAGGAATATGAGGAAAAAGATTTTTGGAAGATGTGATTGTGGGTAGAATGGAGAGAAAGATAGAAATGTGGAAGAAGAATGAAGCTTTTGGCGAAATTCAGTACCCTCATAGATAAATAGAAGTAAATGAAGAAGGGAAATGATAATTACTTGACCATCTATATCAATTCCAAGGTATCGTTGAAAAATTGATAGGGCATCCGCCTATCAATTTGTCGACAATAACTTTACCAGTCTATATATATATATATATATATATATATATATATATATATATATATATATATATATATATATATATATATATATATATATATATATATGGATGTATGTACTGTATATATACATGTGTATACACACATATATAAATATATACATACATAATACCAGTAATTAAAAATACTCATAGTAGCATGAGTCTTAAAATGGAGAAGCAAATCCACAGTTATGTACATATACATATATTTAAAGACATATCAATATAGACAGCTTTCGGGAACTTGTTCGGTTCCCCATTTTCAGTCTCATTGAAAAGGGGAACCGAACAAGTTCCCGAAAGCTATCTACATTGATTTGTCTTTAAATATATGTACATATACATAACTGTGGATTTGCTTCTCCAATACCAGTAATCTTCTTACACACGAAGATATATCATTCAGTTGTATTCCTTATTAAACTCTCCAAGAATAGGTCCATTAGCGGGCAGAACTGTCGGGCAATTTTTAACCATCTACACATTTTCATTTTCCTATGTGGAATACAACTGAAACACACATACATACATACATACATACATACATACATACATACATACATACATACATACATACTTATACCGTAGAGCGAAACCTGGATTATCAAAACTTACTTTTGTTAGTGATGTTGCGCAAGAACCAGAGTTGTGGGTGTTTCCTACTTCTGTCGATGCCTAACAAGGAAAGAATATAATAATGAGAAAAAGGTTTTGTGAGGGTAAAAGCAATTCTTATCTCTTGCTAATATCTCCTACTGATAAGCGTAATAGTTATGACACCATCAGGAGTAGGTGACGTGCTACCCAGGAGAAGAAACGACACACACACACACATACATATATATATATATATATATATATATATATATTATATATATATATATATATATATATATATATATATATATATATATATATATATATATATATATATATCATCAACACACAATATATACATATACATATATAGATATACAGGAGTACCTGGGCATATATATATAATGACATTCACATTAGACTAGTTTTACTAGAAGGTCTCTGGTGGAAAGTACTATACAAGTCTTTTGAAGATTTTGAAGTGTCCTAAGGAAAACATATATTTTAGTTGTCGTTAGTCAATCCTTAATATTGGATAATTCGAAAATGCTGTCTATTGAGTCATTTCTCTCTCTAATCAGGAAAATTTTCAATCTATGAGAATCCAGGTTCAAACTGATGCGAGGTCAGACTGGGCTTAATAATTGAGTGGATAACGCCCTTTCCACCTTAGTTCGATCGGCGTAATGCTATTTCTATCTTATTCACTCGTTGGTGGTTTTAACGACTTGTCTACGTTACTGTTCCACACGTGATTGTGTGTTGATGATTTCTACTGGCTGAAATGTTGTCGGTCATTGCTGAGTCGGGAAGTTGGGAAAAACCATAGACTTGTGTACTACTTTCCACCTGAGACCTGGGTTCGATCCCGACGTGAGTCAGATATATATATATATATATATAATGACATTCACATTAGACTAGTTTTACTAGAATGGGGTACTATTTTGAAGATTTTGAAGTGTCCTAAGGAAAACATATATTTTTAGTTGTCGTTAGTCAATCCTTAATATTTCTTTCTAATCAAGACTATGACAGAATCCAGGAAACTGATGCGAGATCAGACTAGCCGTTGGTGGTTTTAACGTACGTTACTAGACTGGCTGCGGTCGGCTTCTCGAACCATCACTTGTGTACTACCCTGTACTTGGGGCTGAATGTGGCTGTAAACACTTGATTACGGAATTTGAAAAGTATCTCTTGCATGATTTGATCTATTGATATGAGATATTTGCCGCAGAAAAAATCTGTCGGAAAGGGGTAATCCCAAAATGTAACTGTTTCATAGAATCTATTTCGAAATGTTTCTCATGTAAAGGTCCTTCATATTGTCTTCCGTGATTAAACGACATGACGGTACTACTGTGGGACGGGCCTATTGGACGGGCATTCAAGGTAATCCAGTGCCCGTATGTAGGGCAGACCCGGAAAAAATGTTTGCGTTGATTTAAGCCCCTAAGAAAGCAATGAACCTAGTTCTACTAGGATGCATGTTTATGAAATGCTCGAAAATTCTTTACAGTGTTTGAACCCATGTTGGAGTGACGAGAGACTTGAACAGGTGTTCCTGAAGAATACCTGGGTTGCTGGGAATGGAAAACAAAGGGAAATGCATTTCCTCAGCTGTATACTCAACAATTTTGATTGGCGTATCTCTGCTATTTCTCCTTTTCTTATCGGTGATGAGACATCTGGTCCTCATGTATTGTAAGAAGGAAAAGACTCGATTGTTGTCTGAAATTGCAATGTTATTATAATGCTTTGCTTTTCTGAGGACAATTTTGTTCAGTCGACATTTCAGTCCGGTTAAGTTAATCTTTTGCGCAAATCTTGACGGCAATGGAGGAGGAGGAAGAGACGTTTATGAAAACTTTTCTTTCACGCACCTCTATTTAACAGAACGCACCGTGAACCCATTAACTTATTTTCTTTGTGTTGCAACGGAAGCCTGCGGATGAAAAAGCTCCAAGCGTGAGACTCGCCTTCGTCCACTTCGGGCCTGCCACTCTTGCTACTGGACCCTATTTAAGTATGTTGAATGAAGGTACCTTGTCCCAGGTTCTGAACGGTAAGCAATGTCCCTAGGGTCGGAACTTGCCGTCTTGGACCTTTGTTATATTACCGTCATTTCTGGAGTTTTGAAGACTCTAGTTTACTAAAATTTTATTTTGCGGTATTCCTTTCATTGTGGATTTTTATCACTAGAGTGAATTTCTAAGTACAATTCACGCCCCAAGAAGGGCGTTACATGTACTTTATTCCTTTTAGAACGTACTTTCGGCGCTTCAGTAAAATACTATTTTTGGAACTAATTACCATTCTTGGTATTATGCTCTCGGTATAGTTCTCTCCACATTCTACATGTGAACACGCATTCTACATTCTACACTGCAAATTTGCACGAAAAGAAATGCAAAAAAAATTTTTAGCATGACGCCATTATAAGAAAGGGGTAATATGGAGAAATTAGGGAAAAGAGACAGAAACAAAAATATAGGAAAGGTGGAAGTGAGAGAGACAATAGTAGATATCTCTTGCTCCTTTTTATGGCTACTTGTTGCCTGTATTGATTGTGACTTGAAGTAAAGGTGTCTAGTAAAGTGTGATTTTATGATAACTTCTCGCATTTTCTTCTGTTCTCCAAATATCTATTTCAGATACTTTCATACCATTGTTATCACTTCCTTTTGCGTCTGTTTTTTTTCTATCACACTGAGTTCTTTGCGCCAAATCAGAGCTATGAATGCAAATAGTTCCTGTTCACGTACTATTTCCGCATTCGGGCAAAATGACTTTGAGGTTAAGGGATGCAAGCATGCAGTGCTTTTAACATGGATCAGAAAGTAGTGGGATGTTATTAGGTAGTTGTTATATTTTTAAATTACCCGGAATTTTTTAAATTTGTAGATGATTCATAATAAAATAGCCGGGGGGGGGGTTGCCATCGTGGAGGACGAACCCTCAGCCCCCGTTATGTTATAACTGATATAAAAAATTTTGAAGTCAAAATATGTGTCCTCTCCCTATCTGTTCCTCTCTTTACGTAAGTGTATATATAAGTCAGTTTAATTCTTGAATAAAAATAGCCAACAGCATGGTGATTTGTTTCGTCTCTTGCTCGAGGGAAGACTTAAGTCGTAGTTGCGTTTCTCTTGCCTTTATGGATTATATTCAGCGACAGTTTCAATCCTGAAAAAGGTTCAGGAAATCCTTTGACGATGAAAATATAATTTTGATCAGTGAGAAATGTAGCTTTGGATCTGCATCTTTGTTTTCCTGTTTAAGGTAATTGGTTTTGCGTTTCATATCCTGGCAATATGCGGGCAAATAGACAGCCCTGGTAGACAGTCATTAGCGCTCTATTTTTATTACGGAGAAACCGACGCCGGAACTAAGCCGAAGGAAAATATGAAATAAGAGCAGTTTTGCAACCAGAGGAGCAAAAGGCTGGGCTCTCTGACTTCTTGCTAACCTCAAAAGTGAGTGTGGATCTCCTGTTTAAAAGGGACGCCGTATAGGAATCAAGAAACAAAGAACATTCTGTTGCTGATTTACCTCACTGGCAGATAAGTAGATATATATTATGACTGGGGAATTCCCAACTGAATCTAGAAATGTACAATCACTGCTTTATCTCCAGACTTCAGTCCGCACTTGAGAGCCACTCAGATTTCTGAAACTATCTCTTGATTGAATGCCGGTTACGCACTTCACAAAACCACCTCCGTTCTGTCTCTGCCTGGTTACGAAAGCCGCAGACATCTGCTTATCCTCTTTGGGCCGGTATAAATTTGTTACAGGTGCTTTGGGATGCCGCACACCTGTCCTTTCTTTCGCTTTCCTTTGTTTCCACACACTTGTTTGTAATATCATGTTTGGATTTCATGGAATATGAACAAAGCCAATAATGCTTAGAAAATTACAGTTAATAAAAGGCATAAGTAAAAATTGATATATCTATACTGTATATATATATATATATACTGTGTAGTATATATATATATATATATATATATATATATATATATATATATATATATATATATATATATATATATATATATATATATATATATATATATATATATATATATATATATATATATATATATATATATGTATATATATATATACACACACACACACATTACATGCTGACATAATGCATCAAAAGATACGGAAATAAAATAAGATGTATGTTGTTTTAACGTCGGTTTGTAGATCCATCAAAACAAATTTCTTAATCATATGTCACTTTGGTACTGCCTAACTTGCCGAAAGAATAGTTTAGTAGCAGTAGTAGTAACAATAGTATTTACGTCGCTATAGTCCGATAAAAGATGTACCTTGCTTTTTTTTTTTTTTACGCCAGCCAATCAAGGCCATACAAGTTTCTACCCAGCAATCTCTTGTTGAGTGTTCTTTCACTACCGTTTGTGACACCACTTGTACCACACCCCCTCCACCTCCCTTTCATTTGGGGGAAAGTTACTACATCAAGTGTACTGTTAGGCAGTTGGGAGTGCTGAGATCCATTTGTGTTTGTGTGTGAGTTAAAAGAACTGACTCTTAGTGTGGCAATCGAAGCTATTTGCCCAACACTAGCCTTCTTTCAAAAATATTCACTTTCAGAAAGCATTTCATTTTTGAATGCATAAAGTCACAAATATAAAACGGCTTTTAGGTTTAGACTTTGAAATGCCGCAAGGGATGCCATGACGATGAACATGATTTTCATGGAGTTAGAAAAAATGGAACCTCTCTCACAAGTATTTGTCACAGTGTTTGGCTTCACTAGCTTAGAGTAGTTAAGCCTCCACTGTGCGGAATTCACTGGCATACTGTTAGTGTTAATAGTCTGGGTAATACTCTTCTCTTCCCCAACTTAATCATTTTCATCCCAGAGTAAACAAGAACGCTCGCATTCTCAATGAGATAATGATGGCCTTGGGCAAATTTGTCTTTGTTGTTGTTACCGCCACAATTGCCCTTAGCGGCAACAGTTTAATAAGCGACGCTAGTTGTACCGTACCCATGGGGGCTAATACAGTCTTCAGTTCACTTAACCTAATTGTTGTGGTCTCCCATACCCTGAGCTGCTTGAATGATATTTTGATAATTATTTAACTAATTTCTTTTTAAAAGTAGGCTTTTCATTATCCTGTCTGGTGTCTTCCTATGCGAATATTATTCCATTTTTATTCACCAGTGATGATTTACTTTTCTGGTACTAGTCATCACATGAGAAAATAAATGGAATTTTCTGTGCAAATAAACGAGAGTTCTTTACTCTTTACCATCAAAAGCCTTGAAAATTTGAAGAATGAGTCACTTTCCCTAGTTTATGCAAAAACATCTATATCGTTTTCTGTGAATCTTAGTGTTCATTTCATAGAAAACTATACTCGTATAGTTGACGGATACGTTTACAATCGGCACACTTTTGGAAATACTTAAATAATCTGAATTGGAATAGAACTCATCATGATGTAGTCCGGTTTATTTATTTGGGGAGGGGGGGGGGAGGTTGGATTTCAGTTTAAACCGTTATCACATTTTGGACTTGTTTTAAACGTTCTGACACTGGGAAGTTTTATATAATAGGGCCTACCAGCACCACTCCCATGAACGTCATGTTCAGCACCAGCCCCATTGGAAAGAACGGTAAAACACAAAGAAAAGACGGTAAAGAGCTCTGTTAAAAGTACATTTGCGATAGATTTGAGCATGATTTCCGTCATAATCATTTCAAGGTGACTTAAGATCACATCATTAACAACTCTCATATCAAGTAATAATACCTTATTTTATCTACATAAAAACACACAATGCATTACAAAAATACAAACTGAGCCGTGATTTTGTGAACTGTCGACCCGGATCTCGAGAGAAGCAGGTCTTGAAGTTGAAAGTATTCATAGCCTATTATCTCGTTTGGCTGTCCTCTGGATTTCAATATGGCAACCAGATATTTTCATACATCTATTGTTGTCGTAGTTAACTAAGGTCTGTTTTTACTTTTCTTACCCACAGAACCATTTACTCTGCTACGAATTTTCGTATTACTTATGCATACCACCTATATTTAAGCTATTAAACTGCATAGATGCGTTTCTCATATTTTCTCTGGCCAGATGTAGGCAGTAGCCGCATGCACATTTTTCATATAAAGCCGTTTCATCTAACAAGACAGTGATGAAACCTCTGTACAGGATGCTTCCATAAATTTAATTGCTTCATACATCTACACAGGATATATTTTCCAGCAATGCTGCAATTACCCCCTTTTCACACTGTACCAATCAGCTTACTCTGCATAAACTCTCGGGTCTCTTGGATATTCACGACCTTCCTTTCCAATAACTCTTCCTTACCATCTATCCAGCACTTTCTATGCCTTCCTCTGGCTTCCTCCTAAATTTGTAGAATTATAAAGTCTTTTCACCAGCCTATCGTCCTCCAATCTGTCCACATGACCAAACCATCTGAAAATACTGTTAGCTCTTCTTACGCCACATTTCTGCAAAAATTAATCGCAACAACTTCAAAATTTTTTCTTACATTCACGTTTTGCATTTATACTTCACTTTCTGCAAGGAGTGTTGTCTCAACAATCCATATATGCATCTTAACCTTGGCTTCCATGGCAACTCATACTCCCGTCCAAATCATTTGTACAACCTCCATTGCCTATAGAGAGACTCGGCTCTTACCTCATCCAATGATTATGCTTTACAGTTACTCCCAAACACCTTTGCAAACCAACTCTTCCATTCTTCCATGCTACAAATTAACTTTCATTGCTCTTTTCTGATTTCCATCTACCCTCATAACCTCCCTTAAGCTGGCAAAGACTTTCAAACTCTTTCATCTGTTTCTGCAGTTTCTGTTCACGATTCTCACTCTGCGCTATATTATTTGCAAGCGTCAACTATATCACTATCCCTTATTACATTCGTGTCTGGGCTTTCATGGACACTCATATGCTTTTCCATAGCTTTTGCACACACTATGCTACCTTTCTTGTCCCACATGTTTTGGAACTCGCCTCTTGTCTGATCCCTTGATCACCATTGTATTTACTCCCAAACACTTAAATGAATCAAGAGCTCCCAGTCATCCTCTTTACACATTAACAGTCATTGTTCCTCGCTGGTGCCCATTTACCCTCAAAGCCTCACTCTAGCTATCATTTACGTTCAAGTTTCCCTGTTAGCGAACATTTTTAAACATTTTTGTTAGATTCTGCTGTTTCTCTGTAATATTCTACATCAGAACTGCATCATTTGCATACATCTGTCCTATCCAGACTCAATTGACGACAGATTTTCTTATTCCTCGGCTTTGCATCTACATCAAATGTCCTTTTCTGACTTTTTGTAGTATTCCACCCATAAATGTATTGAACGACCAGAGAGACGTAATGAACGTTGTATCACATCCACTTTTATACCAAATCATTCATTCTCCCATCTACATATGTTAACACGTTTCTCTTCCATTATAAGATATAACCTCTCACAATAAATGATCACTTATACCATGTATCCTCGACACATCCACTCTGCCACTTATTCTTTTCTAATATAAGCTTTTTCAAAGTGCAAGTATGCCGCATACAGCTTTCCCCCTTGAGTCTGGACTCTTCTTTACCTGACCTAGCTGCGTTTATTCGCAACCCTTAGCGGGCTGCTGCTGAAAACAGCAGCATGTAGTTTTCTAGCATTATGTTTAATACTTGTCAGTTTGCTAGGAGTTTTATTTTGGCTACAACTAAAATGTGGAATAGGTTGCCTATTCCACATCTGTGGAATCTTGATCTCTAGAGGTTTAAGCGGAGAGCAAATTCATTCCTGCTTTCTGCTGACGTCTCCTGAGTCCATGTGTATTGGTTTTGTTCTCTTTTCCCTCATATTTATTTACTTATCACCTTTTGCTATACTTGTCTCTCTGCAGGCTGATTTCCCTTTGGATCCCTTTTTGATTTATTGCCTATTGATTTTGTCCATAAAGGTTTGCAGCTAAAGATAGAAAGAATGAAGTCTCACACTTCTTACATCACTGTTTCTTAAGAAAGCATTATCTATATTTACTTGATACTTTATCTCCTTATTAGGATGGCTCCAGAAGGTGTTTGACCTTTTGCTTTTCAGAAACTCTTTTTAAGATGAGGTTGCCCTCCCCGTGATCTACTTCACCTTTTGTGCTGCCTTGTCATAATCCACTACCTACCAGGTATGCCATTCACTGCTTTGGTCGACAGAAACACAAAAGATTTTTCAGAAAAAGTGGGCTAACAATTCTCGCCCAGGGTCGATTTTGAAACTGTCAGGATGGTAAGCAGTGGACCAAGGGGCCATTACCAAAAGATAATTTATTTACTCGGTTTACTCATATTCATATTTACTTTCTCATTTATTTTCAATTAAGGTAAAAGTAGACTTCATTATTTTGTGCTCGATTGTTCTCGTTTATTGTTCAAGAGGTATCCATTTTTCTATTTTTTTCTTTTCCATTTCATTGAGTATTCCATAAGCTCCTTTTTACTTTTTTTATCGTACGGTATAATTGTCAGCTTATTTTTTATGCTTTTTCTTCTCTGTGCAAAAACCTACCCCAGTTTTTTTTCTGAAAGATTTGAATCTCTGTTCGTTATATTTTCCTTAACCTTTCTGAGTTCGTTTGCATCATTTGTGCATTTAGAAGGTCAAATAGCTTTAATTTTTGTTTTTATCTCTTTATTTATGGAGCTTAACGATGACAACCCAACAAAGGCCAGCCCCAAATACTTAAGGCTTAAAAGGGTTAAGAGTGTCCAAAAAGATACGGAGAAGCAAAAGTGCCGTTGAGGCGATAAGATAAATGATTTCACCCCCTGTGGGGGCGAGGATTACCTTCGTTGTTAGTTGTAATTTGCTGGTATACATTTTGACGAAGATTGGACCGTTCACATCTAATTATTTTTTTTTTTAACTTAACAGAGATACAATAGATTTTAATGAACGACGCGCCCATATCGTCCTTTCCCTGAGGGAGGAGGAAGGAGCTCTCTTCCGGATTGTCTTCTTGTCATTTTAAATCTGTTTTTTTTATTCCAAAAGTTCTTTTACAAGATGCCTGTGAGCGTGCACAGAGTTATCAAATATACTGCACGTTAACAGGGACGTCATTTCAGATTTTTGTTTGGGGAGGGGCCAAAGACGGTTTGGCCAGCGAAGCGAGCCTAATCAGCTGAGTATTTTTTTTTTTTTGAGCTATTTTATGTGTTTTGAAGCCACATGAGCAAGGTATTTCAGCAAAAATTATATACTCCCACTACTATATGTTTTATCTCGTCATCACTGGTAGCTAGTAGGCAGACAAAGATCAAGAAACATAATATTTCTGAGAAATTTTATATATTTATGAGTGCACATTTAAAAAAGAAAACATGCTGTTACTTCTTGGGGCTTGGGGGTGAGGGGGCCAAGTTGAGGCTTTGGGAGGGGGGCAACTTGGGTCTTGGGGGGCAAGTTGAGTCTTGAGGGGGTCAGTTGACCCCCGCCCCCCCAAATGACGCCCCTGTACGTTAACTGGTAGAGGTTTTGACTCAAAATATGAGTAGTGACTTTTTCCTTTGAACAATATGCAAAGGTGACCTTTGCTGATCCAAAATGAACGTTCAACATTTAAGTCTTACTTAGTGATTATGTTTTTTTATATATATATATTGATGTGAATCCATCGACAATTCGCGCAATGCATCAATATAAGATGTAGTTGCATTTTAATGGTTGCTACAATACCACTGTCATCAGGTCCAGACTTGCGGATCTAAAAGTGGGAAAATGTGGTACAGTATCTAGCTTTTTTTATAGAGATCAGTGTTACCGTGTTCTCACCAAAACATTTACATTCGAGTTTTCGTGTCCGTACGCTTTACGCCGTTAAATTTTGACGATAGTAAAGTGAATACGTTTAATTTTTTTAAGTGAATATTTACCATCTTTTTAACCAAATGTGATTTACTGGTATCTTTCAAGTGATTTGTAAAGATCTACTGTTGAGAGCCATATCCAATCACAGGCTTTGGCTAATTTGCTGTGAGAATGAACAAATAACCTACGTAGGCTGGTGTGGCTTAGGCCTACAAATCTCAGGTAAATATAACAGATACACATGTAGGTAAAATTTTATAAGTTGTCGATATAAAATGATACCACGTAAAATAGGGTTGTTTACTGGTTACAATTTTGCCGTATTAGGGCCAGCCCTAGGAGAGCTGTTAATCAGCTCACTGGTCTGGTAAAACTAAGATATACTTAGTTATGGAGGGGACGGGGTGTTGGTATTATCATACCTTATAAGTCATAATTTGATATAGAGCTCTTTTCAAAAATGTAAGTTACAATTTCATATCGTGTATTGACAACTTATAAAATAATACCAACATATATTTGATATGTTCTGTTAATTATTAATAGGACTAATTTCCTTTAGCATTTTGGGGGATTTCAGGTCATAGCTTTAGGCTACAATTTGTTGCTGTCTTACTGGTAAGTAGCCTACATGAGAAATTGATTTCTCACCAAAACCATATATTTTTCTTACTATGTTGTGATTCGTGCATGTTTGGTCGATATTGTTGGGCCAAATCACTTACTTAAGAACTAGGTTAGGCCCAGAGGATGGGTGCAATGTTGGAAACGGGGTTTTATGTGAGAAAAATTAAAACGAAGTGGATAACCCTGGCAGTACTGCCTTATGGTAAAAGATATCTAAAACACAAGAGAAGCATCAGGAAAAATATATGGCTCAAGTGTATGATCACTAAAAATCATGAAAGTGTAGAAGTGGTATTTATGTCCTAACCCAACCTTGGGCACTGCATCCTACCTGAGGGGTACCTCAGCCACCCATCACCCACTAGTAGCTTTGACTAACAATTGTGTCACAGAGGGATCCATCATAACTAGCATACCCAAACCAAACCTAACCAATGATGCAGCAGCCTGTGTGGCTAAGGTGTCTCCCCCATGTGCCTGGCTCAACTTTGCCAACAGTTATTACTTACCTTGAGCTTGGGAGGCCTAGCCTAATTCTGTAGTTCATCAGCAGCAAGAAGGTTTGCTGTACTCGGGAGATTGGGATGGGGCCACAGTTCAGATGGGGAAGCAAAAACCAGTGAATGGCTCACACAACAATGGTGAAATGTGTTTTTGTATGAGGACGTGCTGTCAAGTGTTGTTATTTTATGATGTATAAATGATGAGTGAATCACTGATTTAGTCTCGATAATTTTGTCGCGCCTAATTATGAAAAGTGTATGATATTAGAAATTTACTTGGGAAGTAACCTATGATACATTTACTAATCATGTAGAAATACAAATAGGCTTTCTGTTTGGCTAGAGACAACATGTACGGGCTTTTTCACCCAGTTAACCAAAAAGATGAGCCCGTGACAGTCATACACAATACTTTGTAAAAAGATATAGCCGCAGGTAATGGGTGTGGCCAAAACTGTTGTTTGCACACTAGACAGAAACATGGTCAATATAATAGCTTTTGTGAGACTCCTGACCTTTTGTTAGAGACTGATGGGTACATCAGAACATTATGCAATTGTTAATACTGATTGATGAATTTCTCTCTCTATATGAAAGGAGCTCGCATTGGTAATTGTTGCTCAAGCTTACTCATTTGATGTGTTAAAATAATCACATTTTAATAGCTCATTATAGAGATGATTGGAGTTTATCTATATTTTTTATTTAGCTTGGTATCAGTCCGAATTTAGAATTTATTTTCTGTTGATGGCTATTTAAAAGAAGTGTTTCTGATTAACACATTGCTTGTGATTTACTGTTTATAATTATTTTATCAAATACTCATAGCAAATGAAGCATAAATCAACTATGGATGAAATCAGTTTGATTTTATGGTGCAGACTTGAAATGGCTGAAATGTTTTAAATTGTTGATAGGTAGGATATTTGCATGCGATAGTTGTTGGGATTTAGAAACTGGAAATCAGCTACTAGTAGGTTAATTTAGTGAAACATAATTTTTATAGGGATGACTTTTTACTTTTTTGTCTTACGTGCTTCATCCTGAAAGTTTATTTCTTTATAATATTACACTATATTTTAATCAAAAGGATCTAAAGTGAAAATATCAAAAGTTCCTGCTTGAATATCTTCATATGGTCACTTTTTATTTCATAGTGAGGGAAATTGCCCAAAAATCTGATTGGCAGTGCTCTTTGTATTTTCAAGTTTTTAAAAGTTCGTGTATGCATTAGATATGAGGTGGTCGTCTTGCGCTCTTCATCAGTGCTCTTGCAACAAAGTAAAGCGATGATAAGCACTATCACACCTCATGCAGAATATTCTTTTTGGGGAAGAGATATAGATTAGATTGTTGTGATTGAATTGTTATTAGGCTATGTAGGTTGGCAACATTGTAATGCAGTCCTGTTTTGTGGATATGGCAACATTGCCAGTAGAAGAAAAGATGCCGTCTAGTAAACAGTGTGGGCACAGTGGCCAGCATTATGTGTGATTTACTTTTTAATAAGGTACTAGTTAAATGGGATAAGTACCAACGTTTTCGTAATATATAATAAATGTGAAATGGTGTGTGTGATATTTGCATAGATGAGAATGTACTGCACTTCTTTAGTTCTAACCAGGGTTGGAGTAATTGTAATTGTAATTTAATTTAAATGTAATTAATTACATTAAAGTATGTAATTGTAATTGTAATTGGATGTAGAACTTAGTGAGGTAATTGTAATTGTAATTAATTACTTTATAAAGTAATTGTAATTGCAAAAAAGTAAGTCATACTAAAATTCTGATAATCCTTGTTTTTTCTGCTATGGAGGAAAATATGTAAATACTGTAATCTGTATAAGATGAAGTACTGTGAGAAACTAGCTAAAGTACTACTGGACTCTGTAAGGAAGAGATTGGATCCCTACATGGAAATAAAAGATGTTCAAGTAGCAGCCTTGCTAGATCCTAGATTTAAACTGAACTGGATTTCATCACAAGAGCAGAAGGACCAAGCGCTGGCATATGTCAAAGAGATGCTTGCAGCGGAGGTGGTTCACATGGACAAGAAAAGAGCAAGAGAAGACGGAAATACTTATGATATTGCTCAAGGTTTACCTGAAGATCCTGAACCAAAAAGACCTAAATTGTTCTCTTTCCTACCAGGTTCCTCCAAAGTCGTAAATCAACAAGGATCAGAGGGAAGCACAGTGTCAATGAATCTTTTGTTGAAGCAATATGTAGAGGAAGGAACTCAACCATTTTGCAGTGATCCATTACTTTACTGGAAAGAAGCACCACATGCGATGAGTCCATTGAAGAATCTTGCAAAAGATGTATTAGGGTGTACTGCTACATCAGCTCCATCTGAACGAGTTTTTAGCATTGCAGGAAACTATTTTACTGCAAACAGAGCTCAACTTGGGGTCTCTTCTTTCAGATCAATGATAATGATCAAGTGTAACAGTGAATTGTTTAAGAAACTACCAGCCAGTGCAGCCACTCAGATATAAGTTATCCTACCACCTACAACTTCTTCAAAAATGAAATGGCAATTTAGTTTTTACAAGCCTATCAGTAGTTAGATTTGTTTTCACGCATTTTTTCAAAAGTACAAGAATTAAATCTTAAATCAATCTTTTTTCCTATTTTCATAGCTAGTTGCACCGCTGTTTATTTAAATGAGCAAATACCTTTAGTTTTTACAAGCCTGTCAGAAGTTAGATTTGTTTTCACCCATGTTTTCAAAAGTACAAGAATTAAATCTTAAATCAATCTTTTTCCTATTTACATAGCTAGATGCACTGCTGTTTATTTAAATGAGCAAATACCTTTAATCATAGGAAATTTTTAATTTAGTTATTGTGCAAGCTAGTGTTGTAATTTTTCAATAAATGACAGCAGCACGATGTAGCGTTTTTCTTTCCAACCAAAGCTTACTGTTGGAAGCTGAGTAATTATAATTGTAATTATAATTGACTGTCTTGTGGTAATTGTAATTGAACTTCACATGAGTAATTGTAATTATAATTGCAATTTAAAGTTTTAATAATGTAATTGTAATTGTAATTAAGATTTTGAATTGTAATTACTCCAACCCTGGTTCTAACAAAACTTTTCTTTCGTTATAGATGTATTGTTTGAAGTTTTGCATTCAATAAAGCCTAAAGACAAGGCATAGTTTTATAACAGAGACGTTTTATTGTTCAAACTTCAACAAAACATCTGTAAAACAATTCGCCATTAGGAGGAGTCAGGTGTATCACAAACAGATGATAGCTTCCCTCAGATAAATAGTCGCAGTCATACTTAAATCTGCTGCGTGTGTGTGTGTGTGTGTGTGAGAGAGAGAGAGAGAGAGAGAGAGAGAGAGAGAGGAGCAGTAGAAGAATTTAAGTCGGAATTAGTTTAGGCAGTCAAAATCATAGAGGACAAGGGTTACTTTTCAGAATGTCGCCGAAAACAGCAACATTCTCATGCTGAACTTAAGTTATGAGTAACTTCAAGGAAGTGGTATATTATTAACGTTCTCGAGTTCCGCAATATCTGTCGGCCTTGAAGAGGCTGTGCAAGGCAAATCACTTTTATCGAAATAGGACCGTATTGGGCAAGTGGTGTGCAGTTATTGTGTGACGGTTATTCCTTGTGAAACTTTCCTCATTACTCTTGTCATTCTGTTAAAATCACAACGACTCGCATCAAGTAAGTTTGAATACTTGATCTTTTTTCAGTATTTTCTGTAATACTTTGATGGTAATACTCAGTATTCATTTGTCAGTGGTTAATGTACTTTTTAGATTTAATAATTAGATTGATGTTGGTGTTAGAAAGTTAGTCATTTTGTTTACTTCTTCCTTATTATGTAGTTTGATTTTTATGAACGCATATTGATTTACTTGAAGGTGGAGCATTGAATTTAGTTTGGTGACACAAGTCCGCAAGTGGGTTTCTACTCAAAGTTTCGGAAAGTAATAGAGAGAGAAAAAGTTAAGTATACCTTAGTTTAAGCAGACCATTGAGCTGATTAACAGCTAGAAGGGCTGGACCTGAAGGATTAGATTTATTTTGGAATGGCTAAGAACCAGTTGGTTACTAGCAACGGGATACAATTTCTGGAATCACCAGAAATACATTTCGAGAAATGAATTTCTATCACCAGAAATACATTTCTCGAGAGAGAGAGAGAGAGAGAGAGAGAGAGAGAGAGAAAGAGAGAGAGAGAGAGAGATTGGGAGATTGGACTTCAGCTGGGTCCCTTTGGAATTAAAACGATTTGTTTCGTGTGGAAGGGAAATACTTCCCTCGACTGCGAAAGAGAATGAATCCAAGCTGACACTCTGATAACTCGATTTCAGATCTTTTTGTACTCTGGAAAATCATCGGGACGAGAGGTTACTTTACACACTAGTATTACTACCAGTACTCCCATACCGTTATAAGTGACGCTCAGATAATAGAGGATTGAGACTTTAAGCCCCGACCTACTGTCAGAATTGACGGCAATGTAAGGAGGGTCGAGCGAGACGGCAACCCCGACCCTAGGATATGATAAAAGCGTTATTGACCTTCCCGAAGCTCCGACTAACGAGCTTTCGTTTTGCATTCTTCATTGGAGGACGGTGATGAGGAAGTGGGAGGCCTGGGCGGCCGACTGCATGTCTCTGCATGGAGTTCATTTCCGTAGACTATATTTCACATGGAAAATATATATGAATTTAAGTTGTGTTATATAGAACAGGATTACTATTATTGTTGTTGAAAACACCTAAAGTCTTTGGAGTTCACTGTTTAGATTTTTCCTTTCATTTTATTATCAAGTTTTGGAACTTTCTTCGTGCTTCTGTTGTTTCTGTCCATGAGAACTTTGTGTTTAAGTCCACTCGTGCTCATCGTTTTCCCCCTTCTTGATGGCCTGGGCTAGAAAAAGGGAATAGTTTGACCGTGGCATTGGCTGTTGCTTTTGAGAAATAGTCACTTAGATTTACAGCAAGCACTGCATTTAAAAGATCTTTACGTGTTTAGCAAACTATGTATTTTCTGTTTGATGAAAATTTGCATTTTTGTCTTTACTGTCTAGTATTTATTTTTCCTTACGTCAGACTTCCGTGATACATATAGCTTCCGTTATCACTTTGGATAATGCCAGTTAACTCTGTTCAAACTGACTTATATTTTTCAAGCCTAGTGAGGGATTATAGATATAAATTTGTAATCTAAACTCCCTTCCTTAGAGGGTCGTTCAGTATATATATTCTAGGACTCTCAGCACGACATATTCAAGTTTAATAAACAGTCCCATTGTTATATGCTGTGATTTGTTGGTATGTAGCTTATAACTTCAACGGTAAACGACAAGGAGTTTCAGTATTATTGTTATTAAAACAAGTCTTCTTTTTCTTAATAATAATAATAATAATAATAATAATAATAATAATAATAGAATGATTATGATAATGAGATTAGATTAATTAATGAAACCATCGAGTTACATGTCTAGACCCACGTAGGGTTCGTCCGAATGAAAAGAGATTAAATAAGAGGTGAAAAGTGGAGCGAGATGAAGTTGAAAAAAGTTGGAGAGCTAGGTGGGAAGAGAGCAGAGGGAACGGGCGAAAATGAAAAGGTGGCAAGCGGTGCAGGCGGGGTCGAAGGGGCGCTGCGAAAAAACCTGATTCTGTCATATTGTATGTTGCATTTAGTGTGTCCTCTTCTCGCCGAGTGCATTCGCTAAGGTCGCGATGACGAGGATTTTGAATTCGATTGGGAAACGCGATTACGATTTGTTAGCGAAGGCAGAGCAAGAGGTAGAAGTGTTGAGGCGAATATTAAATTTCAAGAATAAGGGGAAATGTGTGAGGGAAGGTCGGAGAGGAAGAGCAGGGGGAAAGATTTATGCAACTATATCAACAGGGTGAGGAGAAGTTAAGTTGACGATCGTCTAGATATTGTAGGTGTCCCGTCAGAATGCATTTATTGTTGCCGACAGGATGGTTCCCTGTTTTATGCTACACACACACACACATACATACACACACACACACATATATACGCAAAAAAATCATAAATGTGCACGTGATTTGATTATCAGCTGAAACAACATGAAAATTTGAAAGAAACAGCCAACACTTCTTTGGGGCACAAGGTGAAACAAAGTGTCGAAAAAAATAATTATACTTTGTTTCACCTTGTGCCCTGAAGATGTGTTAATTATATGAATGTACTTTAAACTTTTCCTATGGCTTTAGCTTTATTATATATATATATATATATATATATATATATATATATATATATATATATATATATATATATATATGTATATATATATACATACATATATATATACATATATATATATATATATATATATATATATATATATATATATATATATAATATAATATATTATTCTCACTGATGCGCAAGCTCCTGTCCGCTTGGCTTGTGTTCTGAACCTAAGGACCGACTCTTGGTTCCCTTGTTTCCAGTTTCACCAATCAGGCATAGGCCTATTCCTGCCTTTCTCCTTGCCTAAGACAGCATCGGCTTTCCCGTCTTTTCCTCTCATTTTGGGGACTTCCAACACTCCCCTAGGCTAACTGATATAATTTCACATAAAATCACCAAGGGCTCAGGTCACTACCCACCCCCTCGAATTACTGCTTCCCGCAGGACACAGAACCACTAACACTGCAATGGTATTTCACTATTCCATTATTTTGAGTGCCACTTGAGTGCCAACACCGACCGACCAAGATTTAACAAGATCGTCCCGTAGTTACAAAAGGAATTTAAAAATTCAGGGTCCATTTCAGTGGTTACAATTTGTCATTTACAGAACAGCTTCAGTAATCATGGTTTCAGAAAAAAATTTGAATTGTTTGAAAACAAGTATAGTACAGTTGTTATAATTTAACATTTTCAAGGGACATTTTGCAACAAGGATAAAAATACAGTCATCTTTATTTTACCCAAGAGGAGCAACTGCTCACATAATTCTTACCTCCACAACAATAATTTGTCATTTGTTAATAATGTGATGTTAAATTTTAGATATGGCTTACGGTATATAATGAAAAAGTCAAAACATTCCCATCTTTACACTTGCTAACGTTCTACTTGGGTGTTAACACATTAGATTAGACATTGCAGACGGTAATTGACAGTGTTGTTCATAACCTGCAGTCCCTATTGCACATCATTTTCTCTTTTTTTTAATAGGTGCCAGTTAATTGAGGAGGAATATTTAATCTCCCTACCCTAAAGAGCCATTCATACTGGGGAAAGGGGGTACCGGCATGTTTACTTCCAGTATTACAACATTCTCTTTAACAGGGTACATGTGCGACAGATGGTGTTCTGCTAGAACCCCTGATATGATATGTTGGATCACTGCGCTGTCTCTCTTAATGTCTTTCACACAGTATGGACCTATGTAGGCTTGTTCCAGCTTATGCTTCTTCGGTTGCAGTCCTATTAAATAAATCTTGTACCCCACCTGTATTTTAGACAGTTGCATATGGAATCTTTTATCATAGTCCATTTGGTATTTTTCATTGGCCTTCAACAGGAATCTTTGAGTCACTTGTTTGGTCAGATTACATTAGTACACTCGGTAGTGTTCGATGCTATACAGTGGTAAAGTGTGGGGTCCGTGATCACAATGTACTGCAGTAAGGGATCTTGTCCGTATACTAAGAAGAATGGGTTATCCTTTATGGAACTATTATACACAATGTTAAGTGCTAGTTCCGTAACCGGTAACATCTCTACCCACTGATTTGGGTTGTCCAACACTAATATCTCAGAATCTTCAGTACTTCTCTATTATGAGATTCAACCAACCCATTTTCTGATGGCCAGGAGGAGGCTACTGTAAAATGATCCATTTTTAAAACTTCCGTCATTTTCTTTAGAACTGAATTAAAAAACTCGTCCATTTTCACTTATTAGGGTACGGGGACAACCGAACTTTGTTATGAACAAACTCAAAGCCCGAGGAACCGACACCGCCATCTTATCTACCATAGTGTAGGTGTGGGTATACTGTGTGAATGCATCCACCATCACACACGTACCTACACTGCCCGTCCCCCGTTAGAAAGGGTCCGACAGTGTCAATGTGCATCCTGTCAAACTTAACAGGTACTACTGGACAAGTCTGAGCCTTAAGGATAATATGTTTGCTGCTCTTTAAGCAATTACTGTGTGTCACCTCGTTATAAACTCTGAAATATCCTTCTTCATATTTAACCAAAAGAGAGAGACTTGTACCCATCTAGGTGGCCTCTCTACACCTAAGTGTCCAGCATAAGGATTTACATGTATGGTGTGGATGGCCCTCCTTACCAGAGAGGGAGGAAGAACGACGCAAGATCGAAAATTGCCCGATCTCTTCTCATAAGAGCAAAATAATGTATCGCCCTCTATAAAGAACTTGTCACTTGGCACATTGAGAAAAACAGGAAACTCGATACTCAAGCCCTTCAGATACACCTTAACCTGTCCAATCCATGCTTCAGACCTCTGTCCTTCCTTCACTTCTTCCACACTCCATCCACAGAAATCAACTACACATTCATCCTCGGGGCATTCATTCACAGTGCCCCCAATAGCGCTGCATCTGTCATACACCCAGTTAGAACGACTCACACCACTTTCTCTCCCAGAGTTGCCAAGACTTCCCTGTTTTTGTGCACCTTGCCCATAGGTGTTTCTGGAGTATTAAATTGTGTGTTCTGTTTTTCTCTCTCTTTTTGGTTTGAGTCGTAATTCCAACTATTGCCCCCATGGAGAGAGCATCGGCAACCTTATTTGCTTTGCCCACTATGTGCTCAAATCCCACAATATCAAATTCCAACAGCCGCTCAATCGAGCCTGTCGAGAAGTTAAACCCACTTTTATGAATGCTCGATCAAGCCTGTCGAGAAGTTAAACCTCCTTTTATGTAAAAGTCTCTCAGCAGTCTATGATCTGTCTGCAAGTGAATCTTTCCAGTATCCATAATATCGCCAATGCCTCCATATTGAAGGTGCTGTAATTCTTCTCTGCCCCTTTCAGTGCACGTGATGCAAGACAAATTGGCCTCTCTTCCCTTCATCATCAGTTTGAGAAATTACCCACCCCCCAGTTGCTATGTTACTGGCATCAGTAGTTAACAGAAATGGCTATCAAACTTTGGATAAGCCAATAGTGGTTCATCACTAGTAAGTGCATTCTTCACTTTCCCTCCAGTGGAACACTGATTGTTTCCTTAAGTCCAGCAGTCTTTTTAGGCTGCCAAAATTTTTTATAAATTTCCAGTAATGGCCCGCAGTCCCGAGGAAGCTGGACACCTATTTAGTATTTTTCAGTCAGGGAAATTCCTTACTTGCTTCTGCTTCACTGGAGCAGAGCATTATGCCTTAGAATATTACTATATGCCCAAGAAACTCAACCTTTGTTTGAAAGGATTTACATTTATTTATATTAATTTTCCTACCATTTCTCCTTAAATCCTCTAATGCTTTAACAATGTTATTCATGTTCCTCAACCATAACCCTGATTATGATTATATGTCTAAATATGAAAAAACAATGAGGCTAGTATTGACATCATGGCTCATGAAAAATGAGCGGGAGTGTTCTTTACTTCAAAGGGGAGATAATTATATTGAATAACTGGTCATTCGCTACAAAAGCAGTTTTCTCCTTACTACTATCTTCTATGGGTATTTGATGGTACAGTATCCTGATTTAAGATCTAAAGTGGTGAAGAATTTACTGTTACTGACCTTAATTAACAATTCCTTGATAGAGGGCAATGGGAATGCATTGTCTTTTGTGATGGCAACCTAAGAGAGCCATCCTTCGTTTTAACCATCACAATTGGAGAAGCCCCGGGAGATTCACTTTTTTTGATTATCCCCTAATCCCTTGACTAATTTTTTCTGATAATGGACCAACACTTAATATTGTTTTGATCTTATAGGGGGGTGGTCCCCGGTTTCTATGCTAAAAGGGAATTTGTTAATTCTGCCTGGGGATTCTTCTCCAGTCGTGATCACATCTCGATAACCTCTTACAGTCTCCTCAGTAATCCCCTGGTAAGTAGTAGGGGTGGATCCCCCAGCTGCCTGGGGCCTTGAAGCTGGTTACCCAAGGTCGCAAGTGTGTGAGAAACTTTGGCTGTCACTTACATCAAGATCTCACACCGACCTACTTTCCAATACCACCCTCTGAGCACTCATATATTTATGAAGGGCACGTAGACTTTTCCCCTGGGTTATTTCACTTACCCCTGACATTATATAGTCACTCCACTTTTCGTGCGGTTTAATTATTAACAATGTTCCATCACTTATATTCGGGTAGGAACAACAGCTATGGAGGCTAACTCTATAGGAGGAATTATTTCTCCATTCTCTGGGACAGCTGGCACCGCCCCCTCAGCATCTCCCTTACCTCATACAGAGACACTAAAACTCACCTGCTTCTCTCCCTCCACAGGAATTTTCTATTCTCTTAGGAATATCTCTATTCCTTTCCCATTTGAACCACATATCGCCATGCCATTCCTCTGTACAAAATCAATTCCCAAGATAAGGGGGGATCCCTTCTACCCCTATCGAAGGTGCCACATAAAAGTCATGTTCTATGATCCCACCACAAATTGCTGTCGGCTGCCTTACAGCTTGATGGGTCGCCATTCGGTGGTTGCCAGCTGTCTCCAGCATTACTGGCCCTCCTGTCCATTTTACTGGTCCGGTCACCTGGGTACTGGACAGGAGTGGGGAGTTTTATGCTCCCCCTTGGGGAACCATGCTGCTCCCCTCTCACCCCCCAAAGGCATTTTTTGTTTGCTTCCAGCCATAACCATTATTTGTTGGTCATGGGGGTAGCCTGGGACCCCACTGGACCCATCCCCAACCCCACACAACCGGTCGGCTTCCCTTCTCGGTGCAGTGTGATTAATGACTGCCATTCTTGGCTCATTTATTTGCACAGATGGCTCACACGATTGCAAAGATAACATCTTCGGTTATCGGAATAGGGGCACTAATTGGAAGTGGCGCCTTCCCCCACACCCCAACACACATCCTGTCTTTCAGTCTTCCCCACCAACCGCCTGCTCCACATAGATATGTTCCACGTGGTCTTGTTCCACGCTCTTTGTCTGGGGCCATCTTATATCCCGGCTCTGCCGACATACTGACTGGCGCCATTAATGTCTGGGATTGGCATAAGTTCCCCTGTTTGATTGCCATTCTTCCAGATTATCCAGCATAATCTGTACCTTCAGGAGCAAGTCTTGCAAGTGCCCCCTCTCATCAAGCAAGTGCCCAGTCACATGGGGAGGGAGGACTTTTATTATCATTCACCAGCAAAAGGCTTCTTTGGTGCTGTCAGTCTGCTCCCCTTCGAGTGTGAGACTTGTAATCCTTGTAGACCCTGTCACAATAAACTGCAGTGGTCTCCCCTACCATGATTCTTGGCTTCTATCTCTCTCATTGCCATTTTTTCTTCCTGGGATTCGGCAAATTGTTGTATGAGGTGCTGCCGGAATACTTTCCAGTTAGCTGAACAGTTGGCTGGCCACCCATCACTTGGCGGGAAGTGGTGCTCGCCAACTTTTGTTTTGTCATCACTATTTTTTTCCATCCAGCCAGCCCCGGGTGGCTTTTTCCACGTAATTAATGAACACTCCCACTGCCAAAAACAATTGTTTTGGCTGCAAGTTGTCAAATTCGGGTACTGGCCCATCTAACATAGGAAATTTTTTTATTACTTGTATTAGTTGTGTTGCTTTGTCTGTCTCTTGTGATGATTTCCTTTCGGTTCTCAATTGTTGGAACCTAATTAGCAATTGCCTCACATCTAGCTCCTGTTGTTCTCCTACATTTTCCTCCCCCTGCTATCATGAGCAGCTTCGCTTTGGTTTCCATTTATTTTTGGGCAGTTACAACTCCTTGTTTATTTACTAAGAACCCCATGCCTGACACCAATTTTAACCTGATACTAGTAGGTTAAAAGGATTGACCAAATGAATCAAGGGAGGACAGTTAATACTTATGTTTATGTAGGATACAACAGGGCCCTGATTGCACAGTGATGAAAGTTACGGTTAAAACTGCGGAACATAATTTACACAATAGCGGGAGGTGGTTCTGTCTTGCACTCATGACCAGACAGTAACAAAGCTCTTAGGACAGACTCAGTTGGCTCTCTTGTTTTCCCAGGCATAGGTGCCAACAAGCTCCCATCTACTTGGTTTGTGTTCTGAACCTAAAATAACCAAGGACAGACTCAGTTGGCTCTCTTGTTTATATAATTTCACCAATCAGGCATGGATGGCCTGGAGTTTTTATTTTGCAAGCTTGGACATTACCCTTCCCTGAGGCAACAGATACCATCCAGCTTTCCTGCCTTTTCCTCTCATTTTGGGATTTTCCAGTGCTGAAAAGAAAAAATGAAAAATGAGAGGAAAAGGCAGAAAACTGTTGCCTCAGGGAAGGGTCCTCTGACTGAGTCTGTATAATTTTTATGTTTGAAAATAATGCACAGAACAATTGTGTATGTGATAAGGTTAATATATATATATATATATATATATATATATATATATATATATATATATATATATATATATATACATACATACATACATACATACATACATACATACATACATACATACATACATACATACTCTACACCTTTCCTCCTGAAGGATGTGGATTTGGAGGATGTCTCCACCCTTCCCTTAGGCCTAGTCGACCGTTTATCAGGTCAAAATTTCATTGCCTTTATTGTAATTGACTTTTTACCTTTGGTACTTTTCTGGATGCAGATCTAATTAAGCTCCACTCTAATTTCGTCCCCTCTTCTTTTTTTTTTTTTTTTTTTTTTTGCTTAATGAAGACATATTTTGGTATACCATACCTTTGGCATTTGTGTCTGAGAAGTCGGCCGTCAACCTAATCTTTTTACCCTTCATATGCAGGCTTCATATGCATTGAGAAGTTTTTCATAAACATTTTTCTTTGCTCAAGTTGGTTAGATATTTATTTAGGTTAGCTTCTGTCTGTACATTTCATGATTCACGTGACTTCATACTTGTCTTTGTTGAAATCTCACAACACGGATGATTGAAGCCTATTGTGAGAATATTGGTGTTTCTTCCTGAAATCTTTCCTTCGGGAGAGTTTCTAAAACCTTACCTTATGTCCTGATCAGGCATTGTTTGGAATGTTGTTCAGTCATTTGTGTTGCTGCTGCGTTTGCTTTTCTTCTCGGCGGAAAGGAATCAAAGGAAGGTATGTCTTCTTCGTTCTTGTACTAGTCAATAGTGATCAGTTTTTTTTTTTTTTTTTTTTTTTTTTTTTTTGCCTGTGGAATCACAATTCATAAGTATGTTAGTCATGATTCGAATGTCATTGTAAATGATTTTTCAAGTTACTTATTCTATCTTTTCTTGAGAGTAATGAGACGTGAAAGCATTGCTATATTCTTCGTTTTAATACTGCCCTCAGTCGAACTCTTTGGTTTTGTGATCGTTCTTATTAGCATTATCCTTTTAAATGAAATTCTGGTTAGTTTTCATGTCATTCGACTTTAAAATCAGCATGCGGATTCTTAAAGCATTATTAAAAGACTTCATTATAGACACTTCAAGAAATAAGGAGTGCCATCTTGCCTAAGGATAATTAGGCGTACTTAGAACTTGAAATCTGACAAAGAATATTTAGCGACATATGTATCAACGTGACACCCATAACTTTGGTGTATTGCTTCTGAAACTTACCCAATAATGTTAAGGCACCGTAACACTCTAGGTAAAGCCGTTACGACAAGTTTTAATTGGTCGGTCGGGCGCTTTCTACCTTGATGTTGTGACTGGCTCCCTCTGCACACTGTGAAGTTCTAGTCTCCTTTTTTTATTGAAGTTCTAGTTTCTCTCTCTCTCTCTCTCTCTCTCTCTCTCTCTCTCTCTCTCTCTCTCTCTCTCTCTCTCTCTCTCTCTTGCTATTTATCGATATAATCTGTAGTTTTGGCTTCTGGCCTTTTTGTTCATTTTCTTTAACTCTCGTTGAAAGCGAATATGCGGACATTTCAGACACTTATGTATGTATACTGGAGTATTTTTAATTTTTAAACACCTAGGCTTGTGCCTGTAGTTTTGGTCGGCCTATACAAGCATGCTCAGTTACATTTATTTGCTTGGCTTAGTCTTCCTTTATCACCTGAAATACAGCGAACATATTGATTCGTTAAATATATGAAATGTTGAAACGCTTAGAAAGGTCAGGAATGTATTTGTCATGGCCTAATACATGAACTATATAATAGAGTTAAGTTTACCAATAATCTCGTATCCATCGAAAAGGGGTATGGATTCTAAATAGAGTACCGGGACATGAATGCGAGGAAAATGCATAGTCGAGTCGATATCATCTTTTATTTCTCTGAATAGCGATTGGTCAAGTCTATCACCATATTTAAACCAAAGGCCCAGGTTGGAATCCTGGCCCGTGTAAATGTATATAATTTAAACTCTCCTTGGGTGTGTATTATTCTTAGGATAAAGTGAATTTTATCATTTTGCATACAAATTAAGTATACCTTTGTTTAACCAGACCACTGAGCTGATTAACAGCTCTCCTAGAGCTGGTCCGAAGGATTAGATTTTTATTTTGCGTGACTAA